>NW_006283788.1:242668-248846 GCF_000327345.1 Myotis davidii
GTGCCCTGACTGGTGCTCAAACCCACAACCTTGGCGCATGAGGACAACACTCTAACCAACCGAGCTACCTGGCCAGGGCCAACTGCCTACAATATTTAAATTATATCTCTCTTTCTCTCTTTTAAACCAAGTATGCTTCCTGGACATTTGGAATTTTATGCCATGGGCATCATGTAAATCTAAATAAACACATATACAATTTAACAAGAAAGCACCTGGTTCCTTTTGGAAACTTGTATTAAAATCTCACCGCGGTCCTGGCTGGTTTGGCTCAGTGGATAGAGCATTGGCCTGAGGACTGAAGGGTCCCAGGCTCGATTCCGGTTAGGGCACATGCCCCAGTTGCGGGCTTGATCCCCAGTAGGGGCTGTGCAGGAGACAGTCAATGATTCTCTCTCATCACTGATGTTTCTCTCTCTCTCTCTCTCCCTTCTCCCTTCCTCTCTGAAATCAATAAAGATATATTTTAAAAAAAAGAAAAAAAAAGCTCATCATGTCTTAGCCTGTTTGGTTCAGTGTATAGAGTGTCAGCCTGCGGACCAATAGGTCCCGGTTCGATTCCGGTCAAGGGCATGTACCTCAGTAGCAGGCTCCTCCCCGGCCCTGGTCGGGGTGAGTGCAGATGCCAACCAGTCAATGTGTGTCTCTCACATCGATATTTCTGTCTTTCTCTCTTCCCCTCTCTCTAAAAATCAATGGAAAATATTCTCAGGTGAGGATTAAAAAAATAAATTAAAAAAATTAAAGGAGATGCTCTTTATAAAAAGAAAAAGCTTACCATGTTGCCTGGCCAGGGTAGCTCAGTGGTTGAACATCAACCCATGAACCAAGAGGTCACCAGGTTCAATTCCTGATCAGGGCACATGCCCGGGTTTCAGGCTCGATCCCCAGTAGGGGTGCACAAGCAGCAGCCGATCAATGTTTCTCTCATCCATGTCTCTATCTCTCTATCCCTCTCCCTTCCCCTCTCTCTAAAATCAATAAAATACAAAAAATAAAAATAAAAAAGCTCTCCATGCCTATTGCTTCTGTTCACTTTCTGCCCTTCGTGATTTTTGGGGGATACTTTTCAGGGTGCCGTGTGCTGCCCCAAAACACAAGAGAGCAGGAAATAAATGTCACCAGGTTTGGCATGTGGCGGCAATTTGGGTGAGAGGTGGAGAGGACATAAACCAGACTGCAGGGTCTTAATGAGGGTGGTGTGAGCCTGGTGCCCAGAGGGACCCAGAGCTGGAGGAGAAAAGGGAACTTGCAGAGGCAGGAAGTGAGAAACTGTTCTGCCCCTCTTCCAGGGGATGCAGCTTACCCCACCGCCCATCTTCCCATCTCAGCCTCCAGGCCTCCGCAGAGCAACCTGAGGTGCAGGCCAGACAAGAGGGATGGGGAGACGGAAGAAGAAAACACAGGGAGCAGGATCCCAGATGTGGCAGAGGTGACACACTGCTCGGGAAGGAGCAAGCAGAGTGAGCACCTCAAGCACGACCCTTCTCGCACATCTTAGCTCCTCTCAGACATGGAGAATGCAAATCAGGCACGACAACTGAACTCTGTCCTTTGACCCGGCAGGGCCACAGCTGACCATGTGCCCTGGAGCAACATTTCAGTGGCATAAGGCCAAAACTCTTGTGATGGCTCCACGCGGACCCTGGCCATTTTCACTCCTATAGTCTCACAGGGATACAGGGGAGCCTTCATAATGCAGGATGATGCCACCATTCTGACGACCAAGGAAACGTGCACGCGTGAATTCTGACTTCTAATTTCCAATTTCTAACACATAAGAAACAATGGACATAACCCCAGCAGAAGCTCTTCGTGGTCCTCAATCACTTTGGAGGGTGGACAGGGGGCCTGAGACCAAACAGTCTGAGCACCCTGCCCTGGAAAAACTCCTGCAACCAAGTGCCCTGACACATTCCACAGCAATGCTGTTCCTGAGAATAAAACCTGGCTTCACCAACCCGGAGCCTGGATCAGAGCACAAGGTGATTGGCATACCACAGCCCTCGTGACAGTTCTGTCCCACACTTGGTTTTGTAAACAAAAGGTATTGTGACGCCTACTGAAACAGGTCCATTCGTTTACATACTGTCTATGGCTGCCTTCCTGCTCCAGTGGTGGAGGTGAGCCATCCCGAGAGAGACAAATATTTACTACCAGGTTCTTTACAGACAGAATCTGCTGACCCCCGGCTTAGAGGGCATGCCCTCTAGCTGGGAGCTCTCCATGGGAAAAGGGCCCTTCCATCAAGCAGCCGGAAGAACAAGGCTCTGCGAGGAACTGTCCTATTTGCTGCCTGACCCTGCCCTTCGGAAAGGCAGGCATCCCGGAAAGGCCACTACAGCAGAGACACTTGGTAGGTTTCTGTGACATGAGTGACCCTTGCAAGGCCATTCCCAGGATATCATTTCAACCGATCTTTCAGACTGACCTTAACAGAGCCTTGGAGCTCAGCAAGGCCGGGTTAGCTGTTTTCCTAAGTTAGCTACAAAACTACTAGGGGTGATTTTGTCCCCAAGAGGACACTTGGTGATGCTGGGGTCATTTGTGGTTATCACAACCAGGGGTGCTCCTAGCATTGAGTGGGTGGGGCCAGGGATGCTGCTCAACACGGCACAGCCCCCCACAGAGAAAGACCAAGCCCCTCACGGAGAATGACCGGCCCCCATGGCAGGGCCCCCCAGGGGGACGGGCCCTGAGCTGATTTATTGCACCTTTACTGTGAGCCAGACATGGGCTCATTCCTTCACATCCATTACCTCACTGCATTCTTACCATGCCACCATGCCGTGGGTCCACAATTAGCTCCGTCCGAACAGAGTCCATGGCCAAGCCGCTGGGACAGGGGACTTGGGAAGATCATGTAAAGCGCAAAGCCCTATACCTGAGCTTGTTCAAGGCTATGCCACAAATAACAGCTATTATTAATTTTATGGGCAGCAAAAAAACAGGCGCCAGATGCCTGTCTCCTTGCCCAGGCTGGGCCTGCCGCCGAGGTCCCTTCCCCCCATGCTCCCTGTATTTCCGCCAATCAAGCGACATAACCGCCAACCTATTCGGCCTAAATAAGCTGCCACAAAGCCCTCCCATATCCTGAAGAAAGACTCAGCTATGTTCTGCTTTATGGTCTCAGTCAACCTCCCTGCAGAACTTGGACTGCTTTGCCATATTTCTTTTAAGGGCGGGGAGATTGTGCAGACTCCCTAGAACGTTCTGGAAAACAACAGCTCTCCTGCACCCACTGGAAACTGCACCACTTCCTATCACTATTAGTCCAGTCTGTTTGCAGGCTTGACTTGCCTGGAGCCGCGGCTTGTGTGCTTTTGTCACCCACCCTCCCGTCGATGTCCACACCTCCGAGCCACCAGGCCGATTCCTGGCCAGACAACCTCGGGGAAATTGCATCAGGCTCTGAGGCCTCGCTCCCTTACCCGGAAGACAGAAACAACTGCACGTCCCTCACAAAGCTGCCTGCCGAGGAGCACAGCAGGAAGGAGAACTGGCCACACTGTGGTAACTATAAAAGCTGCACTGTGTGAAAGCAGCGTTAAGAGTCCTGTATCTCATCGCCAACAGCCTTAAGATTAAAGGCACTATGTGCGTGTCTAAGGCACCTTGGTGTTGCTGTCACCATGCTTTGTACTTACACAGAGGTCAGCAAGACTTCTGAATGGATCAAATATTGTATGATGAATGAAGGGAGATAGGGGTTTGGTTATGGGGGTATAGACATTTGTCAGAACTCCAAATGGTCTGCTTAAGACGTGCCTTGATATATACAAATTTTACCTAAAAAGACAGTGAGAACCCCAATAGTGAACTCTACTTAATGACAGGCATGCTGAGTGTTTAGGGATGATATGAACTATCGTCTGCAAACTTACTTTGAAATGCATCCCCAAAAATAAGACATATTGGTGGATGGATAGAGCAAGACAGAGCCGAGTGATAAAAGTGACTACACAAAATATCAGTGGTAAAACCTAGGGAGGTGTTCATGTGTTCGTGGGTCTTTCAACTTTTCTACATGTTTGCAATGTAAAAATTAAAATGAACAGTGTTTAAAAGAATATAAACCTACTGATGTTTTTTAAAAAAAAAAAAACGTGTTTGGCACACAACAGGCAAACAAACATACGTGCTTCCTTGAACTTTGTGAGGACTCCATTCAACCTGCCTTTGAACTACACCATGAACTGCTTAGTAGGCACATGCAAGGTTTTCAGAAAGGACCTCTGCTGAACAAATTGACTGAGTGGCAAAACACAATCAGTGTAGATGCCACCAAATGAGGCACTCTTAAGAGGCAGGAGATAGCAGCAGCCCAGAGGAACTCCACGCAAGCCCTGCCTTTTCTCAACACGAATGGGACTGCACAGTTACATCCCCAAGTTTGCAGGATCGGCTTTCCCACCCCAGGCAGGGCGGGTTAACTCAGATTCTTAAGACATTCAAGTCATCCTATCTCTCACAGGAAGGAGGCTAAAGGTCTTCCAGGGCGCTGCAAGCCCAAGAAATTAATCATCAGGTCTCATTTCAAGTAAGCACACAGGATCCTCCCAACCCCCAAAAATCATGCCCAGGCGCGGACACGGAGTGTTTATTTTTCAATCTAGACACCAGATGGCGGCAGGATCCAGTTCAAAACGCCACAACAACAAAGTCGGGCGCACAGCCCAACTGAAGACTTTTAATCCAATTCAATCGCTACAACCCTGACCCTACTCCAGGAGGGTCCCAGCAGACAGGACCAACGCTTCGTGCCACCATCTCCCACTCAGGGAAATTTCAGGCGTACATCCCCCAAGGACAACTACAAAACTGGAAACCTCCCCCAGTGCCACTGGAGAGACCGTCCCAACTGCGAGCCACCGCTAAAGCAGGGGTGGCCATTTTAACTGCTACCAGGGTCGGAGGACAGAGGAGCAAGGCCGCAGACCGCAGCACCAGCCCCTGGTCATCCGCAGCCCCTGCAGGCCCAGAGTGGCAGAAATTCCAGATTTGCGAGCACCGTCTCCCGCCTCTGAATAAGCTGGTCCAAATTTCTAGAAAACACCCCCTGGGGGTGGTCAAACTCAAAATAGGTGCGGGCTTGGGCCACCAGTGTGCGTTTCAAAGAACAACGCGGTCCCTTCCGCCCTAGTGTTTGAGTAAGGATTCTGGGCTCTTCCTTGAAATTCATCGGCTCTCCGTCAGCCACCTCCAACTTCTTTTCCTAGAAATTTTTTTGAGGGGCTTCAAAAACAATAAAAGGAAAAGGGAGTGTGAGAAACCCGAATGCTACAGATTCCAGTGCCAGCTGCCTGCCCAGTGTGTCAGTCTGTGAGTTGAGCCTTTGTTCCTGGCTCAGGCATGGGAGTTTTCTGTGGAGACATGAAGCGGGGCCGGATGGGGGGGGCGGGGGGCAGTCTGAATGTGCTGGTGGCGGAGGAGCAAAGCCTGGACGAGACCGGAACAAAGGTGCTGGGCGGCGGGCAGCCTGCAGGGCGGGCTTACCTGCTTGCCCCGGTAGAAGAGCCGCTGTCGGCCGGGCTCCACGTGGAACAGCTCCTGGATCTTCTCCCGCAGCTCTTCCACCTTGGTCAGCCTGGAGAGCGAGCCCACGCTGTGGGCCACCTTCCCGTCCATGGTGCGAACCTGGATCCACATGATGCCTGCTGGTGCTGCGAGAGCAGAGAGTGGATCCTCCGGTCAGCGCTGCCGCTGCCGCCCCCACCAGGCCCGTGCCACGCTTGGGTCATCCTGGCTTTGTCCAGTCTGCGGACACCCAAAAACTCCCCGAACGCCCTCTCGGACCCCCTAGTCCCCACAGACGGCCAGAGCTAGCCCGGGGCCAGGCAGAGTAAATTAAAGGAGTTAACGCGTAAATGACTAACACCAGGGTAGCGTTTAGGAGGAAGGGGAAATTAGGGAAGGCAAGCGGCCTCTGGAACTACTCAGTCCAACCCACACACCCGCTTCGGAGGAGAGACACCAACGTCCAGAGGAGGAAAGACACAGCCAAAAGCTGGAGGGTCGAGTTCGTTCATTCATTCATTCACTCAATTAATACTGACGCAAGAGGGAAACCCAAAAGTCCGGCGCAGGTCGGAACTTCAGAAGTCCCTGGGAACTCAACTAAGTGCAAAGGGGAAGAACCCCCCAGCCCCCACCCCGGAGACACGCGAAGCTCCGACCT
>NW_006283788.1:249744-250047 GCF_000327345.1 Myotis davidii
CCAGTGGTGGGACCAGGGTCGTCCCACATGCTGCCCTCCAAAGAGCCCTAGGCACACCCAGAATAGAGACCCCCCCTTGGCCTACTAAGTCGGCTCCTGCAGACCCCCGGACCCCCCACCCCGACCTGGGCACACATTGACCAGTAGGGCAAGGAAGGCTGGAATCAATGTCACCACTGCAGGAGAATGTGGGGGGCCAACCGGATGGACAGGCTGATTGCCCCCAGCCCCACTTCCTAGCGTCAGGGCCCGCCGGCACTCCCACTCTACCCACCCATGAGACTTGTTTGTTTGCTGGTTCCC
>NW_006283788.1:250077-251447 GCF_000327345.1 Myotis davidii
CCCTCTTTTTCCCGCCTTTTCCAGGCTGTCCAGGCGGGAAGGGCTGCCCTGCCTGCTCTGCTCTGGCCAGTCTTGGCGGGCATCCATGCTGGGCACCTACAGAGCGTCTGGACAGAGAGCTCAGAGCTAGGGGCCCAGCAAGTGGGCAAGGCTGACCCTGTGGGTGGTCTCCAGGAGGGTGCATTTTTATCTGAGGAGCCAGGCAAGAAATGGATAAATGAAGCAGATCATTTCAGACGCTACATGCAGCCGCTGGAGAGTGACCAGTGGCCTGTGGGGGTGGGGAAGGAGGATGTTCTGGGTGAGGCGGAGAGGTGGGCCTCTCTTGGAACATGACATTTGAGCTGAGATCTGAGAAGAGAAACCAAGGACAGATGGGTTCAGGAAGGGAGGGCAAACTCAGAAACAGGAAAAGGCTGAGGGGTGTAGGGGGAGCCGCAACGAGGCCGAAGTAGCTGAACAGACACAGCAGAAGGGAGGTTAGGAGAGGGTGAGGTCAGAGGGGTGTCAGATAAGACCTCACAGGCCACCTGGAGGACTTTGGTCTCGGGAGCAGCAAGTACCATGGGAGGGCTGTGAGTAGAAAAGTGAGGTGTTGCCATTTATGCTTTTACAAGGTTTCTCTGACACTGTAGAGTCCATTCCATCTTAGCACTGGTACTTCTGCTTTGATTTTCCCAGTGTTGACAGAATCCTGCCTCTCCAAAGATGCCCACATCCTAATCCCTGGGATGTGTGGATAGGATACCTTCCATGATAAAAGGGGCTTTACAGCTGGGTAAGTGAAAACTCCTGAGATGGGGAAATATCCTAGATTATCTGGGCTGGCCCAATATCAAAACAAGGGTCCTGATAAGTGGAGGAGAGAGGGTCAGAGTCAGAGAAGAGATGTGACAACAGAAGTGGGGGGTTGGAATGATGAGGCCAAGAGGCAAGGAAGGTGGGAAGCCTCTAAAAGCTAGAAAAGGCAAGGAACAGACTCTCTCCTAGACCCCTAGAACACAGTCCCATCAACTCCTTGACCTAGCTCCTTAAAACCTGTTTTAGACTTCTTACCTCCAGCACTGTAAGAGAATTAAGCTGTGTTGTTTTAAGCCACTACATTTGGGGTAATTTGTTATAGCAGCCATAGAAAACTAATACACTCCAACACACGAAGTTCAGATCCTGCTAGCTTTCTCTAACTTCAGGACTCCGTATTACCAAGTGCATTTCTGAGGGCTCAGCGTTCAGCCAGGTAGCGCCCATGTCACAGGTGGGAGCAGGTATCCATCAGGCCTACTGGAGCCTGTGAAGCAAATGAGACCTTCCAAATTGAGAACACCTGCTGCAGGAACCTGGCCTGCTCCTGCTGAGCACATATCATCTGC
>NW_006283788.1:251461-258325 GCF_000327345.1 Myotis davidii
AACCTGCTGTGAAAACTCAGCACGGCCCAAAGGGATAATACGTTCTTTCTGTACATTTGATACAGGGCACGGTCCAGGTTCCTTGGACATCTGAAGTTAAGTAACACAGAAGTACTGGTATCTGGCTTTTCCTGCAGAAAAGTTCACAAGAACTGGTGACACAGATCCCCATTTCTCTAGTCATTTGGAGACAGAGGGGTTGCTTAGGTAAATTAGCAGACATGGATAAGCTCTTGCCAGTTTTACTCAGTGATTAGCAGTGGTTCTCAACCTTCTCGCCCTTTAAATACAGTTCCTCATGTTGTGACCCAACCATAAAACTATTTTCGTTGCTACTTCATAACTGTAATGTTGTTACTGTTATGAATCGTAATGTAAATATCTGATATGCAGGATGATCTTAGGAGACCCCTGTGAAAGGGTCATTCGACCGCCAAAGGGGTCGCGACCCACAGGTTGAGAACCTCTGTATTAGAGGGTCAGCCTGCGGATCAATTGGTCTCAGGTTCAATTCCCCATCAACAGCACATACCTTCGTTGAAGGTTCCCCAGCCCCAGTAAGGGTGGGTGCAGGAGGCAACCAATCAATGTGTCTCTTATGTTGATGTTTCTCTCTCTTTCTCTCTCTCTCTCTCTCTCTCTCTCCCCCTCTCCCCCCCCTGCCCTCCCTCCCACTCCTTCCTTCTGTCCTCTCCCCTCTCTCTGGAATCCAATGGAAAAAATATCCTCAGATGAGGATTAAAATAAATAAGTAAACTAGGCCAGGTGGCTCAGTTGGTCAGTGTTGTCCCGATGAGCCAACGTTGTGTGTTCGATCTCCAGTCAGGGCACATACAGGAGTCAACCAATGACCGTGTGGATGAGTGGAACAGCAAATTGATGTTTCTCTCACTTTCTCCCTTACTCTTTCTCTTTAAAACACTTTTTTTTAAAAAAAAAAAAAAAAGATACTATGCCAAGTTTCTCCAAAAGACACTTACAAACCCTTTAGGGTGACAATATGTTGATGTCCACAAAAGACATCATGTACATTAAAACAGCAAAGATGATGAATGAGGCCTTCCCAGAGTCTGGAGAATGGACACTTTCCAATGCCTCTTTTGCTTTAGTGTCACTCTCACTTAGACACCAGCCCATGTGCCGATCAGGAATAACCACTAGAGTAGAAAGGACCTCAATTTCCCTTTTGCGAAATGATACACTCTTGAAGGTCAGTAAGATGTTCAGCAAACTTTTATTGCCCTCCCTGGTCCAATCAGGTCCTGGATCCAGCAGACGTTGGTGGACACAACACTTACTGAGACGAAGTCCCGCCCTGAAGGCACTTCCCATCCAATGGGGGAGACAAAGGCATAAAGGGAAATGTCAGTTGTGCAGGGAGATGGTTCTTCATGGTGGCATCCACATGTAGATAGGACCACACAGTGCTCTGAGCACCTTCAATTCACATCAGATTTCATGTCCTGGCCACATCTTTAATCTTTTTTCTAACACAGATTGGGATGAATATAGAACCATTAAAATGAAAATGATTGCCCTCACCGGTTTGGCTCAGTGGATAGAGCATTGGCCTGCGGACTGAAAGGACCCAGGTTCGATTCCGGTCAAGGGCATGTACCTTGGTTGCGGGCACATCCCCAGTAGGGAGTGTGCAGGAGGCAACTGATCAATGTTTCTCTCTCATTGATGTTTCTAACTCTCTATCCCTCTCCCTTCCTCTCTGTAAAAAATCAATAAAATATATTTTTTTAAGAAATGAAAATGATTGTGTCTGACCCCAGAACAGTGTGTGAATCCTGAGGCACACACAGCAAATTTGGGGGCCGTCAGATGGGGCAGAAAATACCTCTGGGCTCATTTGCTGTGCCCCTCCATCTGGATATGGAGCTCACACCACCTACCTCAGCAGAGTGGCTGGACCAACTCTTCCCACCCAAGGCCCCTAAGCCCCTGGCATGATGACAGGGGTCCCCTGTGTGAAGGGAATGTTGGCGCCTTACGGTTGTTTTTTGTTTGCTTGCTTGTTATTTTCTAGGAAAAGGTGTTATTTTCCAGGCTACCATTTTACAAACCAGTGCGGACTCTGGGATTCCCAAGCTGCTGCCTCCCTTCCCCCTGGTCACTGGGGATCCCTTCCCGGAACCCTGGCTGGATGATGTCACAGACAGGTGACCTCACTGAGGCCAAGGAACCCGGCATCTCTGTGGCATGGAGGAGGGGGGAGGATGTTTCTCCACCCGCCCAACCCTCCATGTCTGTGGTGAAGTGGATCGAGTTAGTGCTGCCCAAGGATGCGATCTACCTGGCCGGCTCCTGCATAAAAGGGCAGGTGATTCTAACCCTGAACAGCACCCTGGTGGACCCCATTGTGAAGGTGGAGCTCGTGGGAAGGGGTTATGTGGAGTGGAGCGAAGAAACCGGGGCATCCCGTGATTATAGCAGAGATGTTATTTGCAACAACAAGGCCGACTATGTACACAAGTCAAAGAAGTTCCCAGTGAAGGGTAAGGAGGAGGCCAGCTGCCAACCCTAAACATAATAGGAACCTGGGTCTGGAAGGTAAACACATGTTAGTTGGTCAGCAAACCCCAGGGATATCAGAAATGGGCAGAGATGTGGCTCCTCCCTAGGAGGGAATCCCTGTAAAACAATGACCATCAGATACACGAAAATAAGATCTCAGGAGCTGGTCATGGAGGTCTTTCCAAAGAGGTGACAACAGAGCACAAATAGGAGTGATGGGAGGGACACGAGCCATGCAGACATCTGGGGGAGGAGCAGCAAGATGCCAGATCTTAACCCTCAGCAATCATGTGGCCCCTCTGGGTCCCCGTGTAGCCATCTGGAAAATGGAAATAACAAGTCCTGCCTCGTGAGATTTCTCCGAGGGCTTAATGATTTAGTGGCTTCGATAGTGCGGGGTATACAGTAAGTGCTTGATAAATGTTAATTCTTTCAACCAAAACACTCACCTGCCCAGTACTGCCCCAGCATTAGGCACCACCCCTCCCTCCCCATTTCCAAGAGACCGTATTCCCCCGCAAAAGTATCAACCTTAAGCCTGCATTAGGTTCATTCATTCATTTCACAAACGTTTAGTGAGTACCTGCTGTACACAACACTGTGCCAGGTGCTGGGGATACAGCAGCGAAGAACTCACACATGGTCCCTGGTGTCGTTGGGTTGCCTTCAGTCGGGAAAAACACAATCATAAGAGAGTTTTGGAGAAATGCAAAAACTAAAAAATAAGCTCACAGAAATGGGGGCAGCGTGAGTTTCTCCCTGGTCCTCAGTCTCCACTAAGTCAAGCAACAGATATTAAGCACCTACTGTATGCTGCTGTTCACAGTGCACTGAAGACTGAGCTCTGTGAGGGCAAGGAGGTGTGGCTGCCTTGCTCACTGCGGCAAACACTGCCTAAAAGAGCCCCTGGCATGTAGCAGGGGGTTCAGGCTGTGTTTGTTGAATGAACCCCTCTCATTCCCAGTAAAGGAATTCAGAAGCCATGTCCTCCTGGTGACTGAATCATGAGGACCAGTTCCTCAGACCCAAGGCAGAACTGAGCGAGTCCCCACCATGGTTTTGGAGCAACCACCCCAGCCCCATCACCCACCTGGGGCATCCCCTTCCAGCCCCCCTGAGGCCTGGGCCTGATATTTATGGGCCACTCAGGTCCCTAAAAGCACCTAGCTCAGCCGAGCTCTGGGACAGGCAGGCCAGGCCCCAAACAACCTCCCCAACCAAAGCAATAACTAAAGAGGAAAACAAAATGGAAAAAAGAAAAAAAATCTGCTAGAACCTTCTGATGGCATCGGTGTGTTTTGCTTTCAGATAATTGGTTAAGTGCAGGCAGCCACACCTTTGATTTCCATTTCAACTTACCTCCCAGGCTCCCTTCTACCTTTACCAGCAAAATTGGCCATGTCTTCTACTTCGTGCAAGCTTCCTGCATGGGCCGGGAGCACATTCTAGCAAAGAAGAGAATGTACTTGTTGGTTCAAGGGACTTCGGACTTCCCCCGAGAAAACCAGGTAGTAATGGGGAAGGAGCCCTGGTGGGGCTGGTTCCTCAAAGCTCCAGGGCGGCAGGGGGCGTGCGTGCGACTGAGGAGGCCCTGGCAGGGAAGAAGGGAACGATGTTGGAGGCTCCCGGGCCCAGTGAGTGCACAAGTGTGACTCAGAAACCAGGGCAGGAACTACCCAGTGCGACTCGACCGGGGTGATTCACCTGGGCAATGTCTGGGGACATGTGTGGTTGTCACCAGTGGGTGTGCTCCTGGCCTTGGTGGATGGCCCAGGACGGCCCCCCACAGAGAATGACCTCGCCCCAGTGTCCTGGACCCTACAGTACGTGAAGACTGATCTGAGGTCCCCTTGTCACCCCCTGGGTCAGAGAGAGACTTGGACACTCAGTGACTCTTCGTGGGCTTTGCGCCCTCAAACAATGCAGGTGGTGCCCCCCACTAATCCCCCCAAGAAGCAAGGGAAGGGGGCGGCCTCCATCCCAGGGGAAGGGAGGGCATGTGGCATCAGTCTGCCTGAGCGGAGAAGGATTTCTGGGTGGTTTCTGGAGGCCCAGGTGCAGAGGCGGAAGTTGAGCGGGTAGAGGACCGTTGACCACAGTCACTTCACCTTCCTGGAGACTCGTTTGCTATTAGCGTGGTGGCTCAGTCAGGTGATGACCTTCCTCTGCCCACAGCCCTCCAGGGTGCCTACCTTCCTTGGGGGAAAAGCCCAAGTCTTCCCCACGGCCCACAAGGTCCTGCATGACCTGCCTCCATTTCCTCTGGGCCTTCATGTCCTCCCTCTCTCTCCGCGTGCGCACCTCCCCCCTCGCCCCCACCACTCTGCTCCTGCCACATGGGCCTCCTCACTGTTCCTCCAACACACCAGGCACGGTCCTGCCCCAGGACCTTTGCACAAGCTGTTCCCTCTGCTCGGAACACTATAACGTGGCCTTGCTATCCTTCTGATCTTTGCTCAGAAGCCATGTCTTCATCCACCTGCATTGCCGATGGCCGAATAAACAGCCACAAGCTATGCAGGGCAACTTAGCTACATCTATCCATATTAAAATGAACATGCGCTTTGCCCGAGTCATTCCCCTTTCTAGAAATTTCTCCTACTGATGTTCTTTCACGTATGTGGCATGACTCCCCACAGCACTGTTTATAGTGGCAAAAAAAATTGGGAAGTCTAATGTTTGTTGTTTAGGGAATTGTTTGCATAGGAACACCCAGGCAAAAAGACACATTCTATGGAGTAAAGCAAAAGAGACAGACAGACAGTGACGGAGTGAGGCAGCGCCCCTGGTCAGGATCTCCAAGTCACTGGGCCGAATGAAAAAAGCAAAGTTCAGGACAGCAGGTCTAGCCTGCCACTGGTGGTGAAAACAAATTACTTCCTTGCAGGAAGGAGAGCAGAGCAACTGGCCACAAACGCTGCCTTGTGGGAGGGGGTAGGGGAGCTGAAAGCAAAGAAACTTTCCCCCTTCCACCCTTTCACTATTTCTAACAGCTTTATTGAGATAGAATTCTCATACCTTATAATTCACCCACTTAAAGTGTACACAGAGTTATGCAACCATCGCCACAGTCGGTTTTAGAACATTTCATCACCCCCAAAAGAAACGTTGCACCCCCTCGCTGTCACAGCCAGTCTCCCTCTGCCCGGACCCCAGCCCCCGACAACCACTAACCCCCTCTGTCTCCGTGGAGTCACACGCTGTGCGGCCTTTGTGTCTGGCTTTGCTCACTGGGTGTCATGTTTTCAAGGTCCATCCGTGTTGTAGCGAGTGTCCATGCTTCACTCTTTAAGGCTACATCAGTGCACGGGTGGGCTGCATTCCGTGCATCTGGGCACCCACTGATGGACACTTGGGCTGCCTCTTTGGTTACTGTGAATCATGCTGCTGTGAACATTCAAGTACAAGTGTTTGTGGGGCATGAGCCTTCCTTTCTCTGGGTGGCTTCTTGGAGCGGAATTGCTGGGGCAGATGGTAAGGCTGTTTCACCTTTCAAGGAACTGTCTGTTTTCCACGGCGCCATCTTACCTTGCCACCAGCAATGCACAGGGTTCCAATTCCTCCACATCCCCTCCACTCAGCACCATTTGGGAGAGGAGCTTGTCCTAGAGCCCGTTCCTAACTAGCAACCCTAAGGGAGCCCCCTTTCCAGCTCCCCTTATCTCATTATGTCCCCCATTTGCATCCCATCGCAGCCTCATCACTGTCTCAACCAGAAACAACGTGGTGTGTTTTCACACGTACCATTTACACCCATCTCCTCAACCAGAGCAGGTCTTCATCGCTATGGGTTTTCCCTAAACTTGGCACCAAGTAGATGCAAATAAAACCCAGTTGAATGAATGAGCCCACCTCCCAAAGTGTCATATACGCTAAAGAAATACAGGGTTCCAAAGAACTCGCAGGTCTAAGAACTCCAGTGTTGGCTTTGCATTGGAAATGTTACTGGTCAGGCGTGGAGGTCTCCCGGACCACCGCTGGTTGCTCTACACACCTCCTGCAGGGCCAGGACAGAACTACAGCCCTGGCCCTGAGTTAGAGCAGGGAGCTCCTTAACACACGCGGGGTCCTAACGCATGCCACGCAATTTCGAATAACAGTAGAGGGATTTAGAACCTAAACTCCCTGCAATGAGCCTTCCTAGGGAAAGGGAAGCCTGTGAAGGCTAAAGAGAAGTAGGGCCACAGGCAGAGGGCAGAAGCTGAGGTCCAAAGGGGTCGGGGGTCACCTGAGGTCTCCAAGAGGAAACACAGTGGACCTAGAACAGTGCTTTTCTAATCGCAGATCCTGACCCATTAGTGCAGCGGTTCTCAACCTGTGGGTCGTGACCCCTTCGGCGGT
>NW_006283788.1:258394-266294 GCF_000327345.1 Myotis davidii
GTATTTAAAGGGCCAGAAGGTTGAGAACCACTGCATTAGCAGGTTGCAAACACATTTCTATAAAATGAAAGAATAGGCAAGACCAAAATTAAGAAAATATCTATGTTGTGGGGTGCAAACACACGCACACATACACACATATGTATATGTATATATATAAAATCATTTTTATATATGAAGGAAGAACAGAGAATAAAATAAATAGAATAGAAATATCAGAAAAAGTCAGTTTGGTGGGTTGCAATGGACTGCAAGTGAAAGAATAGAATAGAGTTTTCCAGAAAGAAAAAAAACTTGGTGGGTTACAACTAGCTAATTTTTATAAAAATTTTTGTTTTATATAAAACAAAATGATAGACTAAATAGACTAGAAATAACAAAAATAAATTCAAAAGATTGCAACCAACATTTTTTAAATAAATCAAATAAATAGAGTAGAACAGGAAGCAGAAGTTCATAAACTTGCTTCTCTTTCACCGATCTAGGTGGAGATGTACATACAGGTTTCTGTTCTTTGCCTCAATGTTAAAACCTATGTTTTACCTGTGTGTTTTTTTTAAGGAATAATATATTATAAATACTGTATGTGGCTTGCAAAGTCTAAACTATAATTATTATCAGTTCCTTTACAGAAAAAGTTTGCCAATTCATGCCCTAGAGAAACTCATGGTGTAAGCCCCCAAAAATTGTCTTCAGGCTGCTCCTTCTAGCATTTTTATGATATCAAACTCATGGAAAAATAGAAATGTCCATCATAGGAGGATGAATAAATTATTTTGCAACACACTCAGTTGCATTCCTAAAGACTAATTAACCAGAATGGCAGGCACCAATGTGAGGGCATTTCAAACACAGAATATTGAGCTGGAAAAAGCAACTTGCTAGGAGACATATGCAGTTTGACTTATTTAAAATATGTAAAAAAATAGTTGTATTCCTAAATAATGTGAAAATTCTCTGAGAACCACAAATGCCAAATTCAGATCATGGCTGGCTGCACAGAGGAGAGGGAGCAGTGAGGTGAAGCCCACAGAACACACGAGATTTCAGTATAATAGGTAATGTTTTATTTCTCAAACATATTGGAAGATACATTTTAGGTTTTTATATTATTATTTTATTATTATTATTCTTTATATGCCTTTTCCTAAAACAATATATCTTAGTTAGGTCCCTACACATACACATGTGCAGGTAAAAGAAAGTGATTATTAGAGCATCGACCTGTGGACTAAAGGGTCCCAGGTTCGATTCCAGTCAAGGGCACATGCTGGGTTGCAGGCTTGATCCCCCCAGTAGGGGGTGCACAGGAGTCAGACAATCAATGATTCTCATCATAGAAGTTTCTATCTATCTCTCTCCCTTCCTCTCTGAAATCAATAAAAAAATATATTTTTAAAAATCATAAATAAATAAATAAAATTCCGAATTGTTGTGCCCTGGCCAGTGTGGCTCAGTTGATTGGGCATTGTGCCATGCACGAAAAGGTTGCCAGTTCGATTCTGGTTCAATTCCGATCAGAGCACATGCCCAGGTTGTGCATTCAATCCCCAATGGGCAGGAGGCAGCCAATCAATGTTTCTCTCTCTCTCCCTTCCTCTCTCTATAGAAATCAATTTTTAAAAACTTAAATAAATAAAAAAAATTCAGAATAGTTGCATTCTGGTCATATATGAGGAACTTTTGGGGTGGAAGGCTGGCAAATTCCTACTTCTTGACTTGGGTGGCTGTTATAAGAGGGTTGGCCATATAATAATTCACAAGGTTATACATTTGTTTTGTGAAGTTTTCTGTATCTAAATTGTATTTTTTATAATGTTTTTTTTAAAAAAATGCATAGATACAATAAACCCCAAATTCAAGATAATGCTTACCTCTAGGGAGAGAAGAGGTGATGCACTGGGGAGGAGTCCACGGGGGCTTCAATGATATTGCTGATGTTTTATTTATTTATTGATTTGTTAATCCTCATCAGAGGTTATATATTTTTTTCTATTAACTTTTAGAGAGGGGGGAGTGGGAAAGAGAGAAGAAACATTGATGTGGCAGAGACATATTAATTGGTTGCCTCCTGAATGCGCCCCACTGGGGCCAAAGATCGTACCTGCAACCCAGGTATGTGCCCTTGACCAGAATCCAATCCACAACCCTTTGGTGTAGGGGTTGATGCTCTAACCCTGACCACCGGCCAGGGCTATTTTTATTTTAAATTGTGATAATAATACATAACATAAAATTTGCCATCTTAACCATTTTTAAGTGTACAGTTCACATAGTTGTGCAATACTAATGTTTTATTTCTTTTTTTTTTATTATTATTGATTTCAGAGAGGAAGGGAGAGGGAGAGAGAGATAGAAACATTAATGATGAGAGAATCATTGATCAATTGGACACACCAAGGATTGAGCCGGCAACCTGGGCACGTGTCCTGACCAGGAATTAAACCGTGACCTCCTGGTTCATAGGATGACCCTCAACCACTGAGCCATGCCCACCAAGCCTGGTGTTTTATTTCTTAAGTGAACAGAGCTCTGAAACAAATCGGGAGAAGTCCTACCTGCTGATAAAGCAGGACATGCCAGTGCTGTTCTAGTAAATGATTAACAACCTGCTCTGGTGCAAGACAGCCCTAATATGTAATGTTTGCCAATTTCCATGGTGTAAATACTCCCGTCATAGTCAATTTCAAGTTACTAACCTCATGCCACTAATGGGAAGTTTGAGGGGACTTTGCAAGCATTTGTAACACTATTCTCTACCACTTTTATACTTAAAGGGAATAAGCATGCAGGCAAATTCTAAGCCCACCCACATTACATCAAGTCTCTTAAATATTATCCACAAATAAAAAAAAAATGTAACTCAAGCCACACATTACATATAATGTATATGTGACTTTATTTGCAATCCAGCAGCTGACGAGTAGATATAAGGGCTGCATTTTGAAGCATTTATTTTAACACATTACATAATTTCAACCCTATAGTTTTCTTGTCATGATTCAAAGCCCATCATAGTTCCTCCTTAAATCTGAGCAACTTGGGTAAGCCTTAGTCTTGGGCTTAGACTGTAAGACATTCCCTTTTTCCCAGAAAACCATGGCTCAGAGAAGTCAAGCCATTTGTTCAAGTTCACACAGCAAATGAGTAAGGGAGCTGGGGATAAAACTAGGATCTGCTGGATTTCTTAGCCCTATCTATATATATATAAAAGGTTAATATGCAAAGTGTCCCCTCAGGGTTCAACCTGGAGACTGGGAGTTCGATCGCTCACTATGACATGCGCTGACCACCAGGGGGCAGCGCAGAACGAAGGAAGGCCCCGGCTGGAAGGCCCCAATTGGCCCTGATCACCGGCCAGGTCTAGGGACCCTACCCGTGCACAGATTTCTGGCACTGGGCCTCTAATTTTACATATAAGGAAATTGATACTTAGAATGGCAAAGGGCTGTGATTAAAGGAAGCTGGGAGGTGACTCCAGGCTTTTGGCTGCAACATCCCCAAGATTCTAGATTCCATCTCCATGCCTTTGACTAGGAAAGTCCCAAAAGGCTCAAGCCTCAGAAGTGCTGAAATAGCGGGGCGTTAGGCAGATGAGTGGATCGCGTGGCCACAGTGCCTCACAATGGTTCCTTTGCCCCAACCCCACCCCTTCTAGAGTCCCCTGTTTGTGGAGACTGAGAAGAAGGTCTCCTACAACTGCTGCAGGAAGGGCAGCATCTGCATCCAGATCCAGCTGGAAAATAACACCTTCACGCCAGGGGAGCGGGTCCTCTTCACCACGGAGATCAACAACCAGACCAGCAAGTGCATCAAGACGGTCGTCTTTGCCCTCTACACCCACGTGCAGTACGAGGGCTTCACGCCCAAGACGGAGCGGCGGTCACGGGTGGAGAGCTGCGAGCTGCTCCGGCAGGAGGCCAACACCCAGATCGTGCCCTTCGACACCACCAAGATCGTCAGCATCTTCGACCTCCCGCCGGTTCTGTCTGTGAGCAGCGACATGCAGGAAGGCGAGATTATGAGCACCCAGTACGAGCTGGTCAGCACGGTGCACCTTCCCTGGTCCCTGACCAGCGTGAAGGCCAAGATTCCCATCATCATCACCAGCGCCGCCCTGGACTCAGACAGCTGCCAGAGGCAGGAGTGGGCCAGGCAGTGTTAGCCATGAGCAAGGACTGCCGGAATTAAGTGCCCAAACTTCTAAATAGAAAGAGCTTTATCACTCTACCAGCGGCCCTTTCTTTATCTTGCACAGATGGTTTCACATGAGTCTGGTGTGGGAGCACATTATCTAAACCTCCGCAAGCTCCAGCCTTTTGGGCACCCACTTCTCCCATCCCCAGAAAGTTCACCGCCAGGAGGGCACAGAGGGAACTGACAAGCCGTCCAGGGCCCCAGCTCCATGTAATATATATAAATTTATTAACTTCACAGAGGGAGGGAGAGGGAGAGATAGAAACATCAATGATGAAAAAGAATCATTGATAGGCTGCCTCCTGCACGCTCCACACTGGAGATCAAGCCCGCACCCCAGGTGTGTGACCTGACCTGGAATCAAACCCCAACCTCCTGGGTCATAGGTTGATGCTCAACCACTGAGCCACGCTGGTCGGGCCTCACTGGGGTCTTTGGTGCCTGGACCAGGGGTCCTCAGCCAGGGGTGGTTCTGTCTTCCAGGGGACACTGGACCATCACTTGGGGAGGGGGTGCTTCTGGCACTAAGTCGTTGGGGCTTAGGGGGGCTGCTCAGCACCCATAGTATCCAGGAAGGCCCCAACCCAGAGACTGACTGACCCAAATGTCAGGAGTGTCGAGGGGGAGACCCTGGACTGGGGCAATTGAGAGGGGAAGATGGATGTTGAGTCCCAGGACTGCATCTGCAGGCCTCTTACCCACATCAGCTCCTGCGCCTCCTCCACTCAGCCCACCTGGGCTCCAGGGCTCCCCTCAACCAAAGTCCTCCCAGCCAAGGGCATGCATATCCGCATGTCCAATCCATCAGCAAGACATAGGGGCTCCTTCTCCTACATCAACCCAGAATCCTCCCATTTCTCTCCACTTTGCTTCCATCCATCCATCATCATCGCTTACTTGGACCAGTGTAGTCACCTGCACCTGGATCTCCTGGCTCCTGATCATGTCTCCCTCCCAGGATGCCCACTTAAATTTGAATTTCAAAGGGACAAACTTTTTTTTTAGCGTATGTATGTCCCACACCATTCCTGGGATATACCTTTGTTTTAAAAACCACTAGCTGGTTTGGCTGAGTGGATAGAGTGTCGGCCTGCAGACGGAAGGGTCCCATGTTTGATTCCAGTCAAGCGCACATGCCTGGGTTACAGGCTCAATCCCAGTAGGGGGCGTTCAGGAGGCAGCCAATCCATGATTCTCATCATTCATGTTTCTCTCTCTCCCTCTCCCTTCCTCTCTGAAATCAGTAAAAATATTTTTTAAAATTTCATTCATCCCTGGCCAGTATTTCTCAGTGTTTAGAACATCGGCCACATACTGAAGGGTCTTGAGTTCAATTCCCAGTCAAGGGCATATACCTGCCTCTCTCTCTCTCTCTCCCCCTCCCCTCCCTTCCACTCTCTAAAAATCAATGGAAAAATTATCCTTGGGTGAGGATTAACAGGGGGGAAAAAAACCACTTCATTGTTTGTCTGATATTCCAATTTAACTGGGCAGCCTGGATTTTATCTGACAATCCTATTCCCCAAGCAACTCAAGGATTACCTACACAAATCAGGCCACCTCACCCCTTGACTTAAAACCTCCATCAGGTCCTCACAGCAATTCCCTTGGCCAACAAGGCCCTGCATAGGCAGGAATAGAGGAATGGGCCAGAGTGTGTTCCCTTTGGCTAATGACTAAAATATTTCTCCAGGCAACCACAGGCTGCAAAATACCCACACTCGCCTCACCCATGATTCAGGCAGGAGGCATATACACTTGAATAGCAGCCCTCTTCCCCAGCCCTTGGAAGATTCCAGAAGAGAAAGTGGGTAGCTCCAACTGAGTCACTGTTTTAAATAAAACTGTGTGTGTGGGGGAGGGGGTGGAGGGAGACAGAGTGAATAGGATGCACAGATTTAATTATTCTTTTATCTTTTGGGGAGGTTGAGGGAGAGGCCCTCACTTACAAACACATTCTTAAGATATCTGTAAAAGCTAGTTGCAGGGGGGAGGGGGCGGAAGGGGGAGCAGGGGCTGGCTCCCTGGTGCTGCTGGGCTGGGGTGGGATGTGCCCCTGCCGGCTTGGGTATGTGTTCTTCCCTAGGGTGTCCTCATCTGTCTGTTCCACTTCCCAGAAACTCACAAAAAAGCTTTTTTGGGGAGGAAGGGGAGATGGGGATGGCCTTGCTTGCCCTAATGTCCTGAGCCCCAGTCTGAGATCCTCAAGGCTCTGAGGCCAAGTCTGGGCCATTCCCATGTCCTTGAACCATGTCTAGAAGGGCTGTGTTCTTCACCGCTGCAGAGCCAAGGCCCAGTCCCCTTCCTGCATCTCATCCCGACCACCTGCACTGCAAAGGCCTGTGTCTTGCTCTGCTCTGTGCCTGGGGGAACTGAGCTGGGGGAGCCATGGCAGAGCCCTCCTCAGGCCCCGCACCACCCAGCCCCAGGTGTTTGTAGAATGGAGTACAGTTGCCCCTTGAACAACACAGGTTTGGACTCTGTGGGTCAATTGAAACAACCTGCATATAAGGGGACCCTTGAAGTTCAGACCACATTGTTCAGGGGTCAAGTACACAACAATAGCATTCAGGACAGGCAGCATTTCAGGCACCATGGTCAGGCATAAGTCAGCTGGTGAATGTCCCTCAAGGGGCGCGGCATCTGTCAGGACGGGGGCACTTTTGAACCAGAAGCAGGCCTCAGATTTCGTGCTGGGTTGTTCCACCTCACTATACTATCCCTACTTCTGCTTTAGAGCAAGTGATTTCTCCTCTCTGAGCCACCGTTTCCCAATATGTAAAATGGAGAGGACAGGAATAGCCATCTCTAGGGTCTGGAGGACCTTGTCACCTCACTGTCCTTGTCTTCTTATTATCTTAGGCTTTTTATTTGGAAAAATCCCAATCCTATGGAAAAGAGCTGAAAGACCGATACAATAGGAGAAACTTAGATGGCGGCATAGGTAAACACCAGAGATTGCTGCCTTGCACAACCACTTCAAAAATACAACTAAAAGACGGAACGGACATCACCCAGAACACAGGAAGGCTGGCTGAGTGGAAATTCTACAACTAGAAGGAAAGAGAAAAGCATACCGAGACTCAGAGGAGACACAGTGAGGAAGTAAAATACTAAGGTGTGGAGGTGCATGCGGAGCGGGCTGGCGGCTGAGGGCGCGGTTGTAGTTTTCAATCGGGAGGGAGTCTCAGGCTCTGAGCTCCAGTTCCAGGCGAGTCTCTAGGGACCCAGACTCATACAGGAGAAGCGAGACTGTCTGGCATCGGTCAGAACTCGAGGGCAGCTTTCTCTCCGAGGGGCTTGCAGCGAGTACTGGTACATTGGGAAGCAAAGCCTCTGAGGGCAAGACTGAGAGCAGCCATAACTGCTAGCCCATCCCTTTTGATCCTGTGAGACGCGCCCCACCCAAGCCCTGCACGGAGGCTTTTGCTGGATAGCCTCAGGCAAAGGCTAGATTAGCACCTCCCTAGAGATCCAGGAGCCAGGAGGCCTAGAGGTCAGAGTGGGACCATCCAGTTTGCAGCTCCGTGGAAACATAAAGGACACAGGGGGCAGACTCAGTGAGCACCAAAGCCCCATTGAAGCAAGTCTTGCCCCAGGGGGGTGTCTCCAGCACAGAAGTTCCCCCACTGCAGACACAGCTGATTCTCACAGCCAATTGGCCTGGAGGTCACTTCCTCCCAGTAATAACTACAACCATCAA
>NW_006283788.1:266394-278169 GCF_000327345.1 Myotis davidii
GGAAGGCTTCCACAGGAGGCTAAGAGAAGTGGGGGACCGAATTAGTGAGCTAGAAGATAGGGCAGAGAAACAAGCCCAATCTGAACAGCAATTGGTAAAAAATTAGAAAGCAGGAGGAGAGCCAAAGGGAGCTTTGAGACAACAAGAAATGAAATAACATATGTATAATAAGGCTGCCAGAAGGACAAGAGCAGCAAGATATTGAAAACCTATTTGAAGAAATAATGACAGAAAACTTCCCCCTACCACATATTTGTCCTTCACTGAGCATAAAGTCCTCAAGGGTCATCCATGTTGCAGAATCTCTATCCCTTTAAGGCTGAATAACATTCCAGTGTGTGATGGGACCACACTGTGTTTACCCATTCATCCATCCATAGACATTTAAGTTGTTCCGTCTTCTGGAATTATTATTCTGGTGAAGAATGCTGCTATTAACATGGGTGCACAAATAAGTATTTTGGGGACCCCACTTTCAATTCTTTTGTGTGTGTACCCACAGTGAAATGCTGGACCATGTGCTAATTCTATGTTTAATTGTTGGAGGAGCTGCTTTACCATTTGCTACAGCAGCTACATTATTTTACATTCTCACTGAATATATCTTTTATAGTTGGGACTTCTGGGGGGAGGAGTGGCAAGGAGGTGGAGACAAATCCAGGCTCCAATAGGGATCACACATTGCTGCTTTTTTTTTTTTGGTCACACTCTTCAGTTCTTTTTTCATCTAGAACATTCCCCTTGCCTTGTTGTGTGCGTTCAGGGGTCTGGGCCAGTTGTCTTATAGAGTCACCCACAATCTAGTGTTTCCTCCTGATTAGTTTCAGGCTGAGATTTCAGAAGCGATACTGTGTTCCCCTCAGTGCATGGTATCAGGAGGCACATGATGCTGCGTTGTCACGTGACTAGTGATGTGATCCTTGACCCCTTGGTTGCAGTGGTGTCAACCAGATCTCCCCATGGTAGGTTCCTTTTGTCTTTATAACTAGAGGCCCGATGCATGAAATTCCTGCAAAAGTAGGCCTTCCTTCCCCAGCTGCTGGCACTGGCTTCCCTCTGGCACCCGGCCCAGGCTTCCGTCACAGCCCCGACTTCATCCGGAAGGTCATCCAATCTAATTAACATATTATGTTTTTATTATTATAGATTAATAAGCAATCTGTGACCACCTTGTCTCTTACAACCTTTCACCAGGTGGGTTTTGCCTCCATGGGTGCCCCTTGCTTGAATCTGGTGGTTGCAAAACAATGATTTTTCTAAACCTATAGATTCCTTTTACATCTGCTACCTGAATTGTTCTGCAAAGAGGAGCTTTCCCTATACCACCCCCCCCATTACCTCCCCACCCCATCATCTTTCTAATCTCTGTCCAGCATTCCTTAGAGCTGATCGTATCCTTTTTCCTCAAACATCCTCTTCCCTTGATTTCCCTGATGCCACACCCTTCTCATTCTCCCACATCGCAGATTTTGGATTTGGGGCTTCCGCTTCCTTCAAAGACACAGCATCAAAGACTCCTCTTTCAGGAAGCCTTCCAGCCATGACTGGCAGAGCCACACCCCTTCCTCTTCTAGGACCTGAAATACACGTGACCTTCAAGGTTTATTTCCGCAGACACCCATATTCCACTCTTTGATCAACATTTTGAATTCTGGAAATGCTAGGCCAAGGGCACTGAACTTGGCTTGAAATATTTGGAGTGTTTTTCTTTGTTGATGGGATAGAGAGTGAGGATTTGATAGAATAGGTTTGAAAATCATTCCACTAACCCTGTGGATGGAATAGAGTTGAGAAAAAACATGGGAATAGAAATAAGTTCAGGAAGCTGCTAGGTCTGAATAATAGCAGAAATAACGAGGACAATAATAATACTGTGGCACCAACAGGTTCAATGTCAAAATATTTCCATCTGGGCACAGGGCTAGACTACATTTCCCAGCATCCCTTGCAGCGAGGTGAGGCCACGTGACTGACTTGGCCTCTAACTTGGAATGCAAGAGCAAGTGGTATAACTCCCAGTCAGGTCCATTAAAAACTTTCCAGAGGTGTCTTGTTCTTTCTTTCTTTCTGCTTTTGCCAGCTGCTTGGAGAGGACTGGAAGAGAGCTGCCCAGGAAACTTGATCTGCACTTGATTGAGACATACAATAAGATATAAAACTTCATTGAGTAAACAAACTCCACTGAAACTGAGATTTGCTTATTCCAGCCATTGGTCTACGCTAGGACTTCTCCACACATGACATTTGGGGTCAGATGATTATTTTTATAGGGGAAAGTCCTGTGCATTGTAGGGTATTGACCACCATCTCTCGCTTTTACCCACAAGATGCCAACACCCCTGCCCCATCCCAGTTGTGACAACCAAATATGTCTCCATACATTGCCAAGTGTCCCCTGGGTGGGCAGAATCACCCCCAGTTGAGAGCCTCTAATCTATTCTTATAGCTACATTTACGGAAGCCCTTCGACATTGGCTCAATGTGGCCACAGCTCAGCCTGTCACCCCACCTTCTCCCATCCCTACTTCTACCTGCTGCACCCTCCGCCCCCAGCTCTCCATTGC
This sequence comes from Myotis davidii, assembly GCF_000327345.1. Classification (NCBI taxonomy): domain Eukaryota; kingdom Metazoa; phylum Chordata; class Mammalia; order Chiroptera; family Vespertilionidae; genus Myotis; species Myotis davidii. The sequence goes on from NW_006283788.1 coordinate 268,959, forward strand.
ACTGAAGGCCCCACCTAAGGGTTATTACTGACCTTTTATTCTCCTAAGTTCTGTTTGTGTTACTTCCTAAATAATAATAATAATTTTTTAAAAATATTTTTATTGATTTCAGAAAGGAAGGGAGAGCAAGAGAGAAATAGAAACAGCAATGATGAGAGAGAATCATTGATCAGCTGCCTCCTGCATGCCCCACACTGGGGATCGAGCCTGCAACCAGGGCATGTGCCCTGACTGGGAATCGAACCATGACCTCCTGGTTCATAGGTTAATGCTCAACCACTGAGTCATGCTAGCCCAGCTATTGCTATTATTATTATTATTATTATTAGAGAGAGAGGAAGGGAGAGGGAGAGAGAAACATCGATTGGTTGCTTCACACACTCACCACAACCGGAGATGGAACCCGCAACCTGGGTATGTGCCCTGATCAGGAATCGAACCAGCAACCTTTTGGTACATGGGACAATAACCAACTGAGCCACACTGACCAGGGCCTAAGTAATTATTAAACCTATTTCTCTCCACCTCCCTTGCCACTACCTGAATGCAGGCTACCCTCAATGCATGCCTGGACCTTTCAGGTAGCCTCTCCCAGGTGGCCCTGCTTTCACTCCTTCCCTCCACAGTCCGGTCTCAACACAGCGGCCAAAGAGAGAGCTTTCCAAATGCATTTACAGGCTTGACTGGGGCTGCAGGAGCCGCTTCCAAGATAGCTCCTCACGTGGCTGTTGGGGGGAGGCCTCAGTTTCTTGCCATGGGGGCTTCTTGAGTGTCCTCACCACATGGTGGCTCGCTTCCTCGGGGGAAGTGGTCCAAGACAGAGAGAAAGGAGGCCGGGCACCGAATGCCTTTTATGCCCTGATCTCAGAAGTGACAAACCCATCACTTCTACCATATTTTGTTTGTGGGACACAATTCACCAAGTTCAGCCCACTTGCCTGAGGAGGAGAATTAACCTCCACCTTTAAAAAAATTGTGGATCAAAAATTTTAAAAAAAGTAAAAATTTGTGGATCTATTTTTTCTTCTTATTATTATTTTTACTCTTTACCTAAGGATATTATTTCTATTGATCTTTAGAGAGAGAGTGGAAGGGGGGGGAAGAGAGAGAAACATTGATGTGAGAGAGCTACATTGACTGGTTGACTCCAGCACATGTCCTGACTGGGGCCAGGGATTGAACCTGCAACCAAGTAGGAGGCCTTGACGGGGAATCGAACCCACGATCCTTCAGTCTGTGGGCCGATGCTCCAATCACTGAGAAACTGGCCAGGGCTGTGGATCTATTTTTTAAAAACACAACAGAGAGAAAGGAGGCCGGGCACCGAATGCCTTTTATGCCCTGATCTCAGAAGTGACAAACCCATCACTTCTACCATATTTTGTTTGTGGGACACAATTCACCAAGTTCAGCCCACTTGCCTGAGGAGGAGAATTAACCTCCACCTTTAAAAAAATTGTGGATCAAAAATTTTAAAAAAAGTAAAAATTTGTGGATCTATTTTTTCTCCTTCTTCTTATTTTTAATCTTTACCTAAGGATATTATTTCTGTTGATCTTTAGAGGGAGAGTGGAAGGGAGGGAGGCGGGGGAAAGAGAGAGAAACATTGATGTGAGAGAGCTACATTGACTGGTTGACTCCAGCACATGTCCTGACTGGGGCCAGGGATTGAACCTGCAACCAAGTAGGAGGCCTTGACGGGGAATCGAACCCACGATCCTTCAGTCTGTGGGCCGATGCTCCAATCACTGAGAAACTGGCCAGGGCTGTGGATCTATTTTTTAAAAACACATTTCCCAACCAATTTCTCGGCATAACCCATTGGATCCACCTTCAAAATCCTTCCAGATCTTCAACCTTTACATTGTTACTATCCTGGTCCGGCAACCTGAGTGTCCACTGCTGGATGAAAAGATACACACAATGTGGTCCATCCAGACAATGGAATGTTACTCAGCCTTAAAAAGGAAGGAAGTTCTGACATCTGCTACAACATGAATGAACCTTGAGGCCATTATGCTCAGTGAAACAACTCAGACACAAAAGGACAAATACTGCATGATTCCACTCACAGGAGGTCCTAGGAGAAGTCAAATTTAGACAGAAAGTAGATGGTGGGAGCCAGGGACTGGGGAGGGGAATGGGGAGTTAGTGTTTAATGGGAACAGAGTTTTAATTTCAGAATATAGAAAAGTCCTGGGAATGGGTGATGGAGATGGTTGCATAACAATATGAACGGTACACTTAAAAATGGTTAAGTTCCATTTTGTGCTGTGTATTTAACCACTATTTTTAAAAATTTAAATAATAATAGCATCCAACCATTATATAGTACTTACTGTGTCCCAGGCACTGTGCTGAGACATGTATTGCCTCCTTTAATTCTCTCCATTGTCTTTGAGTTCAGGACAACAATCATCGCTCCCATTTTACAGATGGGGCAACTGAGGCTCAGAGACATGCAGTGATTTGCCCAAGTTCTCACAGCCAGAATTAGAGCCCCTAGCCACGGTACATACCACTTGTGAACCACAGAGCCTCTCGTTGTTACTGCTTCAGCTAAAAAGGAAGGGACCGGTCACAGAGATGCAATGCTGAGGCAGGTGACATCGCTGGCCCGCGTCCCTCGGCATCAGTTCCGAGCTGGGATGGGGACCCGAGAGTGTCCGAGCCGGCGCAGCCACTGCAGGCTTGATGTGTGAAAAGGGACTTCTACACCACGAGAGCAGAGGAGCGTGTGCTGATGTTGTAGGTTCGAGCCTTCATTTACAGCTTCGCTCTGGGCCTCAGTTTCCCTTACTGCAAAGCTGAAAAACGCAGCTAAGGATAATGGGTACCTGGGAGACCCAGAAGTCCAAATAAAGGCTTTTTGAACCTCAGTTTCCTCATCTGCAGCATGGAGATAATATTTGATAAAAATAACTATTACTATTAATGTTATTACTTTTTCACCTCTGCAAGACACTACATTGGGGGCTGGATTATTTCCTGAGTGGGACCATCCTGGGCACTGTGGGGTGTTGAACAGCATCCCTGGCCCCCATGCACTTGGGGCACCCCATAATCAGGACAACCAAAAAGGTCTCCGGACACCCCAAGGGCACCAAGGACCGCCTTGGCGGGGACGCCTGTTCACACCGCAGGGTTGGGAGCCTGTGGTGAGTTAGTCTATCTGAGAGCAAATGTCAATGAGAATCCCAGCTCCATGCAGTTGCTGTGTGACCTTGGGCGTGTCCCTTGTGTCTGAGCTTCAGCAATAGCCGATCCCTCCTGAAGAACCTGGGATTGAACGAGCCAAAGTCTATAAACCTTATCAGCCAAAGTAAGCGGTCACGGCACTTACCGCAGCTGGGGTCTTCAGGAAGATTCGGACCCTCAGTCTCGGCCCCTGCACCCGCCCGGCTGGCTGCCTCCTCTCCAGGCCCCGGGTTCAGGGCACCACACAGGCGGGCGTTGGGAACACTTCCGGTGCGGTGGCCTGTGGTGCCCACAGGACCAGGTGGGCCAACCAGAGAACACAGCTGGGGCCGTCCTACTTCCTGCCCCAGGGGGTGCCTCTCACGCTCCCTTGCCTCCACCCCCAAAATAACATCCCACCCATGCACCCCCTCCCCTGCTCCCCAACCAAAGCAACCAGCACCAGCTGCAGCCAGGCACACAGAACCGGCAGGGCCTGCAACTGCCACCACAAAGCCTGCCCCGCTGGGAATGTCCTCCCCTTCGCCCATCTCCAGGGGGTGACCTGGCCTCCCCCTGCCCCCCCCTGGTCTGAGACTCATGAGCTCTGAGCAGGCAGGGCTGGCAGAAGGAGGAGCCTCCTTTGCCACCCTGGGGGACAGGGGACCCTCTCTGGCCAGAACTCCTAGATCCCAGGTGCCTCCCATCTTCACCTCAAGACACTCTTTGGTGTGGGGGGAGGGCTGGTTGCCAGGACAACAGCCCCTCATCTCTGCCTGGGAACAAAGGGGCAGCCAGGAGAGCCAAGAACTGCGTGTTCTTCCCCTGCCAACGTGACTGGCACGTCCCGGCAGCTGGCACTCAGAGGGCCGTGTCCTGAGTCTCCGGGCCTGGCCACCCTAGACAAGGCCTTCAGTGTGGGGGGTGGTGGCTGTGGTCTGGAGGGACCTAGTTCCTGGTAAGCTGCCCCTCGGCCTCTGTCCTTCCGGTGCCTTCTGACGAGGAAGTCCGCCCGCTCTGCCTCCCGAACTTCGCTTTAAGGCCAGGGGGCCTCAGATGTCTGGCCGGGAGCTGGATGGGCCACCGAGGCCAGGAGAGGAGGGTGGGTGTGGGGAGAGGGAACAAAAGCCCCATGAAGACCTTCCCGCGGCCAGACCCCTGGCCTGGCATCTGGGGCTGAGGGTGCCCCGTGGGACCCGCCTCGCCTGGAAGGGCTGGCCCAGGGACAGTGTGTCTTAGCACATGTCCCCTCCCCCTCCTCCTACCCAGGTGACCGGGCAGGAAGCATTGGACAGCTGGCGCCACGAGGGAGGGGCAGGTGGGGGAGGGGTTCGGAGGTGGCGCAGGACACAGGCCAGGCCAGGGCCTGCCTGTTAAAAGACCCAGCTTCCTTGGCTAGCAGGCCTGAGGAGACAAAACCTTGCCTCCTGGCCATGGTGCAGCCGCAGCCAGCCAGGCCGTCCCCCACTGGCTGGGTCTGTGGTGCAGGGGAAGACATGGGCAGGTCTCTCATGGCTGGGTTTGGGCCACCAGAAAAGAATACAGGACACATAGGTAAACAAGTGGTTTCTTAGCATACGTGTGTCCTTTGCAATATTTAGGACAAACTTGTGCTTACCAGTATTTTTTGTGTATCTGGGATTCGCATATAACTGTGTGTCGCAATATATTTTTATTCGATAAGCCTGCCATCCTAGGCCAGGGGCTCTGGGAGAGGCAGAATTGGGCTCACCAACATCCCCTCAAACTTGCTCTTCAGCTGGTCCCAGCCTCAGAGATGGCCCTGCTGTCCCCCTCTCCCATACCCAAGGGCCCCCAGCCAGAGGCCCATGTCAACCTCACCTTCTGAACCATGGCCTGTCCACTCTTTCTCTCTGCAGTCTCTCTCCCATCTGCCCCTCTCCCTGCACACCCTGCTATGGGACCTGAGCTCCCACCCCCCCCCAGCCCCACTCTACTGCTCTTCCTTGCTTAGCTCTGCTGTCCCAAAAGCTTTCTGTTCTCTCAGGACCCCAGGCATAGCCCATGGCCCCAACCTGAGTCAGGTCCTGTCCCTCCATCCTCAGACGTCCAGCACTCCCATCTTCCTCCTGGTAGAAGCCCACGTCCTCCCTGCTCTCCCAAGGCCCTGTAGGACCTACCTCAACTCCTCCCTGCCCTCCCCTTTCCCCGACTCCCACTCACTCTGCTCCATCCACAAGGCCTCCTCCCTGTCCCTGCAACAGGGCAGAGTCCTACCCCAGGACCTTTGCACCAGCTGTTGCTGCTGTGTAATGCACACCTCATCCAGAGAGCCACTTAGGTAGTTCAACCACCTCCCTCCTGTAGGTCTCAGCTCAAATGTCACCACCTCAGTGAGGTCTCCCTGGTCCACCTTATTTGAAAATCACAAACTGCCCCGACTCTCCATTCTCCGTTCTGCTGTAGTTTTCTCCACAGCTCATGCCACCTTCCAATAGACTCTATAATGGGTACTTTGTAGTTTTGTATCTGGTCCATCTCCCTCCAAGAGGGCAGGGGATGTTCTCTTCCTGGTTCACTGCCATATCCCCAGAAGGGCACACAAGAGGCACTTAATAAACACTTCCTCAAAGAATCAACATCACGGTGTTGGAATGTCCTCCTACGCCCCCCTTCCACCCTTCTAAGTGCTACCCTTTCTTCAAGCCTCACCTAAGAAAGGTGGGCTTGTTTTCCTTTTCCAGGTCTTTCCTTCGCAGGGCCTCCACAGGGAGGCCCAAGAGATCTTTCAAATGTTCCAACCTGTCTTCCTGACTCTGCTCTAGAGTCTCTGTGGCTCCCCAGAGCCCTCAGGGCTCTGTCAGTCTGGCCCTTGCCAGCCTAACTCTAACTCCATCTTTCCTCCTTGACACCCTGGCCCCCACAGCATTCTACCCTCCAGCCTCATCTATACCTTCACACTCTCTGATCCCTCTGCCTGAAACAGTTCTCCAATCCCTTCACCTGCCTGACCCCTATTCAAGTCCTGGGCCTCAGGTTAGACATCACCTCCTCCTGGAAGCCTTCCAGAACTTCCCATCCCCCACCCAACTGGGTCCAGCCCCTCCTTTGGGCTCCACCATGCCTGTGTACCCCCTTCACAGCCCTGATCACTCTCTATTTCATCCATCTGGCCACCAGAGCCAACTCATCCACCAGACACAGGAGACTCAGGTTCCGCAACACTTTTAGGGATGAACAAAATGGTTTTATTTTAATTTCTCTGAAAATCAGGAGGAAAAATTAATAAAATGATACCAAGGCAGCTGTAAAAGGTAATTTGTAGCATTTATTTTTTCATGGAGGGAGGGACCTTCGTTGGCAAAAGTGCCTTAGTGTGGTCCTGCTGGTCCCATGTGTGTCTCCCCACTAGACTAGGAGTGCGGGGAAGGCTGAGGTGGACACCAGGTCCCCAGGGCTGCCTAGCAAGAGCCTGGCACACAGCAGGTGCTTAATAATTGTTTGTTGAATGGGTGAAAAGCCAATGATTACTGGGTCCTCAAGGCCACGCCTGGTATGGCGTACACATAATAGGAGATGTTTGATAAACGGATGAATGGACGAGGCAAGGGTCGGAGGGCAGACAAAGGACACCTGGACCAGGCAGAGACCAATCTGGGGCCAGCAGCGCCACCTTGTGGCACACTGCTGGCCTGCTTCTCCCTCTGCTACACTCAGTTGAAAAGAACTGAAGTTTTCAGTCCTCCCACTGGAAGGGGTGGAGTGGAGGAAGAAGGAAAAGGAGGGAGGAGGAAGAGGAAGAAGGAGAGAGGGAAGAGCCGGGGGAGAGGGAAAAAGAGGAGGACCTGGAGGAGGGGGAGGAACACGAGAAGGGGGTATGAGGAGGAGGGGAGGGGAGGCAAAGGGGCAGCAGGCAAAAATCTCAGAAACAGACTTGGAAGACAGACAACTCTGGGTGCCAATGGAGGTATGACATCACCTTTCCTTGAGGGCAATACCTGTCCAGGAGGCCCCAAGGCTGGGAGATGACAGATTTTCCATGAAGACATGGCTGGGGCAGAGAAAGGGAAATGGGTTTAGGACGAGAGCTGTCAGATTTCTCGAAACCAACAAAATAAAAAGGATACCTAGCTCCATTTGAATTTCAGATCAACAATGAACAAATGTTTGGTATAAGTATATCCCAAATATCACATGTGATATACTTATAGCCCCCAAAGGTATTCATTCTGAGTGTGAAGTGAACTGGGCATCCTGTATCTTACTTGGCAACCCTAGCGTGGGGGGACGGGGGAGGCAGGCAGGAAGGCTTGCAGGAGGACGGGGCAGTGGTGGTGAAAGCAGCGGTGCAGCTGCCTTTTCCTGCCCCTCCTCCACCACAGGTGCACATGCTCAATGGCAAATGTCCTTGACTCCGCTCTCTGGGGACTGGAGAGGGGGGGGGGGTTGAGCCCCACACCAAGGAAAGAGAGGAGCAAGACTCCTCTTTTTGTTCAGAAGGAGGCGGGGCAAAATCACTAGGACATTATTTTCCAAATCAGAATCGGGTTACAAGTCCTTGACCAGGAACGTTTTGGCCACGTCCCACCACTGAAGGCCACTCAGAAGCTGAAGACTACCAATTACTTATTTATTTAGTGAGAAACACAATTTTACTTTATTTTTAAAATATGTTTTTGTTGTTTTTAGAAAGGAAGAGAGAATGGAAGAGATAGAAACACCAATGAAAAAGAAACATTGATCGGCTGCCTCTTGCATGCCCCCTACTGGGGATCGAGCCTGAAACCCAGGCATGTGCCCCGACCAGAAATCAAACATTTGACCTCTTGGTTCATGGGTCGACGCTCAACCACTGCACCACATTGTCAAGGCTATCAGTGGCTTTAGAGTTACATGACTTTAGAACTGTGTGACCTTGTGGTTTTTGTTTATTTTTTTAAATATTTTTTTATTGGTTTCAGAGAGGAAAGGAGAGAGAGAGAGAAAAAACACACATCAATGATGAGAGTGAATCATTGATTGGCTGCCTCCTGCAGACCCCACACTGGGGATCTCGCCCACAACCCAGGCATGTGCCATGACCAGAATTGAACCTGCTCTATCCACTGAGCCAAACCGGCTAGGGTTCCATATTCTTTCTGGACGTTCCAGAAGTCTCACCACATAATTTAGCAGAGGTGGCAAACTGGTGGCCCCTGACTGGGTTTTATTTGGTCCAATAGTTTTCTAAAAGGCAGGGCAGTGCTTGTACAGTCTGGAATTCTTGTGGATCTACAATCCCTAGGTAGTTCTCCACAGGACAATGCTCTGCCCTGTCTAGCAGGGCATGCTGCCACCCTATTTACCTTCCGCTGCCCCTGGGGACATCTGAGTCGAGAACTTGGTTTATAGACCAAGAGGATAGTTTTTTTGGAGGGGAAAAATCCAAATGGGCCCTGGGACCGTTTGGCTCAGTGGATAGAGCGTTGGCCTGTAGACCGGAGGGTCCCAGTTCGATTCCAGTCAAGGGCATGTACCTTAGTTGCAGGCACATACCCAGTAGTGGGTGTGCAGGAAGCAGCTGATCGATGTTTCTAACTCTATCCCTCTCCCTTCCTCTCTGTAAAAAATCAATAAAAAATATTTTTTAAAATCCAAATGGGTGTGGCTTCAGGAAGGGATTGCTCCAAGAGTCAGTCCAGGACTTCCTCCCTGCATTGCCTGGGTGGGCGGTCTCTGAGCCTCAGTTTTCTCTACTGTGAAATGGGGACACGGGGACACAGGTTCAGGAGAAGTAAGTGGCGCTATGCAGGGCAGGGAGGCAGAAGGCACGAGATATCTGCTCACCGTCGTGGTTAAAACTGTTAAAATGTTGGGTCGGGTTTGGCTCCCTCCCTCTGGTGCCCACGGTGGGGACGTGGTCCCTGACACACAGAGTTCTTACCAGGACAGCGCTCACCTCCAGGGCCAGGTTCTTCGGGTGTCGAGGTGGGGCTGGGGCGCCCTTGGCCGGACCCGGCGTCGCACGGGGTCTCCCCAACCCCCGGCACGTGCGGAGGGCGCGTGCCCGCCCCCACCCCCAGGTCCGGCCCTT
>NW_006283788.1:278475-279440 GCF_000327345.1 Myotis davidii
GACTGCCGGCCCCGCCCGCCCTCCGCCACTCCCCGGGGAGCGCGGCCCCCTCCCCCGCCGATGGTCCGGCCCCCGCTCTGACCCCGGAGGACAGTGACAAGCCCCGCCCCTTCCCCCTGGGGGTGCAGCCAGCGGATTGCACCAGGGGCGGGGGCAGGGCCGGGGAGGGAAGGCCTACCCCTTACCTGAGGCCTGGGACCTCTGTCGGAACCGACATGACCGGCTGGGCTGGAACTTCGGTGTCTGGGAACTTTGGAAGTTGGATCTGAACGATCCTGGCCGCCACTGCACGGCTGTGCGACTCCAGGCTGTCCCAGCTGCTGCAGGCGGGTTGTAGATAGACCCCCCTCGCCCCAGGACCTCAATGGGGTGCTGACATCTGCAGTGGTCTCCTGGGTGAGACCGGTTCCAGGGGTGGGAGGAGGACCTCTACGCTGCCTGCCGGGGAAGGGGGCTGGGGGGGACTCAGGCGATGATCAACAGGTGTGAGTGTCTCCTCAGTTGGGTGAGGAGCTTTTGTGACAAGTTGGGACTAAGTCACAAGCAGGAATCTCATTGCTGACTGCTTTCCCCTTGTACGTCTCAGCCAGAGTGGTGTGACATGGGTCTGCTTACTGAGCACCTACTATGTGTCAGGCTAAGCACCACAGGTGCCGCATCTCCTCCAATCTGCGGGGACCCTGAGCTAGGAATGGTTATCTAAGCTAATCGGTATAGATGTGGTCAGCGAGGCCCCAAGGAGGGGTGCTGCCTTTCCAAGCTCCCACTGCTAGTGAGGAGCAAAGCTGGGGTTAGAACCCGGTTTTGCCCTGGCTCGGTTGGTTAGAGTGTCATCCTGATATGCCAGTGTTGCAGGGCACATACAAGAATCAACCAACCAATGGGTAAGTCAGTGGAACAACAAATCGATGTTTCTCTTTCTGTCTCTCTGCCTCCTCCCCCATCTCTCTCTCTGGCTATCTGTG
>NW_006283788.1:279477-282025 GCF_000327345.1 Myotis davidii
TTTTTAAAAAGCAAACCGGGTTCAGTCTCCAGAACTGGAGCTCTCAAAACATCAGGTTGGCCCGGCCGGCGTGGCTCAGTGGTTGAGCGTCAACCTATGAATCAGGAGGTCACAGTAGGATCCCCGATCAGGGCATGTGCCCGGTTGTGGGCTCAATCCCCAGTGTGGGCATGCAGGAGGCAGCTGATCAGTGATTCTCATTATTGATGTTTCTATCTCTCTCCCTCTCCCTTCCTCTCTGAAATCAATAAAAATACATTTTTTTTAAAAAAACACACAAACATCAGGTTGCACTTTGGGGATGGTGAAACACTTCTGGGCTTCTTTCCTCTAGAAGGAAACTCAGAGTCAAGGTCAGGGCTTCTCAAGAGGTTCACTCCAGAATGGCCTGCGGGACCAGCCTTTAAGGCGGCACTACCGTTAGCCCCATTTTACGGGTGAGAGGCCTGAGGCCAGTGGAGAGGAAGCGCCGTGCCCAGCACATTAGCACAGCAGTGTGGGCGAGAGGAGGCTCCTGGAATCTAGGTGAGGATATTCTATCCACCTCCTCTCACCTGGCCAGGAAAACGAAGCACATCTGTGCTCGCATCTCACCTGCAAATGTGTGATGAGACTCCTCTGTGGGCCCCCCTTGCCCTTCACACACCCGAGGCTGACTTGCAGTGGGGCCAGGCGTGGCCTTTCTAATAGTTTCTTTTATTTGTTTACTTTTAAGCTTAATTTTTTTAAAAAAAGTAATATTATCTACCTGGCTCAAAAGCCAGAAGCCTGCTGTAGCTACCCGATCTTCCTCCCTGAAAGGTGGCACCTTGAACACTTAGCTGTGTCTCTTTAAAGATTCTGTGCAGCCCTGGCTGGTGTGGCTCAGTGGTTTGGAGCCGTTTCCTGCGCACTAAAGGGTCTCAGGTTGGATTCCTGGTCATGGCATGTACTGGAGGCAACTGACCGATGTTTCTCTCCCTCCCTCTCCCCTTCTCCCTCTCCCCCTCTCCCTCTCTCCCTCTCTCCCTCTTCCTCCCTCTGTCTCTCTAGAATCAATGAAAACATCCTTGGGTGATGATTAAAAAAAAAAGATTCTGTACAAATGCAAGTAAACACTTTTACCCCATTCAAACCTTTGTCTCTTTGCAGTATCTTGGTCCACATCAATTATATGTAAACACCCTTTTTCCCCCCAGGCACTGGGCTAATCTGGTATTTTCTTTAGTCCCCTTCTGCTGGGCAAACAGGTGACCGTGTCTTGTGGACAACACAGGTACACCCGCCTCTGCCCACATGGCAGTACAAGTGTGAGGCTGTCGTCACAGTGAGGTTTCTGGGTCAAAGGGAAGATGCCTCTGGAAACTTGGTAGCTGTTGGCAAATTGCCGTCCACAGAGGTTCTGCTTCGTGGGTGTCTCTGGAGTAATGAATGATACAGGTGAACCCTCGGAGGGCCGCACCCTGACCTTCCCCTTCGAGGAATAGCCCTGGATCAGCTGCATCAGCAGCACCGGGAGCTTGTTCGAGGGCAGGCTCTCACCCTGCTGAGTCATCCCCGGCGCTGGAGCAGGCCCACAGGTGCCTGGTAACGATCGAAAGGCAGAGCTCAGAACCCGTGTGTGTTGGGGGTGTCGGCGTGCAGGTCTGAACTTCCTCCTGGAGGGAGGGGTGGGTTGGGCTGTACCTGACTAGTCCGTCTGTCCACAGTGCGTGCTTCTGAGAAATGTCTGCTAATGAGACAGAAGCCCCTGCCGACACCCAGGTGACACCTGAAGAACCTGTACAGCAGGTGAGGACGGTCTGCACCTGTGGGCTGAGGCTTCCCACATCAGGGTGCCGTGGAAGGGAGCCAGGGCGCTGCTGGCGGCACATGGGGGTTAAGAGAGATCTTTCTGACTGGGTGGGGACAGCCAGCCGAGAGACCTCGAACAGGTGCCCCACTAACAGATGGGGGAGGAGAACTGGGAATCGCAGGGGCTCTTGAGAGAACAGGGGTACAGTTTGAAACTGCCTGGCTCCCCACCACCCAGAAAAATGTTCTCTGTCTCTGGAGGTTCTCTTAGGGTCCCCCTTCCAGGAAGTCAGTCCCTGTCCTCCCCGCCCCCCCAGTTTAAATAAAAGCCCCTTTTAATAGACTATTGCGGTATCACCTACATAGCATTAAATTCACCCTTTGAAGGGTGCTACTCAGTGACTTCTAGTGAACTATCAAGTTCTGCAGCCATCACCACCCGTACTGTTTTAGAACATTTCTCATCTTGCCCCAAAGAGACCCAGTACCCAGTAGTAGTCACCCCTCCACCCCGCTTCCCCCTCGGCAACCACTCTAGTTCCCGTCTCTGTGAGACTCTTCGCATCTGGCTTCTTTCACTGAGTGGGATGCTTTAGGGGTTCACCCATGCGGTGTGTGTCAGCACTTCATTCTTTTTTTTAAAACTGTGGTAAAATACACTGAACATAGAAATCCACCATCTTAGCCATTTCAAAGAGCACACGGTGCAGTGGCATTAAGTAAACTTACAGTGTGCAGCCATCCCCCTCTCTAATCCCAGAACTTCTTCATCAGC
>NW_006283788.1:282065-284966 GCF_000327345.1 Myotis davidii
CACCCCCAGCCCCTGGCAACCACTCCTCTGCTTTCTCTCTGTGGATTTGCCTATTCTGGTGTGGCTGTGCACCAGTAAACGTTACTTACAAAAGCAGGCAGCAGTGGGGTGGTATTTAGCCATATAAAGGAATACAGTTCTGACATGTCCTGCAACATGGATGAACCTTAAAGATGTGCTCAGGGAAGTAAGCCAGACACAAAAAGGACAAGCCCCGTGTGATTCCACTTACGTGAGGTTCCAGAGGGGTCAGGTCCTCAGAGACAGAGGTAGGTGGTGGGAGCCAGGGGGAGGGGAGTTGGTGTTTAATGGGGTCAGAGTTTCAGTTTGGGAGGATGAGAAAGTTCTAGAGACAGGTGGTGGTGGTGGTTGTGCAACAACGTGAGTGTCCTGAATGTACAACAATCTGAATGCTACTGAATTAGACACCTAAAAATGGCTAAAACGGTCAATTTGATGTTGCCTACATTTTCCCACAATTTAAAAAAATAAAGCATTCATTTATGCTACTACATAGAATCTATGTCATAGATGAACCTCGAAAACATCACTCAGTGAAAGAACTCAGATACAAAAGGCCACAGAGGATACGATTTTGTTTATGTAAAATGTCCAGAATAGGCAAAGTCAGAGACAGAGGCAGGCTAGTAGTTGCCAGGGCTGGAGGGAGGGGAGAATGGGTGACTGTTAATGGGCACAGGGTACCTTTTTGGGGTGATGGAAAAGTTCTAGAATGAGTGGTGATGATTGCGCAACCTTGTGAGTTTACTAAAAACCACTGAATTGGGCACTTTAAAAACGGTGAAATTTATGATGTGTGAACTTGAGCTCAGTAAAGCTAGTAGGAAAAAAACAGACAAGAATAAAAGTATCAGGTGGTGGGGCGACTTGCCCTGCGGGCCTAGTTTGCAGACCCAGCTTTCTACCGTAAGCTCTGTGAGAGGAGGGGCCTTGTCTCTTGTCACTTCCTGGCGCACAGTGGGTGTCAGAGACAAATGGGCCGCAGAGCTAAGACAAAGGAGCTCATAGTGCAGCCCGGAAGGTCCCGCTCCTCCAACTTTGTGGAGCAAACTGCAGGGTGAGCTGAGCCTTGAGTGAGGGGGAAAGTGCTGGTGCCTGAGTTCCGGGCCCAGCACCCCGCCCCCCACGCCCAGCCCCCACCTCAGCTGCTTCTCCCATAGCCCAGCGTGGTGGACCGCGTGGCCAACATGCCCCTCATCAGCACCACCTGCAACATGGTGTCGGCAGCCTACACCTCCACCAAGGAGAGCCACCCCCACGTCAAGACCGTCTGCGACGCAGCGGAGAAGGGCATGAAGACCCTCACAGCGGCCGCCGTCAGCGGGGCCCAGCCCATCCTGACCAAGCTGGAGCCCCAGAGTGAGTGAAGCCCCCCAAGAACATGGAGCCTCCCACCCATGGCCCTGTCCCCCCAAACCAGTGGCTGACCTTCCCGGGACCCCTTGGGATGCTCATGGGCAGTAACCATCATGTTTCTGTCCTGTCCCACCTCCTGTAGTCACGTCAGCCAGTGAATACGCCCACCGGGGGCTGGATAAGCTGGAAGAGAATCTGCCGATCCTACAGCAGCAGACGGGCAAGGTACAGACCTGCGCCCGGGAGCCCCGGGGGCACAGGGACCGAGCTGGGTACTGAGTCTGTGGTCCACCTGAACTAAAAGAGACAAGTGTGACAGCTTACTCCCGACCCCTCCCTCTTCTGCATGCCCCTCACACCCCAAATCTACTCCCCCCTGAGCAGGTGGATGAGTGATCTCAGTGCCAGCCAGATCTGCTCAGAACCCCCTCATATCTCCCACCTGCCCAGAGAAAAAGCCCAAGCCCCCCCATTCCTCCCCTACACACACACACAGCCCACATGGCCCACCTGATCCGGCCCCACCACCGCCCTGCCCTCATCACCCACCTCTCACTCCATTCCAGCCCGTCGGCCTTCACACTCAGTGTTCATAGCATCAGCGCCTGTATGTACCGGGCACGGCGGTGGGACAGCTGTTGCCCTCGTGGAACCCACTCTGGGGAGGTGAGGGAAGCAAAGACAATGAACACCTGCTCTGGCCTAGCCCACGACCTTTGCACCTGAGTACCTTCTTTGTGGATCAGGTTTTTAGTTTTATTTTTTAAATATATCTCTATTGATTTCAGAGAGGAAGGGAGAAGGATAAAGAGCTAGAAACATCAAACATCAATGATGTGGGAGAACCATTGCTAGGCTGCCTCCTGCATGTCCCCTACTGGGGATCAAGCCCGCAACCCAGACATGTGCCCTTGACCGGAATTGAACCTGGGACCCTTCTGTCTGCAGGCCGACGCTCTATCCACTGAGCCAAAGCAGCCAGGGCCTTCCCTTCCCTCTTAAAGATTCTAGCTCCACACTGCCTAGTAGAACTTTCTCTGAGGTATATGTACTTTCTCTTCACTGTCCAATATGAAAACCACCAGTCATATGAGTCTATTGAGTCTTTAGAATGTGTCTAGTGTGATTGAAGAACTCAATTACTGACTTTAATTATTGTAAATTTAAATAGCTACTTTTTGTTGTTGTTGTTAATCTTCACCCGAGGATATTTTTTCCCATTGATTTTTAAAAATATATGTTTTTATTGATTTTTAGAAAGAGATGAAGGGACAGAGAGAGAGAGAAACATCGATGAGAGAGAAAATCAATTGGCTGCTTCCTGCACAGCCTCCACTGGGGATCGAGCCCGAAACCTGGGCATGTGCCCTGACTGGGAATACCGGGGAGAACCGACAACCTCTTGGTGCATGGGTCAACACTCAACCACTGAGCCACACCAGCCAGACTTTCCCATTGATTTTTAGAGAGAATGGAAGAGAGGGATTGGGGGAGAGAGAAACAGCAATGTGAGAGACACATCGA
>NW_006283788.1:285027-302018 GCF_000327345.1 Myotis davidii
GGCCCAGAATCCAGGTACGTGCCCTTGACTGATAATCAAACCCGCAACCCTTCGTGCTCAGGTTGACACTACTGAACACACGGACCAGAGCTTACATAGCTACTTCTATTTTTTATTTTTTGTTAATCCTTCCTTGAGGATATTTTTCCATTGATTTTTAGAGAGAGCAGAAAGGAGGGGAAGAGACAGAATTATTGATGTGAGAGAGGCACATCTGTTGGTTGCCTCTTCCCACATGTGCCCTAACCAGGGCCGGGGATTAAGCCTGCTACAGGTATGTGCCCTCGATCGGAATTGAACCTGGGACCTCTCAGTCCGCAGGCCGAAGCTCTAGCCACTGAGCCAAACTGGCAAGGGCTTAAATAGCTACTTTTATTTATTTATTTTTTTCAATTTTTTAAATATATATTTTATTGATTTTTTACATAAAGGAAGGGAGAGGGATAGAGAGTTAGAAACATCGATGAGAGGGAAACATCTATCAGCTGCCTCCTGCACACTCCCTACTGGGGATGTACCTGCAACCAAGGTACATGCCCTTGACTGGAATCGCACCTGGAACCCTTCAGTCCGCAGGTCAGTGCTCTATCCACTGAGCCAAACTGGTTAGGGCTTAAATAGCTACTTTTAATTTGTAACCATCACCATCTGTTTTAGAACATTTCATCACCTGAAAAAGAAACGTCACACCCTTTAGCTGTTACTCTCCTTCCCATCAAACATCCCAACCTCTGGTATCCACTAATTTACTTCCTGTCTCTATGGATTTGTCTGTTCTGGACATTTCATATAAATGAAATCATATAACATGTGTCCTTTTGCATCTGGCTTCTCTCACTGAGCATCATGTTTTCAGGGTTCATCCATGTTGCCCTAACTGGTTTGGCTCTGAATAGAGCATAGGCCTACGGACCGAGAGGTCCCAGGTTCGATTCCGGTCAAGAGCATGTACCTGGGTTGCGGGCACATCCCCAGTAGGAGATGTGCAGGAGGCAGCTGATCAATGCTTCTCTCTCATCGATGTTTCTAACTTTCTATATCTCTCACTTCCTCTCTGTAAAAAATCAATAAAATATATTTTACAAAAAATAAAATAAAATAGAGCTCTTTAAAAAAAAAAGATTCATCCACGTTGCAGTGAGTATCAGTGCTTCACTCCTTTTCACGGCTGAGTAACATTCCAGTGTGGGTGAACCACGTTTTGCCTATCTTTCACCTGTTGATGGACGTATTAGGTTGCTTCTACTTCCTGGTTATCAAGAACTAGAGGCCCAATGTACAAAGATTCGTGCAAAAATGGGCCTTCCTTCCCCAGGCTGCTGGCACCGCCTTCACTCTGGCCAGAGCCACCTTTCTGCCTTCCCACGCTGCCCAGAGACCCAGAGAGGCTGGGGCAATGCTGAGAGCCTGCGTTGTCACCATGGAGATGACAACACAAGCGTCCCACCCCACCCCCGGCCACTCAGCGCCTGCGTATGCAAATTAACCTGCCATCTTTGTTGGGTTATTTTGCATACTCCTGATTGGCTGGTGGGCATCATGAAGGTACCATCAGTGTAGGTCAGTGGTCAGCAAACTGCGGCTCGCGAGCCACATGCAGCTCTTTGGCCCTTTGAGTGTGGCTCTTCCACAAAATACTGACTTCTGCACATGGGCCACGAAGTTTTAATCGCACTGTACGTGCGCGCCTGCATGTGGTATTTTGTGGAAGAGCCACACTCAAGGGGCCAAAGAGCCGCATGTGACTCACAAGCCACGGTTTGCCAGCCCCTGGTGTAGATAATACTGCCATGAACATTTGAGTACAAGTTCTCTTAGTTTTTTTACAACATGAAATTTTCCGTCTTAACCAGCTCAGTGGCATTAAGCACATTGACATTGTTGTGTAGCCATCACTTACCATCCATCTCTAGAACTTTCTCATCTTTCCAACTCTGTCCCCATTAAACACTAACTCCCCCATCCCCGTCCCCTAGCCTGTGGCTCCCACCATCCACTCTATGGATCTGACTCCTCTAGGGCCCTCCTATGAGTGGAATCACATAGTATCTGTCCTTTGTGCCTGGCTGATTTCACTGAGTGTAATGTATTCAGGGTTCATTTATGTGGTAGCATGTGTTGGAATGTTCTTCCTTTTTTTTTTTCCTCACCTGAGGCCTATGTCCACAGATTTCGAAGAGAGAGGAAGGGGGAGAGAGAGAAACATAAATTGGCCACCTCCCATATGTATCCGAACCCCACAACCTAGGCATGCGTTCCCACATGCACCAAACCCACAACCCAGGCATGTGTCCGGACTGGGAATAGAACCCACAACCCTTTGGTGCATGGGACGATGCTCCAACCACTGAGCCACTGGCCAGAGCTGTTCTTCCTTTTCAAGGCTGAATAATATTCCATTGTCTGGACAGACCACATGGTGTTTACCCATTTATCTGTCGATGGATTGCTTTGGGTTGTCTTTACCTTTTGACTCCTGTGAATAACGCTTCTATGAACATGGGTGTACGACCATCTCTTTCAGACCATGCTTTCGATCAAATTTTGTTTTAATTATTTTAAACATAAATAGCCACATATAGCTAGTGGCTACTGCATTAGACAGTGTGGCTTTGGAAGGATTGAGGCACAGAGAAGTGGAGCGACTTGCCTGAGGCCACACAGCTAAGAAATATCAAGCCAGAGATTCTCACTAGGCCAGCTGGCTCCTGAGCAGTGGTCTTAACTGCAATACTGAATTCAGTATTGACCCTTTGGGGTCACCCAGGAGCTGGAACTCCTCCCTTGGGCCTCCCTGGAGGTTGGTGTGCAGGCGTGGGGCTACCTGGTACAGAGGGGGTGCAGAGATCTGATGCTGGCCTGACTTGTAGGTCCTGGCGGACACCAAGGAGCTCGTGTCGTCTAAGGTGACCGGGGCCCGAGAAGCAGTGGCCAGCGCCAAGGACACGGTGACCACCCGAGTGACAGAGGCAGTGGATGTGACCCGGGAAGCTGTGCAGAGCGGCGTGGACAAGACCAAGTCGGTGGTGACCAGCGGTGTCCAGTCGGTCATGGGGTCCCGCATGGGCCAGATGGTGCTGAGTGGGGTGGACACAGTGTTGGGCAAGTCGGAGGAATGGATGGACAACCACCTGCCTATGACAGACTCCGAGCTGGGTGAGTGTGGCCCGTGGGCCTGGGACCCCTCCCTGGACCTCCCAGCCTGGGCCCCTCTCAGCTGCCTGGAGTCTGGCCAATTGAATGAACATTTAAAAGAAACTAATGCCAGAGGTGAGGGTGGGGGTGGGGGTGGGGGGATGGGTGGTGGTGGTGAGGGAACCACAGAGGAGAGTCTGGGTGATTTCATTCAGGCCTTTAAGTACCTGCTGAGCACCAGGCCCTGCTCTAGACACAGGGCCACCATCAGTGAGCAAGATGGAAGCCTCTTTGCAGAATTGATGACAGAACCATGACCAGTGTTTGAGAGGAAAAAACAGCGTGCTAGGAGGGGGAGGGAGAGGGTTTCAGGACACATATGGATGAGGAAGTTTGCATTGTTAGAGCCCCCATGGGAAGGCGGCATTTGAGCACAGAGCTGGAGGCAGAAGGCAGCCAGCCATCTCGATGTCTAGGTTGAGAATGGTCCCAGGAGAGGGAACAGTCCATGCAAAGGCCGGGAAGCAGGACCTTGCCTGGTGTGTTGGAAAAACAGTTATGAGAGAGAGAAAGTGAGGGCAGAGGAGGGACAGGAGCAGGTCTTGCAGCGCAAAGTAGGCTAAAGTGAGGAATAAGGGTCTGACCCTGAGGAAGGAGCATTGGGGATGGAGATGGGGGGTGAGGGCCTAGAAGCCACTGGACCCGAGGAAGGTGCTTACAGGCGCCCTCTGGTGGCTGCTTCTGGGAGGACAGGCTGGGAGGCAAGGGTGGGAGCTGAGAGACCAGGGCAGATGCAGCTGTCCTGGTCCAGGCTGGTGAAGACAGGGCCTGACCCGGTGTGGGTAGAAATGAAGACAAATAGACAGACTGGGGATAAAACTATTGGAGACTAAACAGCCAGTCCTGCTCATGGTCTGAACTTGTCCTCTCATGCCCATGGCTCTTGATGCCATATTTGAACAACTGCCTCCTTTATAACATGCCCGGGACTTTCAGTGTACCAGTCTGTCAGCTTCCCGTGCCCATGGCAGCGAGCCCATGAGGGCTGCAAGTAACGAGGCACCATGCTCCTTCCAAGGGCAGCTTGGCCCCGGCCCACTGGCCAGAGCTGGCTTGTTTGAATGAGGAGTCAAATATTTGGGAGAAAGAAAAAAAGTTGAAGATGGGCTACCTCGGGGCTTTCCAACTGCTGCGCTGCTAACACTGGGGCCGGGTCACTCTCTGTGGCCAGCCTGGGCGCTGAGGGAGGCTAAGCCGCATTTCCGGTCCCCACCTACTCGATGCCAGGAGCACCCCCAGTTGTGACAACCACAGATGTCCCAAGACATTGCCCAGTGTCCCCTGGGGGCAGAATTGCCCCCAGATGAGAATCGATGCTTGGCCTGTTCTGGAACTTCATATACAGCATGTGGAACCATGTGATTCCCGGATGGGGGAACAGCCGATCTTTATCTCCGTCTCTTTTTCCATTTGGGGTTGCCACGGATCGCTCGTAAAAGTGTCACTTCTTTGTAGCTGGAACACTTCCGTGGAGAAAGTTCTCTATACAGTGGGGCCTTGACTTACGAGTGTTCCGACTAACGAGTTTTTTGAGATACCAGCTGTCTCTCTGCCGATGTTTTGCATTGAGTTGATAGACTAATTTGAGTTAATGAGCTCCTTAACGAGCTCCTTAACGAGCTCGGTCTTGGAACGAATTACAACTAAGTCAAGGCCCCACTGTAATTTTGATGACCCCGAGGTATAGCTTATTGAGGAAGAGCAGGGAAAATGGCATGAGGGGTGGGTTCACCAGCGCCCCCCATGGGTCCGTAGTGGTTTTTGCCTTATAGGTTTGAGCACATGGATTAACACGACATATTCCAGCCCGAAGTGTTAATTTTATTGACACTTCATTTGTCCCATTGTTTTTGGCCGATGGGAGCCCTCTCGAGTTGGCCGAGATCCCACACGTCTTCCTGAACCCAGTGGGAAGGGCAGTCCCTGGTGTCCGGGGGAGCTCCGGGGGGCTGGCGAGCTTCAGTCCTGCAGCATGTGGCTTGAGTGTGGCATGTCACTTGTCCTTTGAGCTTCCAAAACCCAACTCTGAACCTCTTGAAGGATGGGACCTGGCTGATGTTTTCCCTGCCAAACTCCAAGTTCAGTGCCTGCTGCCCTAGTAGGTGCTCAGCCTCTGTAAGAGTCAGCTGTGGGCCTTGGCCCCTGAAGGCAGGAGGAGAAGGCAGGGTCTGCTGGAGGAAGGTCTTGAGCCTGAAAGCCACAGCAGAGAACAGATGGGTCTGAGCAGCTTTGATTTTTTTGCACCCATCCACTAAGGATGAAATCCCTGTGCACACCGCGCTTACGATACTGGGTCGTCTGTAGGTATGAGGGTATGAGGAGCTCTTGCAGAGTCTTATTAGAACTAGGTGTGTCTTATTAGAACTAGGTGGCTCAGTGGTTAAGTATCAACCTATGAACCAGGTCAGGGCACATGCCCAGTTGCAGGCTCAATCCCCAGTAGGGGGCTTGTAGGAGGCAGCCAATCAATGATTCTCATCATTGATGTTTCTCTCTCTCCCTCTGAAATCAATAAAAATACATATTTTTTAAAAAGAACTAGGCGTGTTAGTCTGGGGTTCAGGTTAGAACAGCCTTTCCCCCCCTACCCCCCGGGTTCTCCCCTTTGCTCAGGGCACCTGCCCTCTCCTTGGGACCTTGCAGCTTGCTCAGACATGCCAGGACTCTGCCAGATATACTTGGCCTAAATGACAAAGCTGCTTTCACTTCCAAGGGCAGAGCTCAGGGGCGCCCAGAGAGCCATGGAGAAATTCCAGACATCAGTAGGGTTCAACGTGATGCTAGTTTTGGTTAGTCTTTGCAAACGCCCCTTTGGTGGGAGAATAGGGAGGAATCCATTTTTCTCACAACACAAGGCTTTTATTTTTGCTGCCTCGAATTGTCTCATGTCTTTTTTGTTCAGATTTTTAAATGTGAGCATAAACTAATTCTTCTAGGACATCTCTTCCCAAGCTGACTATAAAGCCCATCTAGTCTACCACCTGCTTTTATAAATAAAGTTTTATTGGCACACAGCTACACCCGTTTTTTTACATTCTTGTCTATGGCTTTTTCGGCATGGTAATGGTAGAGCTGAGTAATTGAGGCATAGTATAGCCTACAAAACCAAAAATATTGCTGTCTGGCCCCACACAGAAAAAGTTTGCCTATTCCTGGGTTAGAGTACGTTTCTTCCAGAATTTCATGTTTATAAAAACAACTGAATTCCTCTGATTGAAGGCTTACCTTGATCACACAACAGGTCGATGGGATTTTATTGCTTTATTTTCCACGTCTTTCACTTCTGAAACGTGCCTGACCCAGAGGATCTGCACAAATCTGTGGCTAAGTGGAGGTTTCACTTTATCATCAGAACAGCTCTGCTGTTCCGGTCTGACCGGAGCACATCTCTCACGATATCTTGGTCATATGTTTATGTTCCCTGTACTGTTTATTTAATAATCTTTTTAAAAATTCTTAGCTGAGGATATCCTCCTGCATGTGCCCCAAACTGGGCCGGGAATGAACCTGCAACCCAGGTACGTGCCCTTGACTAGAAATCGAACCCGCGACCCTTTGTGCTGATGCTCTACCACTGAGCCACACTGGCCAGGGCTATTTGATCATCTTTACGTCAATTTTTCCTGATTCTTTTAGAAAGGAAACTTTATCACTTACTATAAATAAAAAGCCATTTAATCAGCTGTAAATAATAAAAATAGCTAAACATTCATTCGTGTGCCTCTTCTGAGTACAGGGTAGTCCAAATTTCACACTTCAGGCAACTCTGGCTTCCGTCATGGTACAGAAGGAGAAACTGAGGCTTATGGCTAAATCACTTCTGCATAGACTACAGGATACAAAACATTTTGTTAACAGCCCAGGTAGTAAATATTTTTTTGCTTTTTGAGCCACACAGTCTTTGTTACAAGTGCTCAACTCTGACATCATAGCATGAAAGCATAGAGGACAGGTAGATTCATGTGTGTGACTATGTGCCAATAAAACTTTATTTATAAGGGCAGATGGCATTTGGTTCAGGCCATAGTTTGTGGGTCCCTGCCATAGGTCTTTACAAAGCAAGTGAGTAAATCTGGATTCAAACCCCAATCAGGTTACTTATAAAATGCGAAATTGTATTTTGTTTTGTTTTAAGATGTTTTTATTGATTTCAGAGAGAGGAAGGGAAAGATAGCTAGAAACATCAATGATGAGAGAGAATCATCAATCGCCTGCCTCTTGCACGCCCCCTACTGGAGACAGAGCCTGCAACCCGGGCTTGCGCCCTGACGGGGAATCAAATCGTGACCTCCTAGTCACTAAGTGCAAACTGGGCTAAAGTGCAGACTTTTAACTACTATGTTAAAGATTAAAAGGAGTAGGATAGCATTATCAGGATAGGCAGTTTTCCATCCTCTGTCTTGTAACTTCAGGAGCACTTTCTGGACCAGTTATCACTGACTTATTGAGATGATTCTCATGTAGCTCAAACTTCTCCCATCCAGTACGGTTGAGAACGGGGGGTCATATGACTGGGCTTCAAGTCCCGATTTGCTGCCTTCAAGCTGTGTGACCTTGGGCAAGTCGATTAAGCCCTCTGAGCTCCAGTTTTCTCAACTGTAAAAATGGGAGAACAGTGCCTTCCTCACAGAGCTGTTAAGATTTGACACGAATTCAAAGGAACCACCTAGAAAACTGTGAAAGTTTGGCCACTTTTAAAATATTCCAGGCACTAGTACTGGGTCAGCTGACTTTTTTTCTATAAACGACTCGATAATAATTATTTTAGTCTCTGTTGGGCAAGAGCCCACGTACTCCACTGATGTAGTTTGAAAGTAGCCAAAGACAATATATAATGAACAGGCATCATTGTATGCACTGGTTGTACAAAACCGGAAACAATTTGGATGTGTCCGCAGGGTGTAGTTTGCAGACCCTCATGCTGGCCTAAGGTCTCTTAATCCTGGGAAGTTTGGTTCTCAGCAGACCCATCTTGCAGGTGGGGAAAAGTAAGGCAAGGAAATCCTTCACTCTGAGGCCTCAGAGCTTGCAAGCATCAGACCTGCATAAACTTTTGGGCAGTCGGTGCCAGACCAAGACCCATGCTCTGAAGTGTGCACCAGGGGAGCCCGAGCTGCTTGCTCTGTCTGCACCCCAGCCTTCCTAATGCTTCTCCCGCCTCCCCCTGCAGCCCACCTTGCCACGTCCCTGGAGGGCGTCGACGTCGCCTCGGTGCAGCAGCAGCGGCAGGAGCAGAGCTACTTCGTGCGTCTGGGCTCCTTGTCGGAGCGGCTGCGCCATCAGGCCTACAAACACTCGGTGAACAAACTGCAGCACACCCGGCAGAGGGCCCAGGAGGCCCTGCTGCAGCTGGCGCAGACCCTCAGCCTGGTGAGCCCCGCCCGCGGCCTGGGGCGGCACAGCAGCATCTGCTCTCTGGCACCTTCCCCAAACCTAATGGCTAACGCTCCCCTTCTCCACATCCGCCTGGGCTGGTTCATGGGGCTGTGGTCCTGAGTGAGTTTGCCGGGGCCGCCATAACAAAGTCCCATCTGGGCAGCTTAAACAACAGATATTTCTTTCTTTTCTTTTTTTTTTAAATATATTTTATTGATTTTTTACAGAGAGGAAGGGAGAGAGATAGAGAGTTAGAAACATCGATGAGAGAGAAACATCGATCAACTGCCTCCTGCACATCTCCTACTGGGGATGTGCTCACAACCCAGGTACATGCCCTTGACCGGAATCGAACCTGGGACCTTTCAGTCCACAGGCCGACGCTCTATCCACTGAGCCAAACCGGTTTTGGCAACAACAGATATTTCTTACTTATTGTCCCAGTTCTGGGGGCTGAAGTCCAAGATCAGGTATTGCCAGGGTTGGTTTTTCCTGGGGTCTGTTTCGCTGCAGATGGCCATCTTCTCCCTGTGTCCTCACATAGTTATCCCTCTGTGAGTGCCTGATCTTCTCTTCTAAGGACACCAGGCATCCTGGAGTAAGGCCCACACTCTAACCCGACCTGCAAATATAGTCACATTCTGAGGGCCAGCGGGTGGGACAGAGTTCAGCCCTGACAGGTCGGCTGGAGGCTGGGCCTCCCGTGGGCTCCTTCTTCAGCAAGACAGCTCCTCACCTGGCCGTGGTCTGAGGGACCCACGCGCGGTGAGAGCACATGAGCCCTTTTTCTTGTTGTGTCTTGTTGAAAGTCAGTTTCATAGACGTATAAAATACGCACAATAAAAACCACCGCTTTCGAAGTGTACCACTTGAGGACTTTTATAGAGCGTCGGCCTGCGGACTGAAGGGTCCCAGGTTCGATTCCGGTCGAGGGCGCGTACCTGGGTTGCGGGCACATCCCCGGTGGGAGATGTGCGGGAGGCAGCTGATCGATGTTTCTCTCTCATCGATGTTTCTAACTCTCTATCCCTCTTCCTTCCTCTCTGTAAAAAATCTTTAAAATCGTATAAAATACGCACAATAAAAACCACCGCTTTCGAAGTGTACCACTTGAGGACTTTTATAAATACAAATGGCCATATCACTGCCACCGAAATCGAGATTTGGAATAGTTCCGTCACCCCACACAGTTCCCCCTGCCTCTTTATAGTCAAATCCCCCAGCCAGGTCTTATTTTTCTGTTCCCTAAAGAGCTAAATTGCTGTTATTTCCTCTTTACTCCCTCTGCTAACGATGTCTCCTCTCTTTTAAAATACTTTTATTTGTGGTAAACCACACGTAACACAAAATTTACCATCATAACCGTTTGTAAGCACAGCTCCGTGGCATGAAGCACATTCAACACTGCTGTGCAGCCGCCGCCACCTTCCATCTCTAGAACCTTCTCATCCTCCCAAACTGACAGTCCGTCCCATTAAACACTGACTCCCATCTCCCTCCCCCAGCCCCTGGTCCCCACCATCTACTTTCTGTTTGTGGATCTGACTCCCCTAGGGACCTCCTAGGAGTGGAATCAGTATCTGTCCTGTTGTGACTGGCTTATGTCACTGAGCATGATGTCCTCCAGGCTCATCTCCACTGTAGCAGTTGTCAGCGTTTCCGTCCTTTTTGAGGCTGAATAACGTTCCATCACAAGCACTTTTAAGCCTCTGCTTTTCCAACTGCACATGACCTGTTGGCCACAGCCTGCCTGGTGGCCAGGCCCAGTGCAAGGGGAGGGGAGAAAGACAAAATGGGAGGAGCTGCAGAAAATCTGTGACTACCAGGTAGCTATGGAAACAGCACCCTCCTCCCTTACCTCCGCCATCTCAGATAAAAGGAGGAAGGAGGGCTCCCCAGGCTCCCGTGGGAACCCCCTCCCCGGGAAGGTGCGGGGGCCCTGCTGAGCTGGGCCAGGCACCGAGGCAGCCTGTCTCACTGCTCTCTGTCCTACTCCAGATGGAAAGTGTCAAGCTGGGCGTGGATCAGAAGCTGGTGGAAGGTCAGGAGAAGCTACACCAGATGTGGCTCAACTGGAACCAGAAGCAGCTCCAGGACACGGAGAAGAGCCTCGAGAAGCCAGAGGTATCCATTGTGGGGCGGGGCATGGTGCTCAGGGCCCTGACCTTCCTCTCCACCCCCGTTTGATGGACCAACCTGCCTGAAATGCTTCCCCAGCCTCGCCTCCCATTCACTGCTTTCAGGACTCACCGACACCTCCTTCGGGAAGCCTGCCTAGTTTTCTGCTCTTGGGTGTGGGTGTTGCTGACAGCGCTCAGGGTGGTGCTGTTCTTTCTCCTTCCTGGCTGGGGAACTTCAGGACCAGATCTGAGCTGCTAACAGCTTCTGCCTTGAACATTCTTCCAGACCACCTGTGTTTTTTTTTAACTGTTAAAACATCAGTTTTGAGATATAAAAATGTCTTGTACTTTAAAAAAAATTATAATTATTGAGATATAGTGCACATACTGTATAATTCACCCCTTTAAAGTATTCAGTGGGTTTTAGTATACAGATGCTCCTCAACTTACAATGGGTTACTTCCTGATCAGTCCATGGTAAGTGGAAAGTATCGTAAGTCGAAAATGTATTTGATACATCATCTAACCTACCGAACATCACAGGTAAGCCCAGTCCACCATGAACGTGCTCAGAACACGTACATTAGCCTTCAGTTGGGCAAAACCCTCTGCTGCCCTGCCCAGCACCACGGGACAGCCGTGGTCCACACATTGCTAGCCCAGAGCAAGACCCAAATTCAAAATTTAAAGTGTGCATGTCGCTCTTGCACCATCATACAGTCGAAATCTCAGAACCATCATGAGCTGGGGACTCTCACTGGGGACAACATCCTCACCTGGTTTGCTGCTTTGACTGGGCCTTCTCAGTCCCCCTTTGTGTTAGTCCCCTTTTCTGATTTCTCATCTCCCCAAGTTCAGAATGTTGGAGCGACCCAAAGCCCAGGCCTCAGACCTCTTTTTCTTTAACACGCACACACCCCAACCTGGGATCCTGCTCACAACCTGGGCCCTGCCCCGTAACGGAACCTGCCGCCTCCTGTGCACAGGACAGCGCTCCCGCCAAGTCGGCCAGGGCCGCGCTTCACTCCTCTCCAGAGCGGAGGAATATTCCCGCGCGGGGCCGCATTGTGTGGGTCCGTTCGCCAGATGGTAGGCGTCCGGTTGTCCCGCTTTGGGCTGCTGCGAATAGCGCCCCTGTGAACACGGGTGCACAGGTTTTTGTCTGGATGGATGTTTTCATTTCTGTCGGGTAGTGACTGCTGGGTTACATGGTAACTATGGTTTAACATCTTGAGGAACCACCAGTCTGTTTTCCACAGTGACTGCCCCCTGGCCAGTCCAAGGGCCCCACTGGCTCCCTGTCCTGCTGACTCTGACTCTCTGTCTTTGGGATCCTAGCTGTGCCCGTCAGTGGGAAGTGGTGTTTCATTGTGGGTTGGAGCTGCATCTCCCTAGTGGCGAACGAAGCTGAACATCTTGTGCTTATTGGCCGTTTGTGCGTCTTCTTTGGGGAAATGTCTGTGCTTGTTTGTCAGTTTGACCTGTGTATATCTCACGGTTCAAAACTCTTAAGAGCCGGCCCTGGATGGTGTGACTCAGTTGGTTGGAGCATTGTCCCATACCCCAAAAGGTGGAGGGTTCAATTCCTGGTCAGGGCACATACCCAGGTCGTGGGCTCGATTACCAGCCGGGCGGTGCAGAAAGTGGCCTGTCGAAGTTTCTTGCATAAATGTTTCTCTCTTTCTCTCCCTCCCTCTCTAAAAATCAACAAACTTTATTTTTTTTAAAAAAAAAACCCAAACTCTAAGAGCTGGTATTCCGAACGATAGTGCCAGGCGGTCTCCCTGTGGAAGGGTTTCCTAAAGGTGGGCGATAGGACCCCCGTTTTCTTTTTCCCTGGCTTTGGGTCCAGTTTTCCCCAAAGCAGTGGTCCTGATCGCCCCCCGCCCCACTCTCCCTTCTCAGCAGGTCGAGTCCCAGACGCTCACCATGTTGCGTGACATTGCCCAGCAGCTGCAGGCCACCTGCACCTCGCTGGGGTCCAGCATCCAGGGGCTGCCCAGCCACGTGAAGGACCAGGTGCAGCAGGCTCGCCGCCAGGTGGAGGACCTCCAGGCCACCTTTTCCGACATGCATTCCTTCCAGGACCTGTCCAGCTCCATCCTGACACAGAGCCGCGAGCGCGTTGCCAAGGCCCGGGAGGCCCTTGACCACTTAGTCGAGTATGTGTCCCATAACACGCCCATCACGTGGGTGGTGGGACCCTTCGCCCCTGGAGTCGCAGAGAAAGCCCCAGAACCAGAAGAGAAGAAGTAGGATAGACAGGAAAGGGGTTCAGGGTCTCGATCCGTTCCCGAGCGGTCAGCAAGGAGCACTGGACCCCCTGGCCCCCAGCTCATTTCAGCTCCTGCCCTGGGAAGCTGGGATCCTCCCGACAGACCATCTTGAGCCTGGAGGAAGAGTGTCCTGAGCCTCACTCCTCAGTCACTGGTGTGAGGTTCCCGGAAAATTGTTTTCTAGAAGGTTTTAAAGAAATTGTTTTAGAAGAAGGTTTCGAAAAATATATTTTTTCTTCCCTAAAAGCCAGGGATCTCGCACTTCTATCCCACTTCCTTTTGTACATCAAGGGCCACAGACCTCAATGTTTAGGTCCCGAACTCGGACTTCTGGTCTGTGAAGTGGGCCTCCTGCGGCGGGGCGGGGAGGCGCTGCCTGGGAAGCCACAGGTGCCTGGAGCTTCAGTGTTGCCTTAATAAATTTTATCTGCAGCTGAGTACAGGCGTGTGTGTGTGTGTGTGTGTGTGTATTCCCAGCAGCTGAGCAATTCCGGTGTCTCTGTGGCCGGAATTTTTCCTTTGCTCACGAGGGTGGGACAGGGATGGACTTGTTACCGAACTTGAAGTTTGGCGCTCGGTGCGTCAGGGGCGCCCATAATGATCGCCACCCATGTGCCCACCACCCTCGTTGGCGTTCAGTCATCACATGCGGTCCTGGTCGTTGCTGAGGAGAGCGGTGCAGGGGCCCTTCATCTCCGCCCTGGCCCACGGGATCTTGCCCGCATCGTCCTATTGTAGGAGTGTGGGGAACAGTGTGGCAGGGTGGTCCCCCAAAATGTCCACATCCTAATCCCCAGGACCTCCATGGCAAAGGGACTTTGCAGATGGGATTCAGTTAAGGATCTGGAGGGGAGAGATGACACAGGGTTATCCAGGTGGGCCCTCAGCGTCACCACGGGGGTCCTGTGTGAGAGGGAGGCTGGAGGGTCAGCATTGGAGGAGATGTGCGGACAGAGCGGAGATGGGAAGATGCTCTGCCGTTCACCTTGAGGATGGACGGGCGAGGCCACGAGCCAAGGATGCAGGCGCCTGGAGAAGCTGGAAAAGCCAGGAACCAGCGGAACCAGCCCTGCCAACACCCTGATTTTGGCCCCTAAGACTCATTTCGGACTTCGGACCTCCAGGCTGTAAGGTGAAGTGTTGTGGTCACTGGTTACAGCAGCTGCAGGGAACCCCCACCAGGTGCAAAGAGTAAAAGTTGCCAATGAACCTGGCTGCAGTGGCTCAGTGGTTGTGTCGACCTGTGAACCAGGAGGTCACAGTTCCATACCCTATCAGGGCACAGGCCTGGGTTGCAGGCTCCATCCCCAGCAGGGGGCGTGCAGGAAGCAGCCGATCAATGATTCTCTCTCATCCTTGTCGTTTCTCTCTCTCTCACCCTCTCCCTCTCTGAAATCAATGAAAATATTTCTTTTAAGAATTACCAATGAACAGAACTCAGCGTGTCCACTTGTAATCACTGGCCGTGTTCCCACTGACCTTTGCTTACAACACAAGCCGAATCCTCTCATTTCTCTCTCTGGCCCAGGCTGTTGCATTCACTTCGCGCACAAACCCCTCAGCCTTGCAGGTTAGGGGTCCCCACTGTACAGATGGCAAAGTGGAAGCACACAGCGGGGAGCAGGGTTGCGTCCTCTCAGCCACGTCCGCAATGCAACAAATCCGCTCGTTCTGTTGGCTGCACGGTGCTGTCTGGGCGATGCCTGACCCCAGCTCAGGGTGGGACATGGGTCCCTGGTGTGGAACGCAGGTGGAGGCCTTTCCCTCTCTGTCCCTCAGTGTCCTCCCCTGAGATCCAGCTTCAGGGGCAAAGATTGTGTAATAATCGAGCCTGAAGCTGAGGTTATCTCCGGTCACGGTGCACATTGGAGTCTGGGTCGTTCTCTGTGGGGGGGCCGTCTTGGGCACGGTGGGGTGTTGAGTAGCATCCTGGGCCCCCATTCACTCGATGCCAGGAAACCCCTCCCCAGGCGTGACTCCACAGGTGCCCTCAGAAATTGCCCAACACTCCCGGGTGAGAACCACTGAGTTAGTTTCATTCCAAACACTAATTTTCCCGCCTTTTGCTGACATGAATCACTGGGGTTTCCCAAAGCGGGCTGTCAGTCTGGCAGGGAGCAAATCTGTTCGTACTGATGATGCTCAGCTGGTACTGGGCATAGCCATAGTCAGCCAGGTGCTGTTCCGAGCCCTTGGTGGATGTCCGCCTCATCCGCATCCGCATCTCGCCCTCTGGGGGAGCCGCCACTAATCTTCCCATTTTATAGGTGGGGAGCCGAGGCAGACGGGAAACACATAACTTGCTCAAAGTCTCCTGGTCAATAAGGGGACCTGGGTCTCCAACCGGGGCAGCTGGCTGGCCCTGCAGCCCATGAGGGCCTGGCAAGCAAGACGGGGTTCTCTTCTGTCTGTGTGTACCCCAACTTGCTGGAGGAGCTTGGCTGACCAGCTTCCCCTTTCTGCCCAGCATTGCTCCCTCCCCTCTGCAAAATGGGATGTATTAGCTAATGCCGTGTGAGACCTTAACACTAACTTAGTGGCTTTCAACACATTTCCCCACGTTGTTTCATGAAGTCAGTGGTGGCGTAATTTGAAGGTAATTAGAGCAGCCAGTCTGCTCTTTTGTGTTCATTCCTGTTCTGATGAGCGATTGTAGGCTTTTCTTTTCTCTCTCGTTTGTTTAATTTGAGAGAGAGAGAGAGAGAGAGAAACATTG
Organism: Myotis davidii; assembly: GCF_000327345.1. Lineage (NCBI taxonomy): Eukaryota > Metazoa > Chordata > Mammalia > Chiroptera > Vespertilionidae > Myotis > Myotis davidii. The sequence goes on from NW_006283788.1 coordinate 300,711, forward strand.
GTTTGTTGTTCCACTTATTTATGCATTCATTAGTTGCTTCTTGTGTGTGCCCTGACTGGGGATTGAACCCGCAACCTTGGAGTATTGGGACAACGCTCTAACCAACTGAGCTACCCAGCCAGAGCCTGAAGGCTTTTCTTTTTAAAAATCTATTTTTTTATTGATTTCAGAGAGGAGGGGAGAGGGAGAGATAGAAACATCAATGATGAGAGAGAATCAACGACAGGCTGCCTCCTGCACGCCCCCTACTGGGGATAGCACCCGCAACCCAGACATGTGCCCTTGACCAGAATGGAACCCGGGACCCTTCAGTCCGCAGGCCAAGGCTCTATCCATTGAGCCAAACCTGCTAGGGCCATCCTCTCTATCTTAGAGAGTGGGATGGGAAGAGGGAAGATCTCTTTGGCCAAGTCCATGGCCCACAAAGCCAAAACTGTGTACTCTGCCATTCTTTGTAGGAAAAGCTTGCCACCCTCTGCTTGAGACCCCTCTGCTGTGCTTCCTGTTACATCTTGCTGCTTCGATGAACTATTCCTCCCGAGATTGAAAAGCTGCAATGTGTTTTGCTACAGTAACTGTAATCACTGTGCCATCCTAAAGGTTAATGGTGGGACACATCTCCAGCAGTGGATTGCAATGGTGATGTTGGGGCCAGGATAGCAGATGCTTGATGCTGGAGCAGTGGACGAACCAGCATGATGTCTGTCCACCACGGAGGCATGGAAGTGAGAGGGGGCCTTTGCTCCCCCCACCCCCTCCCAGGCCCAGGCCCACTAAAGAGCTGAAATGACTTATGCTTTCTCATTAGTAAGGACAGGGCAATGTCGCTTCCTCCTGAGGGCTCTGGGTCTGATGGGCAAGGATTTACAAAGCCTGTTTAAAAAGCAACTGGGGCCCTGGCTGGCTTGGCTCAGTGGATAGAGCGTCGGCTTGTGGACTGAAGGATCCAGGTTTGATTCCGGTCAAGGGCACATGCCTGGGTTGTGGGCTCCATCCCCAGTAGGGGGTGTGCAGGAGGCAGCTGACCCATGATTCTCTCTCATCATGGATGTTTCTATCTCTCTCTTCCATTCCTCTCTGAAATCAATAAAGATAGATATATTTTTTTAAAATAAAAAGCAAATGGGACACCTCCCCTCTGTCCTAGCAGCCCCGTTCCTGTATTTGTAGCCAAGTGCTATGCACATGTCCACACAAAAACTGACCCCCAAATGTTCTCAGCCACTTTATTCATAACAGCTCCCAACTGGAGCACGGCCCAGGTGTGCACCCAGAAGAGAATAGATAAGCAAAACGGGGGGGGGGGGG
>NW_006283788.1:302054-305793 GCF_000327345.1 Myotis davidii
AATTCATCCTGTGGAATACTATGCAGCAAGGAAGAAGGATAAATTTTTGATATTTGTCACCGTATGGATGAAACTCACAAGCATGATATTGAGTGGAAGAAGCCAGACACAAGAAGCCATACTCTGGTCCCATTGCAATGAAGGTTCAAGGCAAGGTGAGACTAAACTCTGATGAGAAAAACCCACACAGTGGCTGCCCCGTGGGTAACGATGAGGAAGGGGTGGATAGGGACTTCTTCTTTTTTATTTTAATACATTTTTATTGATTTCAGAGAGGCAGGGAGAGGGAAAAAGAAATAGAAACATGATGATGAGAGAGAATCATTGACTGGCTGCCTCCTGCATGCCCCACACTAGGGATCGAGCCCACAATCCAGGCATGTGCCCTGATCAGGAATCGAACTGGTGACCTCTTGGTTCTTGGGTCCAACGCTCAACCGCTGAGCCACACCAGCTGGGCATTGGGGACTTCTTGAGGCTGAAATGACCGCTACATCGCATTCTGGGTGTTGGCTACAGGGTGTACATATGCAAAAATCCACTGAGCTGTTCATTTAAGATTTATGTACTACAGCACCTATGAATTCAACACAAATTAAGAAAGTGAAAGTAACATGCAGTGGGGGGTGGAGGAAATGAGCCCTTTGTTCACTTCCAGTGGGAGCGCTAACAGGGGGACCGATTTGGAGAACCGTCAGTAGTGTTTAGTAAGAGCGAGAATGTATCTTTTCCCCTTCGGAGGAGGAGTCCCCGAGTTCCCCTTCTCAGCAGCTGCCCTCCGGAAACCCTGTTGGTAGGTGCAGTTACCACCTCCATGTTACAGGGAGGGAGACAGGCATAGCTCAGGGGGCTGGCCCTTGGCCCATCTCACAGCTAGTCAGTGTCAGAGTAAGGATTTGAACTCAGCACTCAGATCCCCCCACCCTGACCCACCACCTTGAAAGGTAGCAATGCCTGTTATTGGGGAATAGTGAAAGCAGCCCGCATGTCCAATGACGGGGGACTCAGTAAATAGTGATGCAGCCATGCTTAGTGAGAACATAACACTTCAAAAGAACAAGACTGGGCTACATATAGTGGATTAGAAAGATGTTAGAGATGTCAATGAATAAAGGTGAATATTGATGCCGTCTATGTCCAGAGTCAGTGAACTAGAGCCACTGTCCAGCCTGATTTTGTAAATAAAGTTTCATTGGCACACAGCCACCTCATTTACTGATACATCTGTGACTGCTACAAGGGCAGCCTCAGACAGTTATAACATAGATGGTTTGGTCAGTAATGCTGACAATAACCACTATCTGATCCTTTATGGAAACAAAGTTTGCTGGCTTCTGGAAGATATGAGTTATAAAGCCAAACCAGACTGAAGAACAGTAAATATCACACTTATCAGCCCTGGCCAGGTAGCTCGGATGGTTAGAGCATCGTCCCGTTATATCAAGGTTGCAGGTTCAATCCCCTGTCAGGGTACATGCAAGAAACAACCAATGAAGGCATCAATAAGTGGAACAACAAATCTATGTTTCTCAAAATCAAAATTTCAAAAAAAACATTATTCATTATTAAAAATAAGTATCACATCAATGGATATGCGTATATGCATGCGAAACTAAGGGAATGGGCACCCAAGTGGAGGGCCACCTTTCTGGTGCAGGAAGAAGGAAAGTTGGGTGGGAACCTAGACCTCAACTGGAATGTGTTTCTACTTTCATTGAAGCAGGGAGGTGGGCAACCTGTCTGCAGGTGGTAGATTTTTCCATCTGGAGCCCAGGGTTCCCCCTGGAAGCCAGCATGCTCCAGCCCTGTTACTTCCTCTGAGCCTCAGTTTTCTCACCTATAAAATGGGCACATTCAAACCTACCTGGAAAGGTTAAGACATGAATCAGATGTGTTTGGCTTGGGAGCAGGTACCAAAAGTTGGTGATGGTGGGGCAGGGGGGAGAGAGACATGGGAAGGTGGGTTTAATGTACCCTTCCTCTCCAGCTCCAGAAGCCCCAAAGGCAGGAACCACTGCTTTCTTCCTAATGTATCCCCAAAGCCAGCCCATGCCCAGCACAAAGTAGGTGTTCAATAAAACTTCTCCCTCACCAGAGTCAGGCACTAAGCAAGGGCCCCATGGGGAGTTTGCATCCATATAACTTCCTTTGCAGCCCCGCCCCTGCCCCAACCTTTAGGTGAACTTTTTGTCCTGAGATCCATGGACCTTTTAGGGAACCTGATGATGGAGTTCAGGGAGTCCATGAACTGCTGGGGGGCGGGGGAGGGGGGAATACATATCTTTATTTTCACTGATTCTAACCGCTATTTATCATTTCCTTAATTATGAAAGGAGACAACAACAGGCTCTGTGACTTTGTCCCTAATTGAAAACCACAGGTATTTTCACGTCAGCTCACCCTGCTGCAGATGGCTCGAAATTCAACGGATCTTCATCACTCCTGCAAAGTCACTGCAGCTATTAGATCTTCTTAGTGAACATGGTGATAAAGGTGCATCCCTAAGTGTTGTGTGTTTCAGTCTAGCTCTCTTCCAAAAGTATTTTTAAAGTGATTGTCTTACACGTTTTTTTAAGTTTTAAAATTGTAGTAAAATATACTTAACATAAAACTTACCATCTTACTATTTTTAAGGGCACAGCTCAGGACATTGACATTGTTGTGCAACCATCCCCATCACTCTTCTCTGGAACTTTTCCTTCTTCCAAACTGAAACTCCGGCCCCATTAGACACTAACTCCCCCTCCCTCTCCCCCAGCCCCTGGCTCCCACCCTCTCCTTCCTGTCTCTGCGGATCTGACTCCTCTAGGGACCTCCCATGAGTGGGATCACACAGTATTTGTCCTTCTGTGTCTGGCTTATGTCATTGAGCATAATGTCCTCAAGTTTCATTCATGCTGTAGGAGTCAGAACTTCCTTTTTGAGGCTGAACAACACGTAGTTCATTGAATTGATATACCGCATTTTGTTTATCCATTCATCTGATGACGGATTACTGAAGTGCATTTCAATATGATGTCCTTTGTTGCCCTGTATGTTGTTTTATGAATCTACAAATGTTACTTTGAGAAGAGGCTCCTAGATTCTCCCGGCAGACAAAGGGGCCCAGACAAAGGCATTTATAAATTTTGGGCCCCTTTCTTCATTTAAACAAACAAATAAATAATAAATGACATGTTACAAAAGCACCGATATAAAGACGAATATAATCCAGGCTGCAATTCTATTCTATTCTTTTTTTTTTCTTTTCTGATTTTGAAAGAAATAAGCCCTAACTGGTTTGGCTCAGTGGATAGAGCATCAGCCTGCGGACTGAATGGTTCCGGTCAAGGGCATGTACCTTGGTTGGGGGCACATCCTCAGTAGGGGGTGTGCAGGAGGCAGCTGATCGATGTTTCTCTCTCATCGATGTTTCTAACTCTCTATCCCTCTCCCTTCCTCTCTGTAAAAAATTAATAAAATATATTAAAAAAAAGATATCCCCTCTCAAATGAAAGTTTCACTTAAAAAAAAAAAAAGAAAAAGAAATGAAAACACTTTTGTGTGCCCCTAAAAGTATGATGGCCCTGAGTAGCCTCTTAGCTGGACACCGAAAAGGTTAGGACCCCTGCGAATTCTTAAAAAGTCATGTTTGCAGCTTCAAGATATGCCATCTTGCTACCCCCTCTCCCCCCGCAACACATAGGTTTCCCCAAACTCCTCCTGGATGGCCACGATTCCCTCCCTCCTGATTTTGGGG
>NW_006283788.1:306223-309647 GCF_000327345.1 Myotis davidii
CTCAGGTACCCCCAAACCCCCATTTCTCCCACACCCTGAATTTCTCTCCAATTCCCCTGCGTTCTTCCCAATCCCCCGGATCTCTTCCTAGCCTTCCAGATCTCCCCCACTCCCATTTCTCCCCCGTGTTTCTGATTTCTTCCGAAATCTCTGAGCTTTCTCTGTCCCAGCCTCTGTACCTCTTGCCCCAGGAGCGCTGGCCCTCCTCCCAGCGCCTTCCGAGCCCTGAATCCCCACCTTTCCCAGGGACCCCAGAACCCCCCTCCCACGGTAGATCCCTGGCCCACCCAGGTCAGCTGAGATCGGGAATCTCCGGCCCCTCCCCTCTCATCCCTTTCCGTGGGGTTTGCGGGATTGGCGCTAGGAGCCGCTGCAAGTCTGCCCAGCGCTGGCACTGGCACCAGTCAGAGCCCAGGTGGCCCCAGGTGGTGGCCATGAGCCCAGGCGGATGGACAGGTCTGTCTTCCTTCTCAGGTGGCTGAGGCAGGGGGCTGGGGGAGGGGGTACCAGTGTGACAGGCCAGCTGGAGGGCTCCCGTGTGGCTTCCACAGTTTTGGGGGTGGGTAGGTGAGTGGGGCAAGTTCCCGCAACTGCCCGGGTCTCTGTTTACTCCTCTGAAAAAGGGGCAAACATTAAATCTCCAACAAACGGTTATGAGGTACCTGCTGTACGCCAGGAGACACTGTTCGGTATGCTGGGCACACAGTAGGGACCAAGTAGTGCCCTCATGGAGCCCACAGCCAAGACAATAAGCAAAAACTGAAAGGTCCCAGGAGTGTGTGCCAAATGTAGATTCAGATAGCTTCCCCACCGGCCTGGTGTGGGAAGGGGCCAGCACGTAGTAGGTGCTCAGTAAACACTTATTGAATAACTGTCCCTTCGGTTTCCTATACATCTTTCCGAGGCAGTCTGGTTATGTTTTGCCTTCCAGGTCTAGTAACATTTATATACACAGTAGGTCCTCGGGCTACGTCGGATATCCATTCCTACTGTATGACGTAAGGCAATTTTCGCCGTAAGTCGGAACCCACCTACGTAAGCACGTACGTCACTCACACGGAGCACATACACAGCAGTCATGAAGCGAAACAGTAAAAAAAAAATTAAAAGAAAGATAACAGTTCCTGACCTTTACTTGTGGTAAATAATTAATAAAAAACATGAAGCCATATGTACATATGTCGAAATGACAGAACTTTTTTTTTTTATAAATAAATGGGAGATGGTGACGTCATCATGAAACAAAGTACGTTGGAGTCTGATGTAACCCGAGGACTGCCTGTATATATATTTATGTTTATGTTTCTGTTTATGTTTATGTTTGTTTATTTTTAATCCTCACCCAAGGATATTTTTCCATTGATTTTTAGGGAGAGTGGAAGAGAGAGGGAAAGAAAGAGAGAAGCATCGATATGAGAGAAATACATTGACTGTTGCCTCCTGCATGTGCCCTGACTAGGGCCCAGCCTGGGAGGAGCCAGCAACTGAGGTACATGCCCCTGACAGGAATGGAACCCGGGACCCTTTGGTCCCCAGGCCGATGCTCTGTCCACTGAGCCAAACCGGCTAGGGCTTGTAACATTTCTTAATTAGCCAAAAAGGAGTGACTTGTGCCCCTACTATGCACCAGTCCTGGTGGTAGCAGACTAGACTCCCTGTTGATTGTCCCCCACACTAGGAAGTCAGCTCCACTGTTTGGGTCTCTGCTATTTCCTTCTCCCCATCAGCATTTCAACATGTGAGGCTATTTCCATTTTTGAAACAGCCAGGCAGCCGCGTACTTCCTTACATCCTTCTCCCCAGAGCGCCTTTCTGCTCTGCACCACTCCTGTCTGCTCAGTCATGCCCCCTGTGCCCCGGAGGCTGGCACGCCCCATGCTCTCTCTGCCCTGCGCTGACCTTCCTGGGTACACCGACCCTGGCCCTGGTGCCCGGTGGGACCATGTGACATCTGCTTCAAATGGATCGTTAAGAAATCCTGAATCAGCCCTAGCTGGTTTGGCTCAGTGGACAGAGCGTCGGCCTGCGGACTGAAAGGTCCCAGGTTCGATTCCGGTCAAGGGCGTATACCTTGGTTGCGGGCACATCCCCAGTGGGGGGTGTGCAGGAGGCAGCTGATCGATGTTTCTCTCTCACTGATGTTTCTAACTCTATGTCCCTCTCCCTTCCTCTCTGTAAAAAAATCAATAAAATATATTTTAAAAAAAGAGAAAAGAAAGAAATCCTGAATCGTAGACTGGGGTCCCTCAAAATCAGCACTCAGCAGATCATTCTCTCTGGAGGGCTATGCTGGGTGCTGTGCTGGGTACTGTGGGGTGTTGAGCAGCCTCCACCCACTCGATGGCGATAGGGCACTTTCTCCAGAGTATTGACAACCAGAAATGTCCCCAGGCATCGCCCAGTGCTCCCTGGGGGAAGGAGTTGAGAAGCTCTGCTCTAGGCTGTAGATTCTCACCGTGGGTGCTAGGGAGAGACAGACTGGTATGGGAGCGTATGTGGTGGTGGAGGGCTCCACGGTACCTGAGGTGATGCCATGGGACCTGAGAGTGAGTTTTGAGAGAAAGGTCCCCCAGGCAAAGGTCTGGGGGTAAGGTGCTCCAAGCAGAGGAAACAGCACCTACAAAGAGCCTGAAGTGGGAATCAGCAGGGCATTTTTGAGAAATAGAGAGAAGAGGACATGGCCTCCATATGGAATGGCAGCATGCAGTGATAGTTATGCACCATATTAACAATGCTATTTGTATCAGTTAGCTACATACAGCTGTGTAACAAATCACCCCAGAACTCTGTGGCTTAAAATCAACAAACACATAGGATCTCGCACAGTTTCTGAGGGTTAGGCATCTAGGGGCAGATAGGTGAGTGGTTCTGTCTTGGATTCTTTCATGAGGTCCAGTCAAGCTGTCAGCTGTGCTGCTTCATCTGAAGACTTGCCTGGGGCTGGAGTCCATGCCGGCTCCCCGTGTGGCTGGTGCCAGGGGGCCTCAGTTCCTTGCCCCGTAGGCCCCTCCACAGGGCTGCTCACAGCATGGTTTACCTCTGACACATGAGAGAAAAAGAGAGTGACTGAGCCCTGCTGGTGTGGCTTAGTGGTTGAGCATTGACCCATGAACTAAGAGGTCACTGGTTCGATCACATGCTGGGGTTGCCGACTTGATCTCCAGTAGGGGGCGTGCAGTAGGCAGTCAATCAATGTTGCTCTCTCATGGATATTTCTTTTCTTTTTTTCTTAAATTAAATCGTTATTGTTCAGATTATTATAGTTGTTCCTCTTGCTGGTGTGGCAGTGGTTGAGCATTGACCCATGAACTAAGAGGTCACTGGTTCGATCACATGCTGGGGTTGCCGACTTGATCTCCAGTAGGGGGCGTGCAGTAGGCAGTCAATCAATGTTGCTCTCTCATGGATATTTCTTTTCTTTTTT
>NW_006283788.1:310883-311410 GCF_000327345.1 Myotis davidii
AGATATGCCGATTCATTTTCTTTGTTTGGGATTTGGAGGTGCCCAGATGAGGCCCAGCTGTGAAGCAATGCAAACTGCTGTGGGGCCTTGAGCCTTCTCTTGGAAGTTCTGGGTCTGTCTGGCCCAGCTGCAGTTTGTTAGGTAATTTTCAGATTGCAAAGGGCCGGGGCATTCATATGCAAAAGCCTCTGCACACAGCTTGGGTGGGGCGGGGTCTCAGGGAATCAACAGGGCGGAGCAAACAGCCCCTGCCCTAAGCGACTCTGCGTCTCAGTGTCCCGGTAATCGCTGCAAGCACCGTTTGAAAGAAAGCTGCCCTCGAGTTCGAGTTCTGCCCGCTGCTAGACAGTCCATTTGCTCCCCGTATGAGTCTAGGTCCCCAGAGGCTCACCCGGAACCGGAGTTCAGAGCAGTCCGGGTCTTGTGACTCCCTCCGGATTCAAAAAGACAGCCGCGTCCTCAGTTGCCAGCCCTTGCCACGTGTGCCTCCGTCCCTCTGCACTCCACCTCCGCACCTCCTCTGAGTC
>NW_006283788.1:311434-312943 GCF_000327345.1 Myotis davidii
GTTCCAGCCCCTTTCCGCGCAAGCGCTTGAGCCTCCGTACCTCTGCACTTTACCTCCGCACCTCCTCTGGGTCTCAGTGTGCTTTTCTCTTTGCTTCTAGTTGTAGAATTTCCCCTCAGCCAGCCTTCCTGTTGTTCTGGATGATGTCCGTTTTGTCTTTTAGTTGAATTTTTGAATTTGTTGTGGCAGGCAGCAATTTCCGGTGTTTACCTATGTCGTCATCTTGGTTTCTCTCTCATGGATATTTCTATCTCTCTCTCTCTCCCTTCCTCTCTCTCTAAAATCAGTAAAAACATATAGAGCCCTAGCTGGTTTGGCTCAGTGGATAGAGCGTCGGCCTGCGGACTGAAGGATCCGGGTTTGATTCTGGTCAAGGACACATGCCTGGGTTGCAGGCTCGATCCCCCATGGGGGGCGTGCAGGAGGCAGCTGGTCTATGATTATCTCTCATCATTGATGTTTCTCTCTTTCCTTCACCCTTCCTCTCTGAAATCAATAAAAACATATTTAAAAATAAAAACGTAGAGAGAGTGACTCAGAAGAAAGCCAGTGTGTTTTCTAACGTAATGTCATGAGTGACACCCCCTCCGGTCTGCCGTTCTCTCTCGATCAGATCAGCTCTGGCCGTGTTGGAAGGACTACCTACGGCCAGGAAAGCCAGGGCGTGGGGCTCCCGGGGCCATCCAGGAGGCGGACTGCTTTCCTCTCAAACACGTATTGAGCCCCTGCTGACTTCCAGTCAGCGGACCCAGAACTTTCCATACAGGAACACCACTCAGTTCCTTGAGACAATCTAAGTGGGTTTATTACCGTCGTAGGCAGTGGAGTCTTGCAGTCAGGCACACACCCTGTGGAGCCAGACGGCTGGGGTTCCAATCCCAGCTGTCACTCACTGGCTGTATGACTTGAGCAAGGGACCCCACCTCTCTAGCTCACTTTCTTCATTTGCAAATGGGGGGATAGCAGTATCTACCTCTCGGGTGACGCCAGGCAAGTGTCGGCTGAGATCCTCTCGCAAGAGGAGGAAACACGTTGGGGGAGAGGACACGTCTTGCCCAGGGTCCTCCTGATGGGAGAGGTCATGGTGGCCTCTGCAGGCAGGTGCCCCCCACCCCTACCCCCAGTGATGACCATGTGTTTCCTGCTCCCCACAGGTCTGCTCCCATAGTTCCCTGGAGTCCGGTATGGTGAGCGGGTAGGGGACGCCGGGCGTGCAGGAGGCAGGGGTGTGGATCATGCCTCCACCAGCCAGCGCTTCTCCTGCCATCGGAGGCCGCACCCAGCCTGCCCATGGCCGGCACGGACCCGTCGCTCTCCGATGCCTTTCGCATCCTGGGCAGGGCAGGCCAGGACAAGCTCCTGCATCTGAAGCACAAGCTGAAGACACTGCGCCCCGGCCGGCGGGGGGCGGACCTCCTGCACGCCATGGTGCTCCTGACCCTGGGCCAGGAGACCGAGGCCAGGCTCTCCCTGGAGGCCCTGCAGGCGGACGCGGTGGCCCCGCTGGGG
>NW_006283788.1:313030-314467 GCF_000327345.1 Myotis davidii
GGGCCGGGCTGCTGGCCCGCCAGTGGGCCGGCATGGGCAGCAGTGCTGAGGCCACGGAGGAGCCCCCCGACATATCCTGGACCGTGGCCCAGCTGTACCACCTGCTCGCCGAAGAGAAGCTGTGCCCGGCCCCCATGCGGGACGTTGCCTACCGGGCAGCCCTCCACGTTTTCAGCTCCAGGGATGACCCCCGGCTCAGGGAGCTCCAGGAGGAGGCCCGGAACCGGTGCGGGTGGGACATCGTGGGGGACCCGGGGAACTTCCAGCCGCTCCACTCTGCCCTGGGCTGCCTCCCGCCATCCTCCGCCTCGCCCTCTGCGGAGCGCAGCCACCCTCAGCCCATCGAGGACCCCTTGGGCTGGAGCAGAGGCTGCTCCCTCCGGTCCACCGGCAGCCCGGCTTCCCTGGCCAGCAACTTGGAAATTAGCCAGTCGCCCACCATGGCCCTCCTTGGCCAGCACCACAGCCCTCGTGGTCCCAGCAGGCTGTGTGATGAGCCCCCGGAGCCCCAGCCTGTCCCCGCAGGCCCCCAGGAGCCCGAGGAGATGAGCTGGCCCACATCGGAGGAGATTGCTAACACCCTGGTGCCCTCCGATAGCCCAGCCTCCGGGCTGCCTGAGGCGGCCTTAGATGCGAGCCCAGCTGGCCCGTCCAACGCCTCTGAGGCTCCAGGCACCAGCACCCACTACCCAGTGGAATGTACGGAAGTGACACCATCCCCCACGTCTCTCCCCTCGCCCTGCAGAAACACCTGCCTCGCCAAGGACCAGGTGCCACTACAAGTTCCCGTGGAAGATCCTACTTCCCCCGCAGCCCAGCTGTGCCCACCCACCTCCTCGGCCCCCGAGACGTCCCCTCCCAATCCTTCCCCATCGGCTCCTCGCTCAGCTCACCCGGCCTCCTCCTCCTCCTCCTCGAGCCCGTGTCCCCCTTCTCCAGAGTTCGAGCCGTCAGAGCAGCAGTTCTTTAACTTCGTGGTCCTGCACGCCAAGGCGGATGAGCACATCGCCCTGCGTGTCCGGGAGAAGTTCGAGGCCCTGGGTGTGCCCGACGGAGCCACCTTCTGCGAGGATTTCCAGGTGCCTGGGCGCAGCAGCCTGCGCTGCCTGCAGGACGCCATAGACCACTCGGCCTTCACCGTCCTGCTGCTCACGGCCAACTTCGACTGCTGCCTGAGCCAGCACCAGCTGAGCCAGTCGCTGATGAGCAGCCTCACGCGGCCAGGGTGGCAGGACTGCGTGGTCCCTTTCCTGCCCCTGGAGAGCTCCCGGGCCCAGCTCAGCCCCGACACGGCCAGCCTGCTCGCCGGGCTGGTGTGGCTGGAGGAGCGCTCGCAGATCTTTGCCAGAAAGGTAGCCAACACCTTCAGGCCTCACAAGCTGCGGGCTCGCAAGGCCAACTGGAGGAAGGAGCAGGACGCCCGGGCCCTGCGGGAGC
>NW_006283788.1:314483-314887 GCF_000327345.1 Myotis davidii
AGACCTTCGCGGCCTGGCAGGCGCAGATGGAGCAGCTCCAGGCAGCTTTCGCGAGCCACATGACTTTTGGGACTCAGTTGCCCTCTGGGGCCCCGGGGCCCCTGGGAGCCCAGCCACCCTTTCCTACGTACTGGCCCAGCTATCAGCCACCAACCCTGCCTCCGTGGCTGGCCGGCACCCCCAGCCCAACCTTCCCGCAGCCTCCGGTCTTCCCGCAAGCCTCACCTGTGCCCCCTCAGAGCCCGGGGCTGCAGCCCCTCATCATCCACCACGCACAGATGGTGCAGCTGGGGCTCAACAACCACATGTGGAGCCAAAGAGGGGCCCCGGCGCCCGAGGATCAGACCCAGGAAGCGGAATGACTGAGTGACACAGCCTGACGATCTTGACTTCAGACCCGCTCC
>NW_006283788.1:314998-328451 GCF_000327345.1 Myotis davidii
GCTACTTTCCGGACATCGCTGGGGACACCTCTCTGCCTCAGGAAATGGTGCAAAATGGGCCCGATGACTTTCTGGCTCTTGGGGAGGCCAGAATTGGACATGGTGTTGTCAGACCCTCTGGATGACGGTGGTAGGGAATGGGCGGGGGACAGCAGCACCGTGTTTTAATGATAATAAATATTTATTGAATGTGTCTCTAGCGCTGTTCACCTCTGCTAGGCGATCTGTAAAGATAAAAACATGCCCACTGTCCAAAAAAAGGGAAACCGAAGAGAAAAACACGCTTCTCCTCGTGAATGGCATGAACCGGAAATTTCCGGTATTTACTGATTTCATTGGGCAGAGCATGTCACACGGCTCCTTTCCGGCTGCAAGGGTGACTGGGAAATGCAGTCTTCTGATGGGCCGTGGGCTTTACTAAAACTACTTCTAATACTAGAGGAGATGGAGAGAAAAGAGAGTGGGGGCATTTAGCAGTTCCGGCTGCAGCGCTTTTGGGGGCAGGGGTGTGTGGCGAGTGTGCCTGATGCCCTCAGCAAGGCCGGGCTCAGATTCCACTGTGTGATTTGGGGCAAGTGTCTTCACCTCTGCGCCTCTCCTTTCTCAGTAGTGGGTTTGATTCCTGTGTTTCAAGGTCATCCGTGAGTTGTTCCTAACACTACAACACCAGGGACAGTGTAAGGGCGTATTAGCTGCATGCTTGACAGGGAGGGGATTCATCTTTTCTTGAGAATAGAATTTGTCGAGCACTCACCACTTCACGATTCTGGGGGCTTTAAAAATCTAAGCATATTTTAATCTCCCCAAACGACTTCCGGGGGTAGAAGCTTCTATGGTTGGGCCCATTGTCCAGACGGGGAAAACTGAGGCCCAAAGAGGTGAATTCTGGTCTCAAAAGTCATGGCTTGGATCTGGGGAGATTACAATTGAAGAAGCCAAACTTCCCAGGAAGGCGAATTTGGGTGGGCTGAGCCAAATAGCGGGAGGCCCCCTTCACCCAACTGTCTGATTTGCACATTGACTTTGCATGCCCTTTCCTGCCGCCCCCAAGGGCAGGCCTGGTATGATTCACCCAGGCTGTCATTCCCACTTGCTTTTAGTGGCTGACTCAGATTTTGTGACGGCTCTGCTCCCAGCCTCCAGAAAGATGAAGTGAAACCTGGGTGAGGAAAGCCTGAGATAGGGTCTGGGGTGCGTGGGGCAGGACGGGGTTTCGGAGGTAGGAGCCAGCTGCACATCGAGACAGTGGCAGGGGATATGTGGCTCATCTGACCAACATGGATGGAGGGCCTGCCAGGATCTTCCCAGGCAGTGGGTGTAGTTGGAAGTCGGGGAGAGGGGAGTAGTGAGTGAGTCATCAAATAAGGAAGCAAGATAACAGGGCCAGGTGATGGGAGTGTCTCAGGAGAGGGACCTTTGGCCCAGGTGCCAGAGCGGGCCTCTCTGAGGGCGTGGTGTTGAAGCCAAGGTCTGGAGGAAGAGAAGGAACTGGCTATGGAAAAAATCGGGTGGGCTGGGGTGGGGATGATCCGGGCAGAGGAAACAGCCAGTGCAAAGGTCCTAGGGCAAGCCATGTTTGACCTGTTGGAGGAACAGCTAGGAGGCCCTTCTGGTGGGAGGGGAGGGCGGGAGGGAGGAGTCTAGGAGAAGCAGGTCGTGTACAGCCTTGTGGCCTTGTGGGCTCCATGGAGGACTTGGATCCCGCTGCTCCCCCACCCCCCACCCCCCACCAAGGGAGGTGGCTGCCTGGAGATCTGGGTGCTGAGAAGGGCCAGGACCTGACAAAGGTGCTCACAGGCGCCCTCTGGGGGCTGCTGTGGGAAGGACAGATGGGGCCAGGGTGGCAGCTAGAGGACTAGGGCAGATGGGCTTATTTCATCCTCCCAACAGCCCCAGGAACTGGAGACTATCATTGTCCCCGATTTACAGAGGAGGAGACAGGACCAGAGAGGTAAAGTAACTTGTACAAGGTCACACAGCACATAAGTAACCATCAGGAGCGGGAGGAAGAGCCAGAGGTCTCTATTCTAGCCCACACAGAAATGGAGCAGCCTGTTCATTCATTGTCTTAATTTTTAAATTCTTTGAAATATTCTTGCTAATTTCATTATGTGTTAATTCATGGTTTCTCCACCACACCATGCCCACCCTGAGAGGGCTGGGGACAGATCTGTCTTGGTCACTGTGGTGTTTTCAGAAGCCGGCACAGGGCATGGTCCGTGTTAAATGGGTGGTAATTTTGATAATTATTGAGCACCTGCTGAGTGTGAGCCTGTGGGGGACGATGGGTACACAGACCCGTTACCTGCAGTGAGTGAGGAGAATGTCGATTCATCTATCCGCTTAGCCAACCAACATTTATAGGGGTTCTATTGTGCAGGCCCTGAGGGCACAGTGATGGCTGAGTGGTCACCCTGGAGGTGACCCGGACAATGCTGTTCTGTCCGTTCAGTGTGTATGGCCCAAAGCCAGAGACAGACTGTGATGGGGAAATGTAGACGGCGGCTGGAGCCCCAAAGGGACCCTCGGTCAGCCGGGGGGAATTGAGAAGCTTCTGGAAGGAGGAAGTAAGCTAAGACCTTAGGAATGAGCCGGGGCCTGGGAAAAGAGCACCGCAAATGCCTGAGGGGAGGCCATGTAGGATATGGCAACTCCAGGCAGGAGGGCCGGTTTCCCAGAGTTGGAGTTCAGCTATCATCCCTGTTTCACCAGCGCCCCCTGGTGGCCACCGTGGGCCTGGTCCCCTCTGGGCCAGTCTAAAAAAAAAAATAAGGAAATTCTCTTGAAAATTTTCCCCTTTAAAAACTGTAAAATGTGAATAAATAACAGATGCTTGGCTTTGGAGGTCGGTACTGGGTCCCTGCTTGGAACGATGTCTTTCCCAGACAGTTAGATAGTTTACGGATGTTCTCCCACCCCGGGCCCACAGGAGCTTCACCCAGTTCACAGCACATGCACAGCTGTGGCTTGGCTGGGGCAGAACGGGGGACAGGAGGTGGGCTGCCTCTGAATCTCACAAATTTATGTATTCAGCCCAGTCTGGTGAGACACAGCGGAGGCGACAGACCTCCTCCCCCCCGCCCCCCACAAGCCTCCCCAGTCATCAGTGTAGCACTGCACACAAACGCACAATCAACAGATGTGTGTTTAAGTTTACGTCCTGTTGAACAAGGAATACATTCTCATGGTTCAAAATTCAAAAGACACCAAAGAGGATCTGGATAAAGTTGCCCTCTCTCCCCTATCCCCAGCCACCCAGTTTCCCATTTTGGAGGCTCTATTGATCTGTATTCAACCCCTGCTCTAAGAGTGTGTTCTCCCTGCAGCAGCCAGAGGACCCCTCTGAGCACCCAAGTCGGGCCATGTCTCCCCTCTGCCCACAGCTCCACCTACTCTCTCAGGTTTGGCTCAGTGAATAGAGCATCAGCCTGAGGACTGAAGGGTCCCAGGTTCGACTCTGGTCAAGGTCATATGCCTGGGTTGCGGGCTCGATCTCCATTAGGGGGTGTGCAGGAAGCAGCCAATCAATGATTCTCTCTCATCATTGATGTTTCTATCTCTCCCTCTCCCTTCCTCTCTCAGATAAATAAAAATATATTTTTTAAAAAAGAAAAAGTCCAAACCTTCCCAGAGGCCCACAAGACCCTGCAGGACCTGTTCCCATCCCCCTCCCTGCCCTTACTTTCTCGCTCTCTACCCCTCACTCACTCCACTCCAGCCACACAGGCTTCCTCACTAACCCTCCAACCTACAAGGCCTGGTCCTGCCCCAGGGCCTTTGCACAGGCTATTCCCTCTGCTTGAAATGCCCTGCCGCCAGAAACCTCCATAGCTCCCTTCTCACCTCCTTCAGATCTTTGCTCAAATGCCACCCTCTCAGTGGGGTCTTCTCTGAGCACCCCATTTAAAATTCATTTACAGTTGCACCCACCAGATCCCCCTGACTCTGGTCTATCTTTCCATGACACTTCGCACTTTTGGACAAAATAAGTCACTCATTCATTGCCCACATTGTCACCTGCCTTCTCCATGAGGATGTGAATTTTGTCTGTTGACTGCACTGCTGGATCCCAGTGCCTGGCACACAGGAGGAGCTCAATAAATGAATGCGAATTATGTTTAAGTCTGTTTTATCTTTAAAACATCCTCTTGCTTCCATGTTTCCTTCCTGCCTGGTGGCAGGCAGTGCATTCATGTATTCATTAAACAGTATATGCTGAGCACCTACTGTATACCATGTTGGTTTCGGATTCAGGGGATACAGTGTTGACTAAAGCAGACTGTTCCTGGCCTCCAGGCTCACAGTCCTGTGAGGGAGTCAGGCATAAGACTAGGTGGTTACAACTTGGGTAGTCCTGGTGTGATGGGCACACAGAGGTTTCTAGGGGTGTCAGGGAGGGTTCCTGCGGACGGAGAGGAGCCAGTGTGGTTGACCTGGGCACAGGACATGTGTCTCCCTGGCCCAGGTGCTTCCTTTGTGTGGACTCAGGTGAGGCGATGAGCACTCATGGCCACCAGGTGGCGCTGACGGCCAGTGTTTTCCAGCCTCTCCTGCTTCCTGCTCAGGGCGGGGTGGGAGTCTCCTCCCAAGAGAACCCTGAGGGGCAGGGACCCCCAGAGAGCGCCCCTTCTCCTGGCTTACAGCCTCCCTAACGCGGCAGCCCAGCCGGGTCTTTGGGAATCATCAGTCTAATGCTGTTGGGGACCAGAGAGGGCAGACACATGCCTTAAGTCACAGAGCAGGTCCCACCCCCGCCCAGCCCACACAGTCCCTCTGCCCAGCCCGGAGCGCCCTTGGGTGGGGACCTTTTATTTTTAACTTGGTCAGTGGACACGGCCTTATTATAGCCCTGGGAGGCGTCCAGGGTTTCCAATTTCCAAGGGAGGTTACTAGTAAAAAAATACTCTTCCCAAGAAAAGGAGCTGCCGGAGACCTCTCAGCTGCCCTGGCCCAACCGCTCAGACCCCTCCCTGGGCTCTGTGCCCAGCGCCCCCCTCCCCCCCAAACACTGCCTCCTGCTCTGCTGGCACCTGGGCCTGGGGCCAGCAGGCTGAAGGTGGTGTGACGTCCCTGACCCCACCCCTGGGCGTCAGAGTCCCCTATTGTCATATGGAGCGTTGATGCTCTTTGGCATCCTCCTGCTGATCCCCAAACTTTGCTTACCTGTCTACTGTCCTCTGATTAATGCTTTTCTACTCCTTGAGTTGTTGGATAATTTTCTTTAAATGAATCTTCCTCCCCCTCCCCCCCCCCAATTAGATGGTGGTGATGTTAAGCAACCTTGCAACTATACTAAAAGCCACTGAACTGTACACTTTACAATGGTAAATTTTACCTCAGTAAAAAAAAAAAAAATTGTATAAAGTACGAAGTTTTCTTTATTTTTTTAATATATATTTTATTGATTTTTAGAGAGAAACATTGATGGGCTGCCTCCTACATGCCTCCCATTGGGGATGGAGCTTGCAACCCAGGCATGTGGCCTGACCTGGGATGGGACCGTGACCTCCTGGTTCACAGGTGGACGCCCAACCACTAAGCTACTCCAGCTTAGCTCATCTTTATTTTTAAACGTGGGTCATTTGCAGTATTAACATCTGTGAACTCACATGCTGGGTGGAGCTAGCTTTGCTTTGTTCCTTAAGACACATTCAAATAAATACGTAACTATTTACAAAATTTAAAACTTTGTCCATGTATTAATGTACAAATGGGTGTGCATATCGGTGCCCTATAACTATGAGTGCTCTACTGGGTACTTATTTTTTAAAAAAATAAATACTTTATTGACTTTTTAAAGAGAGGAAAGGAGAGGGACAGAGAGTCAGAAACATCGATGAGAGAGAAACATCGATCAGCTGTCCCACACAGTCTCCACTGGGGATGTGCCCGCAAACAAGGTACATGCCCTTGACTGGAATCGAACCTGGGACCCTTGAGTCTGCAGGCCGATGCTCTATCCATTGAGCTAAACCGGTTAGGGCTCTACTGAGTACTTATTGTGTGCCAGGACGTTTTCATGGGTAAACTCATTTAATCCTTCATACAGCGCCAGGAGGCAGCTGCTTACCCCATTACCCCATTTTACAGATGGAGAGACTGAGGCACAAGGAGGGGAAATGAGGATCCCAAGGTCATGTGGCCTGTGTATTAACCACTACTCCACACTGCCCAATGAGCATGCCCATTTCCTGAAAGAGGAAAAAGCTAAATCAGAGAAATGATTGGTGGGCTGAGGACTCACCAATGTATTTCATTCAATTTAAACTTAAAAAAAAAAAAAGCCCTGGCAGCGTAGCTCATCTGTTAGGGCCCCAAGGTTGTGGGTTTGATCCCCGGTCAGGGCACATATAAGAAGCAACCAATGAATGCATAAAAGAAGTGGAACAACAAATGGATGTGTGTGTGTTTTTTTTTTCTTTCTCCCTTCTCTATTTCTCAAACCAATAAACAACTAAAAAAAAATTTAAGCAGCTTTTGGTTTCAGTAAAACCTTATTTACAAAAGGAGGCTGGATTTGGCCCACGGACCAAGGATTCTCCATTTTCACTCCCCTCTAAGCACTCGAAGCCCGTTTCTCTCTAGCACGGCTTCAGCTGCTGCAGTCCTCACATTTCACGTGCTGTGTTTTATCTCAGTTCAAAATATTTTCTCGTTTTCTTTGTCTTCTTCTTTGACTGAAGCTGGGCCACAGGTGCCCACCCACCTGTGTCACCTTCCTGTCCCAAATGACATCTGAGTTTGAGGTCCTTCAGAAGTCAACGCTAAGCCACTTCAGCAACTCACAGGCCTGCCTTCCCTGGTCTGGGAGCCTCTTACTAGTCACCAAATACTGGCGCCCACCAGGCACCATGCGCTACCCTGTGGTGGACAACTCTGCTCCCTTTCTCTCCAGCCCATTAAACAGCTCCACCATCCATCCACCTACTGCCTCTGGCTCAAAACCTAATCCATTTTGACTCCTCTCGACCCCCAGTCTCCAGCCTAGATCAACAGCTCTTTCCAGCCAGCTTCAAAGTAGATCTGACATCTGTCCACCCATGGCATGACTTGGTCCGGCCCTCTCCCCGACACCGTGCTCGCTGGGACATCTGCATAGCTCACCCCTCCACCCCGCCGCCCCCGGTCTCTAGATCCACCCCAAACGTTCCCCCAGCCTCGCCCACAGGGATCTCAAAATTGAAATCAGGCCATTCCTCTCCTTGGCTTGAAACTGCCACGGCTGCCTGTCTCCCTAAGGATAACACCCAAACAGTTCCCTGGGGCCTGAAGGCCCGGCCCCATCTGCCTGCACCCCCCAGCTCCTCCTGCTCCCCCTCACTCACTCTGATCTGGCTGCAGAGGCCTCCTTGCTCTTCTTAGAATGAACCACGCGAGTTCATTTATTCATTCAACAAATATTTAAAGAGCTACTGTGTCAGGCCTTCTCTTGGGCACTGGGAACACGGCAGGGATGAGCTTGTCTAGTGGACATTCTAGGGGAGGGACACGATGAGCAAAGGAAGCGTGTAAGGAAAAGGATGGTTACAGGAGTTAAGGTTATAAGGGTTGAGAAGGAAATACACGAGGGGGGGATGTGGTGGAAGATGGCTGGGGCTGTGCCTTTGACAACCTGGGAGGGCTTCACAGAGGTGACATTTTATCAAGATCATTGCTCGATGGGCTGCAGTGGAGGACATTAGGGCATAAGGCAGGGGGAGAGGGTTGACCTGGGGGATCTCAGATGTTTTGTTCAAAACCTAAGCGCAAAGTCTCTTCTGTGACCTACAAGAGCCACAGGTGCTGGGCCGGGGGAGGGAACACTTCTCCCCGTCCCTGCAAGAGGGGTGTTGCCGCTTGAACTTGGGCTGGGAATTGCCTAACACATGTTGTGACAACCACTGGCTGGAAACACCCTCTCTGCCCAGCCCTCAGAATCTCCCAGAGGAATCCACACCCCCACCCATCCTTTCTCGGGCACATGTAGTGCCCTGCTGGGCCAGCGGTCCCAGGGGCTGGTCATCTCTCCTTTCCAGCCTGTGAAGTGATTGGGGCTGTGCTATCTTTAACTTCGGGCCAGGACAATCCGATCCCCTCCCCGCCCCTCCCCGCTGGTAAACACTGCTCAGATGACAGTGCCTGAATCCCGTGGGGGTGGCGGGCTCTGTGCATGGCCAAGCCATCAGGGGCTGCTCCCTGTGTCCCCTGCTGCTGCCTCAAGTCGTCCAAGGACTGGGATTTCGGGAGTTGACAGGCATTCATCCATTTACTCAACACATGGGTGCCAAGGGCATGGCAGTGACTAAGACAGACCCTCACAGGGATCTGGAAGGTCTGGGAAAGGCACTATTAAGCAAGCAAATGAGCAAATGAGCAGAATTTCAGTTCTGCGGAGGCAGGAAGTAAGGTGGGAAGTGACAGTGAGTGGGGTAGCGGCTCCCACTGGTGAGGTGGGCTGCGTGCTTCCTGGCTGAGTGAACTTGAGCAAATCCCTACCCCTCACTGAGCCTCAATTTGCTCAACTACCAGTGAAGTGGGTCATCATCCTGGCTGTGTGGCCTTGGGCAGGCTGCTTGGCCTCTCTGAACTTGTTTCTTCACTGATAAATTACAGGTAATAATTCTATCATGCGCTTTCTTGTTTGTTTGTTTTTGCCTTCCTCCATCGAATCGGTTCCATCTTACAGAACCCCAATGTCACTTGGACAGATGTTTTGGGGAGGCAGGCTCCTCCCCCAACCCCCATTTCTGGGTGACTGATTGTCCCAGTCCGAGTGAGCGTGAACGTTAGGCCTTTGGCTGGCAGAAAGATGCCTTCCGTTCTGCTGGCTGCGTATCAGGGCACCCGGAGGAGCCAGGTCATTCCCATTCCGGCTGCTGAAACAACCCTCACCTGACCCTGGGAAGGCTCTACTGGGAAGAGTCTGTAAGGAAAGCATTTGGCACGAATCAGTGTTCCTTTTTGGTGAGCCTCCTAACACCCTTTATCGCCTCAAAATAGAAATAACGATACCTACTTGACAGGGCTGTGGTGAGCAGTTAATGGGGCACGTAGAATGGTGCCAGCATACAGTCAGGGCTCAATAAATGCTTCTGCAGTTGTGTGTCTCCCAGGACAGGGCTCTGAGAGCATCTGCGGATTTGAAATCCACTCCTTTAAGGCAAGGACATATTCATGTTGTACCTGAGTGGGTATTAGTGATTGAGGGTTGTTGGACACCCAGTGAAATCAGGAGGGAGAGCCCTCCAGCCCAGTGAATTACTGGAGGCAAAATGTCACCAGGGCCTGGCGGGTCTTTCCTGTGGCCACAGGAGCGAGGACATGGAAACCATCCCCCTCAGGAATAACAGCCCGAGCCTCAGCCCTAAGGGAACTGGCCAACAGTGGGTACTCGGAAAAACGCCATCGGGCAGTGCTCTGGGTAGGAGTTTGACTGTGCTAATGTGGAGAAAGCCAGAATTTCACAACTGAGATGGCAGTAAAAAAAAAAAAAGAGGGGAGAGAGAGGGGAGGCCTGGATTTTCCTAAGCTGGAAGCAGCTCCAGGAAACCCACCAAGTTCATGAACAGACCTCTTGGGCCACAGCACGCCACCGGCTCCACCTGTGGGTCTCACAGAGTTGGAGGCTTTCTTGTTTTCTCAGCCACTCCTCGCCCTGCAGAAGGGTCAAGCTCACCCCCTTTTCCATGCGAAGTGAGGGGTGTGGACGCAGGCGGGGGGTTTTCACCTTTTCTTTCTCCGCAGAGATACTCCATTTCTGAATGGAATCTCACACAGAGCCCCGGCACATACGGAAGAACTCCAGCACGGGGGCATGGGACAGACTGACATACCCTGATGTGGGGATGGGGGGGACGAGAAGAGACAAACCAAGGAACTTACTCACTTATATGCACAGCCCATGGACACACAGGCAATAGGGTGGTGAAGACCTGGGGGGCTGGGAGGATGGGAGGAGAGGGGTAAAGGGGGTAAAATGGGAAATATCATCAACAATAATATATATATATTTAAAAAACTCGTTAGAGATGGCAGCCTGAGGGCACTCCTTGAAGTGGCCTGGCACCATGGTCTTTACTCTCCGCGGCACCCTTTTCCTCCCTTCTCCCCCGCCTGCCCCGGCAAGGCTCTGCTGGGTGGTTTTCTTCTAACGTTGCCTTTTTAATGACAAACACCAGCGTCAGGACTCACAGTGAATGGCCTCATTTCTTTATTCTGTGCCGTTTCCCCCTCCACGGAAGGTAAAACCTGGTCTTGTAAATAAACAGCATCCTAAGTAACACTGCACACCCACACGGGGCCGAGTGTTCCGAGGGCAGAGCATCCATGGGCCTGCTGTGGTGTCTGGGGCCTCCGCGCAGCTGCCATCTGACAAGGCTGCAGGAGAGGGCGGGGTAAGGATGCTGCTGTCCTGAACGTGGCCTGAGCTTGTCCCCTTCTGCTGCGCACGCTTGTCCAAATAGGCCAGGAAGAGTCCCCTTCTGCCGACAGGGCATAGGCAGTGCTACCCCGGAAAAACCTCCCTGCAGCAGTTCCCTAACACAGGCACTTCATACCCTGAGTGATGGGAAGCCAAGATTCTGTATCACCTCAGCTCTCAGCATTGTCTCATCCAGCTGATTTGTGGAGTTAATGCTGCACTTGGCATTTCCTTAGGGAGACCGGGGCAGTGGTCAGAGGAGCTGGCGCCACTGAGGGTGCACTTGTATATGATCCGTGGGGCTGACGTGGCCTTCAGTTCGAATGCAGAATCTGTGAAAACCAAGCCCCAAACCGCCTTGCCAGTTCTCACTCAGCGGGAAACACATCAAGCTCAGCTCCTTGGGCGTTTGGCCTGAGCCTCTTTAGAAAAAATACTTCCCTAATGAGGTTGGAAATACGAGAGGCCCACGTAAAAGGCAAATGAGTGAAGTTTTAAGAAACGTACAGCCGCCTGCATTTTAGGAACCGATACCATGGTCTTCTACCTCCTTCACCAAATTCTTCACCCAATAAAGCTTGCTCCCCAGGGCCTTGGCCACCTCAGGCGTGACAAAACCCTTGGTGCACAAAATCAACCTATCAAGTCTTCAGAGAAAATGTCCAATTCTTAAGAAAAACAAATATGGCAGCAAAACCTCAGAACTCCTGTGATGCCTGTAGCCTGCCCAGCTACGAACTAAACAGAACACCAAACCAGCCCAAGCTGTGCAAGCAGCAGGCCACCCTAAGCAGAGTCCTGCCTGCGTGGGACAAGGATGGCAACGCGGGAGGGAGGGAGGGAGGTGCAACTGTGCTGGAAGAAGTGAGAAATGGTCTTGCTTCTTGAGTCTCCGACTTTCCACTCTGGGAGCCCCCATTCCTAACACTGCATTTTGTGGCTGGGTTTATCCAGTCACATAAGGGGCAAAGAAGGACAGACCCAAGTTTCCGTTTCTTCTTGTTTCTAGTACAGGAAAACAATGGCTTCGATGCCTCTCAGATAGCAACATCTTCCGAGACCCAGGCAGATGGGATGTGTGGAAAGCAGTGCATGTCCTCCTGGAGAAAGACAGTTCTCTGAGCACATGACCCTGAGGCTTCGAGCACCAATAGCTAACTCCTTTCCCCGCTTTCTGCAAGGTGACAGGCCGTGGAGTTGGGAGAGCCCTTCTTCCTGCTTCATGCTACCTGAAGTGCTCACCAAGAGATGCCAAGGACTGGTGTGGGCACCTCTCCGGGTTTCTCCCCTCTCAGAATCCTATCAGTGCAGCTCAATGAAAGCCTCCAGCTCCTCAGGGATGAAGCCTTTGTAGGGGATTTTATTCTTGTCCAGGGTGCGGGCTGCAAGGCACTGCAGGGTGACGTAGTTGAAGGGCTGGATGGTGCTCTTAGCCAGCAGCTTCTCATCCAGCAGTTCATAGGCTGTTTTCTTGAAGGCGTTGGTGGCGTCCATGTGGGCCCCCGCTTCAATCAGGGCATTCATAATCCCCGGACAACTGTTCTGGGCAGCTATGTGCAACGGGGTGTTGTTGTCAAAGTCCCGACTGTCTGGGTCGGCCCCACAGTCAAGCAGTACCTTGACCACCTGGAGGGAGGGGAATCTGCCCACTGGGTATCGGCCCACGTTGGTGGTGTCCTTGTCCACGGCCATGTGCAAAGGGGTGAAGCCATTCTTGCCCCGGGGGGCACACTTCAGCAGCCGGTAGACGGTCTGATGCTTCAGATGTTCCTGGTCGGGCGTGCATTCCACTTTCTCCAACAGATAGAGCAGGTGGAGGATGATGGCCAGGGCCTTGGTGAACTGGACAGAGTCCCCAGGCTCCTTGGGCAGCTGCAGGGCCCGTTCCACTTCCCGGACCCCTTTGCAGAGCACCCCCATGAGATCAGCAAAGCCAATTTGCGTGCCCAGGCTGCCCTTGGCTGCCCGGTCCTGAAGTACGTACGAGAAGAGTTCGGCAAATGAAAGGAAGCTGCTGGCGGTCATGGGGCTCAGAGGCTCCAGGTTGTTCTGCTGCATGTCCAGGGCGTACTTCCACAAGCGGATGCAGCGCTCAAAGTTGCCAGAGTCGGCATACACGGCTCCCCGGTAACGGATGTAATAAGAAGTGTCTGGGTGCGAGGGACCCAGGATGCGCTCTCGGATCAACAGGGCCTGCATGCGCATCTCGTCTGGGTCGGTGATAAGTGCTTCCAACTCCTCGGCTGTGTTCACCTCCCTGGAATAATCATAGGCCAGGACCAGCTGCGGGGGCTCCGGTTTGGGCAGATACTCGCCCCCCTGGTGCCGCAGCTCCATGGCCCGTCTCCAATGTTTCAGGGCCCCAAGCAGATCTCGCTTCTTATCCACGTACGTGGCTCCCAGCAACTCCAAGGCTTCCACGGCAGCTTCCCGGCTGGTGGGGCAGCAGCTCTCGTAAGTCTCACTCAGTGGTTCCTCTGGGGAGGAGGGGCAACAGCTGGCCCCCTGGGACTTGACGCATCCCAGACCCGAGGGACCTTCTGGGGCCGGCCCTGGCTGCACCTCCATCCCGGCGGGCTGCTCCTGGATAAGGTATTCCACGATGTTGGTGTGGCCGGTCACACTGGCTGCCAGCAGCGGGGTCATGCCGTAGCCATCGCGTTCCATGCGGGCGTTGCAGCCGAGCAGCAGCTGCAGGATCTCCAGGCTGCCGGACTCGGCGCAGTCGTGCAGGGCGGTGTTACCTTTGGCGCTGCGCCGGTTCACCTGGGCGCCCTGCTCCAGCAGGTAGCGGGCGATCTCACGGTGGCCCTTGTAGCAGGAGATCATGAGGCACGTGTGCCCGTGCCGGTTCGCCACCTCCAGGTCGGCCTGGTGCTCGCCCACCAGGTAGCGCACCACTTCCAGGTGCCCATCGAAGCAGGCGGCGCGCAGCGGCGTGGAGTTGGTGCGCGTGGTGCGGTTCACCGAGGCCCCGCGGCGCAGCAGGCTCTGCACCACGTCCAGGTGGCCGGCGGCCGAGGCGGCCCACAGCGGCGGCGCGCCCTCGATGGT
>NW_006283788.1:328517-336725 GCF_000327345.1 Myotis davidii
ACAGAGCCGCTCGCCTCCACGCTCGCGCCGCACCGGTCCACCAGGTACTCGACCACGTCCAGGTGGCCGTAGCGGGAGGCGATGAGCAGCGGCGTCCCCTCGCCGGCCACCTCGCCCGTCAGCTCGTCCAGCTCCTCCTGGCTCCGGCCGCTGAGCAGCTTTTGAAGCAGCTGAAGCTTGCCGTCGCGGGCGGCATTGTACACGACGGTGCGGAGGTCCATGGTCCGGACCTCTGCCAGGCCATGGGCTGGCCGCCGGGAGACGGGAGACGGCGGTCTAGAGCCCGGAGGGTCCGGCTGCAACCTTCACCGTCTCCCCCGCCGCCATCTTAGGGGCTCCTTGGGCGGAACAAAATGGTGGCCGCTGCCGGGTGCCGTGGTCTAATGGGAGCTCATAGAGAAATGTAGTCCTCGGAGCCGGCCTGCTCTGTAGGATAGGGAAGGAACTGTGAGCTTTGAGAACTATATCTCCCAGAAGTTCGCGGGCTAGCCCCAAGCGAACTTTTCGCACGGTGCATGGTGGGAATTGTCGTTCCATTTGCAGCCGATTGTAGCGGAAACTGTCAACGGAGGACTACAATTCCCAAGATGCAATGCCATCGCGATAGCTTAGGGGTCCCAAGGAAGTTTTGTGACTGTCTTAATGCCGAAGCCAACAGGAAACGCAAACAAGCGCCAAAGACTACATTCCCCAGAAGGCATCGGGAGCAACTGGCGCCTATTACCGAGAGGGGAAAGCAGGCTAAGCCGGCCAAGCATTCTGATTGGGGCTGCTGACAGACAGGGGGCGCTCGGAAAGGCAGGAAAGCCAGCAGGGCGAGGATATTAGGGGTGCAGTAAGTACAGGTGGCCCTAAGGGTCAATCTCGTGCGCTCACTTCTCATGAATTTATTCTTTCATCCACTCACCCTTGAATACTGTCAACTGAAGGTGGTGGCCACCAAGGCAGTACCCCCGGAAATTCTCGGGGTGCGGTAATGAGGGGAGGCTTTACTGATACAGTTGTGATACAGCTCGTGTGTGGAACGGCTGGGCTGTGGGACGGCTTCGGTGTGAGACCGTCAGTGCAGACAGGCCAGTGAGGGTCTCTTGCTGCTTCAGTGCTGGTGTTACAGGTCCCGCTGAGGAGTCGCAGTCTGCGAGGGACACTGGAAGGGGACTCTGTTGAGGCCGAGGTGACGCTGGCTAACGTCGAGAAGAGTGCTGGCCCCGGTCCCTGATTGGTCCATTGCTATGCAAATGAGGGCAGGACTACATCCCCGCTCCTCGAATGGGGGTGGACACGTGCCTGCTTTGACCTGTCCCATAGAGTAAGGCAGAAGTGGCCCTGGGATTTCTGAACTTAGGGCATAAATGGTCACCAGCTTCCCCTGTTCTCTCTCTCATTAAAAAAAAAAAGTTTTTTTATTGATTTTGTTTGTTAGTTAATCCTCACCTGGGGATATTTTTTCCTTTGCTTTTCGGAGAGAGTGGGAGGGAGCTAGGGGGTGTTGGGGGAGAGAGAGGAACAGGATCACAGGATCGGCTGCCGCCTGCACGCCCCCTACTGGGGGATCCAGCCTGAAACGGGGCACCCCTGACCTGGAATCCTACCGGTGACCTCTTGGTACCTGGGTCAGCACTCAGCCACTGAGGCACATTGAGCGGGCTCTCTCCTGTTGTTTTGTTTGTTTGTTTAATTGTTTTAAGGTTCTGAAGGATTTTTTTATCCAGTTGGATTACAGGAAAGTCTTTTTCTCAGTTTTGATACTAATTATCCACTATTCTCTGGGGAAGCCAGCCCCCATAAAGGAAGTCAAGACCATCATCCTGGCTAGACCAGTGCAGACCCTCTTGTTCCCCTGACCACCAAGGGGAGCCTTGCCCCGATTCCTGACCCCCCGACTCCAGGACCTGTAAGACAATGATTGTTTCAAGCTGGTCTGTTCCGGAGTGGTTTGTGATGCAGCAATAGTAACGGGAACCGGGCTCACTGTAGCTTGTGGCTTTAATGTCACTGTCTGTACTTACTAACCAACTCACACAGTTGCCGGAGAGTTTGTTTACTATGCCTGTTTCCTCTCTGGGGGCTGCCTGCTCAATGGGAAGATATGCCTCGGTTTAGTTTCTAAGAAACAGGCTCACTGTGTTCTTGAAGGGAGGGACTGGCTAGGTCTATGCTGCTCCCCTCAGCCCGAGGTATTGTGACATGACTTTATATAACCAATACAGCCACGTTTATTGATATCCTAAGCACCTTCTGTGTTTTGGGTTCCTTGCTACAAGCTGGGGGACGGGGGGTTGGTGTCAGTGAGCAGGCAGACAAGTGTTCTCAGGAACCCAGAATCTGACCACGGAGGTGGGCTAAGTCAGGGTGTGTGGTTGGGGATGTGGGAGCCCAGAGGAGGAATAGGTAATACCTGGCCGGGGAGGGAAGGAAGGGGCTGGGAGGTGTTTCACGGATAGGGAATGTTTCAGGTAAAGTTGTTGAAAGAAGCAGTGTCTCCTATCATTCTAGTTGTCTGTTTGGCTTAACCAGTCACCTCAGGCTTGGTGGCTGCTGTGGACTGAACTGCGTCCTCCCCAGATTCATGGTTTGAAGCCCTAACTCCCAATGCGACTGCAGTGATGGCGAACCTATGACACGCGTGAGGTGTCACCCAGCCTTGAGAGCCATCCTTGAGAGCACTTCCACCCCAGGACGTTTTCTGGAAGAAGCTCGCTAAGTCTGACCCACTTCAAGGGGAGAAAACCAGACACCACTCTCTCAAGGGAAGGGACTTAGATGTGGGAGAGACGTCGGTAAGTTTGGAGATATGTTTTAAAACCATACATGGGCCCTAGCTGGTGTTTCTCAGTGGTTAGAGGGTCGGCCTGTGCACCAAAGGGTTGTGGGGTCAATTCCTGATCAAAGGCAGGTACCTGGATTGCAGGTTTGATCCCTGGACCACTCAGGGTGCATGTGAGAGGCAGCCAATCGACGTGTCTCTCTCTCATATCAATGTTTCTCTCTCTCTTCCCCCCCCCTTCCTCCCTTCCACTCTCTCTAAAAATTTAATGGGAAAAATATCCTTCCATGAGGATTGGCAAAAAAAACCCCACAACAGACAAACAAAAAAAGACCACACACAGAGCAAAGACCCAGGGGATACACCCCAACCTAGACATGATGCATTCAGTACCTCATTGAATCACTCACGCCATGCCTACAAGACAGCCTTTTAGGGGAATTCTTCGACAGCAATGAGGGGACAGTCCCTTCTCTTTAAAAGTGCCTAAATTCAATTATGCAATTGGTTTTTTTTATAACATACTGGATAAAGCATTCAGAGCTAAACACATCTATCAAAGGGACATTTCATCAAGTCCTCTTGATTTCTTCTACAAGATAAGACATTGCTGAATAAAAAACGGACATTGCCCACACCACTTTCTTAGTGTGAAGTGTCCTTTTTTTATAGCAGAAGTCTGACTTGTGAAGATACGCATGCACACATGAAGTTTGGGGAAAGAGAGAGGAGTCTACCATGGGAAAATTATGTGGGGGCATTTTATTCATTTATTTTTAATTTATTTATTATGTTTTTATTGGTCTCAGAGAGGAAGGGAGAGGGAGAGAGAGAGATAGGAACATATTGATGAGAGAGAATCATTGATCGCTGCCTCCTGCACACCCACACTGGGGATCAAGCCCGCAACCTGGGCATTTGCCCTGACTGGGAATTGAACAATGATCTCCTAGTTCATAGGTCGACACTCAACCACTGAGCCACGCCGGCCGGGCTGTGGGGCATTTTAGTCACCACTTCTCAAGCAGAGATGACTGATACTGGTGGCGTTCAATGATATGTGTTTTTTCTTTCTCGTTGAGGGCCTTAAAGGCGACCTTAACTCATCTCTAATAGAAATGTTGTTGAGTAGCAGGAGTGCGTAGTTCCCTGTGACAACAAGCAAGAGAGAAGCTTTTCTTTGAGTATGTAATTTTAAAAATTGAAGTAAGATTATCCCTGTTAACATGTGCAACTCAGTGCATTTAGGACATTCACAATGTTGTACTACCATCACCTCTATCTAGTTCCAAAATTCAGGGGTGGGCAAAAGTAGATTTATAGTTGTGATTATGCAAAACAATTTATTTTTGTATTATTATTTATTGTATTATTTTTCCATATGAACTGTAAACTGACTTTTGCCCACTGCTGTATTTTTGTTACCCCAAAAAGAAACCTCTTCCCCATGAGCAGTCACCCCCCAATCTATATATTTATTATGTACTAGAGGCCCGGTGCACAAAAATTTGTGCACTCAGGTCGGAGGGGGGGCCCTCAGCCCGGCCTGTGCCCTCTCGCAGTCTGGGACCCCTCGGGAGAGAACGACCTGCTGGCTTAGGCCTGCTCCCGGGTGGCAAAGGGCAGGCCTAATCCCTAGGTGCAGCCCCTGGTCAGGCTCAGAGCAGGGCGGATTGGGAGGTTGCGATGCCCCCCTCAGTCACGCTCAGGGTAGGGCCGATTCGGGGGGGATGGGCCACCGCCCCCTGTCACACTCAAGGCAGGAGCGATGGGGAGGTTGCGGCGCCACCCCCTCTCACTCACAGAGTAGGGCAGATCAGGGGGTGGGGGCGCCGCACCCTGTCACACACAGAGCCGCAGGGCGATCAGGGGGTTTGGGCGCTGTCCCCTGTCACGCTGATCCCGGTGCTGGGAGGCCTCTCAGCTCTGCTGATCCTGGTGCCTGGAGGCCTCTCAGCTCCGCTGGTCCGGTGCTGGGAGGCATATTACCCTTTTACTATATAGAATAGAGGCCTGGTGCATGGGTGGGGGCTGTCTGGTTTGCCCTGAAGGGTGTCCTGGATCAGGGTGGGGGTCCCCACTGGGGTGCCTGGCCAGTCTGGGTGAGGGGCTGAAGGCTGTTTTCAGGCTGGGACTGAAGCTCCCAAAAGCTCCTTTTTTTTCTTTATTTTTCTTTTTTATTCTGGGTCAGCTTTAGCTCTGGCTCCAGCTCTGAGGCCTCAGCTGCTGAAAGTAGGCATCTGGTTTGTTTAGGTTCTATAATCGAAACTCTGTATCAACTCCAGCTCTGAGATCCCGGCTCACTGAAAGCTGGTTTCTGGGGTTTTGTTTAGCTTCTGTATTTGTTACAATGTTTCTTAAACTGCAGGCTCAGAGGCCTGCAAGGCAGGCGGGGAACATTGGTTTCCTCCATCACTGAAGCAAGCAAACCTCATGTTAGTTTCAAGCTGCCTGGCTGCCAGCCGTCATCTTGGCTGGCAGTTAATTTGCATATCGCCCTGATTAGCCAATGGGAAAGGTAGCAGTCATACGCCAATTATCATGTTTCTCTTTTATTAGGATTATATATGTATATAAATGTGACATATAAGTATATATGATACATGTTTATATTATACGAGATGCCCAGTACACGACATTCGTGCATGGGTAGGGTCCCTAGACCTGGCCAGCAATCAGGGCCAATCAGATTCCCAGGTTCCCTGCCTCCCCGCCTCCCCACCTCTCTGCCTCCTCCTTCCCTCATTCCCTCAGCGCCCTGCCTCTGCCGCTGGTCACCAGCCATGTTCCATGCTGCTCCCTGGTGGTCAGCGCACATCATAGGGAGCGATCGAACTCCCAGTCTCCCGGTCAAACTCCTGAGAGGACACTTTGCATATTAGCCTTTTATATATATACTAGAAGCCCGTTGCATGAAGAGATTCGTTCAATAGGCCTTTCTTCCCCTGGCTGCTGGCACCAGTTTTCCTCCAGCACCCGGGACCCAGGCCTTCACTCTGACCCCAGCAGAGAAGCCAAGCCTCTTCAGTCTTCAGTCTTCGCTCCATGCCTGCATATGCAAATTAACCGCCATCTTTGTTGGGTTAATTTGCATAGTCATCCTGATTGGCGGGTGGGCATAGCAGAGTGACACCAATTTGCATGTTTCTCTTTTATTAGTGTAGATATAGAGACTAGAGGCCTGGTGCACAAATTTGTGCATGGGTGGTATCTGGCTGGCCCACCCCTATGGGGGCCGATTGGGCTGGGCCAGCAGAGGGGAGGGGATGTGGCAGGGGGACTGATTGGAGCAGGCTTGGGGGAGGGGCCGCAGGCAGTTTGCCGGCTGGCCCCTCCCCCTGGTCGAACTCTGGTTGAACTCCAGGTGGAGGGGACAATTTACATATTAGCCTTTTATTATATAGGATAAAATGTATCTATTATCTATATATATAAAAGCCAAGCGACCGGAACAATGGACTGACCAGGATGACTGGTTGCTATGACGTGAACTGTGGCAGCCAACTGGCCCAATTGGCTCCCCCGAACCCTGATCAGGGGCGGGGCCAGCAGCCAATCTCCCGTGTCCCCTCCTCCCCGCTGGTCCTGGCCGGCCGGACCCCACCTGTGCACGAATTCATGCACCAGGCCTCTAGAATAATTTATAACAGAATATAATGTATTATAAATATTACATACATGTATAAGATACATAAAATAAAATGTAATGCATATATATATGTATACACACACACAGTGTCATATATGTAATGTTTTATGAATAATTTGGGGAAGTAATTTGGAGTCTTTACAACCTTTACTCTTAAATACAGTACTTCAGTGAGATTTCCAAAGAACAAAGACATTCTCTCACAGACCAGTTTAATGATCAAAATTGGAAATGTCATAATGATAAGCCCGATCATCTCATCCACCATTCAGATTCCAAGACTTTTCATTGTTCCAGTCGTGTCCTTTATAGCTGCTCCCATGGAAGTCGGTGATATTCACAACCCTTTCATGCTTTCCTTCTCCTGACCCAGACTGGTTTATCACTGAGTCTGGGCCCGGTGGGATCAAATGAGGACGGTTTTTCTCTCCAATTATTGCCTCCCCTGCTCTCTGTCAAATCTCTCTTCTCTGCCCTGAGGAGCACGTTCTGTAACTTGACTGATCACTGTCAGTGAAAGAGTCTTGCCCTGCCCTGTCCTGTCCTGTTAACAGTTTCCATCTCAGAGGTTTCTTCATCCCCTCGCTGATTCATGATGTTACCGGGAAAA
Organism: Myotis davidii; assembly: GCF_000327345.1. Taxonomy (NCBI): domain Eukaryota; kingdom Metazoa; phylum Chordata; class Mammalia; order Chiroptera; family Vespertilionidae; genus Myotis; species Myotis davidii. The sequence goes on from NW_006283788.1 coordinate 335,544, forward strand.
CTCGGGGCAACTCCCCGCTCTGCCTAATCCCTTCTGCCTCACTTTGCACACGTGCCCAGTGTGTTTTGTTTCTGTCCTTCCCTCTGTCGCTTGGCTGAGGCAGGGCTCGGGAGAGGGTCTCTGAGTGCACCAGCAGGTGTGAGCTCTGACCACCCACATAGCTGCTCTCTGGATCCAGAAAGGCAGGCATGGAGAGCACAGATTCCTGAGGCAGATATGGGTTGGGGGAGGAAACTCAGCTATCTCCTTGTGATGCTGCCTGCCTGTTGTCATGGAAACCCAAGCCACTCTCTTTTGAAGGACCCATTAAGGTGCAGGATATAATCAGCACCCTCTCTGGCAGACCCCCACCTTCCCTGGACAATGCAGCATCTGAGTTCTGCCCTCGCCACCCCTCTCCAGCCCTGGCTGGGGATGACTCGCTATGTGACCACAAGTCTCCTCTCCTGTCCGCATCTTGGCCTCCTCCCCATGTGGAAACGACTGAAGGACATGTCGCAATTGCCACATTGTCTGTGCGTATCAAACTATGAGAGGGGCGTAAGATAGTGGTTGAAATGCAGATGCTGTCTGCAAACTGCCAACAGTCAAGTCCTGGCTCTGCCACCCACGAGCTGTGCAACCTTGAGCAACTCGCTTCAGCTCTCTGAGCCTTGGTTTCCTCTCCTATAAAATGGGGAATGATCATGGTACCTACCTCATAGGAGCTAATATATCTATAGCTGTTAAAATAGTATCTGGGTTTTTTAAAACCCTAATATATCCATCTGATGTGCTATGATTCAGCTATACAAAAGGAATGAACCATGGACACATGCTATGGCGTGGATGAACCTTGAAAACATGCTGCTCCGTGAAGCAAATCAGGCACCAAAGGCCACACAGTGTGGTTTCATTGATATGAAATGCCCAGAACAGGCAAACCCACAGAGACAGAAAACACATTAATGTTGCCAGGGGCTGCAGGAAGAGGGGCGTGGGGAGTGACTGCTACAGCCGTGGGCAAACTACGGCCCATTTGAAATGAATAAAACTAAAAAAAAAAAAGACCATACCCTTTTATGTAATGATGTTTACTTTGAATTTATATTAGTTCACACAAACACTCCGTCCATGCTTTTGTTCTGGCCCTCCGGTCCAGTTTAAGAACCCATTGTGGCCCTCGAGTCAAAAAGTTTGCCC
>NW_006283788.1:336998-349514 GCF_000327345.1 Myotis davidii
TTATCTTAGGTAATGAACCATTAGTAGCAGTTATTGTTTTGTTGCTCAAATTGCCCAAGATTTGACTATTGGGAGTCCTTCTATGATGGCTCCTACGTCTTTTTCATCTTTCCCCATAATTCTTTGAGCATTTAATTTCTGGCACCACAGGATACTCTAGGCCAGCCGTGGGCAAACTACGGCCCATTTGAAATGAATAAAACTAAAAAAAAAAAAAGACCATACCCTTTTATGTAATGATGTTTACTTTGAATTTATATTAGTTCACACAAACACTCCGTCCATGCTTTTGTTCTGGCCCTCCGGTCCAGTTTAAGAACCCATTGTGGCCCTCGAGTCAAAAAGTTTGCCCACCCCTGGCTTAACAGGATCTGTGTTTTTTAGGGGGGCGATGGAATGTTCTGGAATTAATCACCTAGTAGTGATGGTTGTAGGACTATGTGAAGTATGAAATGTCGCGAAATTGTCGCTTTAAAAAGGTTACATGCAAATTTTATGCTCTGTATTTGCAAGGTTTAAATATTGTTTTGATGGAGGAACACAACACAATGACACTCAGATAGAAGAAAGGCAGAATCCTTTGTTACTTGGAGCTCCAAAGAAGGGGCCACAGGCTTACAGCAGGGACAGGGTGACAGTAACTGGAGAAGCCGGTGGGGTGAGCCACGTTTCCCCGGCTTCCTGAAACTGGTTCATTTGAATAATTTTCTGAACTCCATGACAATAGGGCTGCCCCTAGTAGCCTGATTCCTAGCTCTTGGACAATTAAAGGAGGTGTCTAGTGGCCCTTGAGTATGAGAGCCGAGAAGGGAAGTAGTCCAGGTGTGGACTTAACTGCTCAAGAGGATTGATCGGCCTCCGAAATGGGCCCCTCCCTCTCTCCTTTCCTCCCTTCGTTCTGTGGAAGTAGGTATTCATTTCTCACCTGTGTAAATCTAGGCATAGAATTGCTGAGTCAAAGGGAAGAAAATAAACGTCCCTTTTGCTGAAGCCACTGTTACTCTGAGCCTGCTAGAGTAATTGGACCTTATCCCCATAAGTTGGCAATCCCTGCTTCTTTGCCTCACTCTCTGGTACCTTTGCTCCTGGAATCACCGTCTTGTCTGAGACTCCACTTTCATGAAATCCCAAATGAAGACCATTGGAGAGTGACCAGATGTGATAAGAAAGTTGAGTGGGTTGTCCCTTCAGTTCAGATGCCCTCAGCCCCATTGCAAATGCTGGCTCATCTTTATAGGTGTGTGTGGCCTTCATATTTGTGTCTGACAAAGGAGCTCAGACCCAGCATTTATCTCAACTGAATACTTACCACGTGCTAACACTGACCTGGGCATGGACGGGAGAAGGCTGAAACTGGTGAGATTGAACGAGGTGCCCCCTCCCAGAGGTCTTTGGGGAAAATGAAAGGTTGGTGGGTTTTACATACCTTTATTTTTATTTTTTACTAGAGGCCTGGTGCACGAATTCATGCACAGGTGGGGTCCCTCAGGGTGGCCTGCGGGGATTGGGCCCCAGCTCGCGCCCCCAGGCTCACAGCCCCTGCTCGTGTCCCCAGCCTCGCAGCCCCACAGCCCCCACCTGGCACCCTGCTGTGGCCTGGCGCCACCCCCTCACCTGCTCCACCATCGCACTGCTGTCCAGCACTTGTTGGGGCCCATCAGGCCCAGCAGCACCTCCACTACCACCTGCTGCCAGCGCCGCATCGAAGATGCCCACCGTGTTCTGTGCTGCCTCTGGTGGTCAGCTCACGTCATAGCGAGTGGTCAAACTCCCGGTCAAACAATTTGTATATTAGGCTTTTATTATATAAGATTGATTTCAGAGAGGAAGGGAGAGGGACAGAGAGATAGAAACATCAATGATGAGAGAGAATCATTGATTGGCTGCCTCCTGCATGCCCCACACTGGGGACCGAGCTCGCAACCAGAGCATGTGCCCTGACCAGGAGTCGAACCATGACCTCCTGATTCATAGGTTGATGCTCAACCACTGAGCAACACCAGCTGGGCCGTTTTGTTTTTTAAATCAAAGGAAGGATTTCCCTAAATAAGAATCAGCGGGGCCATGGCCGGTGTGGGTCAGTGGTTAGAGTGTCAGCCTGCACACCAGAGGATTTCGGGTTTGATTCCTGGTCAAGAGTACGTACCTGGGTTGCAGGTTCACTCCCATCCCCAGTGGGGGTGCATACGGGAGTCAATATGTATGTCTCACATCCATGTCTCTCTCTCTTTCTCTTTCCTTCCTTCCCTCCTTTCCACTCTCTCTGAAGAGCAATGGGAAAAAATATCCTCAGGTGAGAATTAACAACAACAAAGCAGAGTCAGTGGGGAAGTTCATCAAAATGCAGATGCTGGGGCCCGCCCGCCTCTGGCTTATTGAAGTGGGCAGGGTCCTAGGAATCTGCATTCTCTGGGCGCTTCCTAGAGGAATCCAAGATGCTCCTGGCTGGGCCGGTTGATAAGGGCAGCTGGTGGGGAAATGACAGGCGATGCTCTCAGCAGGATGAGCCAGGCTGTGTTTTGAAATTTGAATTTCATCCATCAGTCAATGGGAGTCTTGGAAGGGTTAAAGGCAAAGGTGGGACTTGGTCAGATTTGTGTTCTAGAACAACCCCTCACTGTATGTGGAGAATAAATGGATGGTTGTGTGTGTTTGGGGGAGGGGAGGGACAGCCAGGCAGTGATGGCGGCGGAGGGCTGGGGAAGAGACTGGATTTGCCCAGAATGACTTGCCTTGGCAAATACCTGGTTAGGGAAATGGATGAGGCGGGGGGGGAGGGGGGTCCCTGGGATGTGGAGAGGCTGCCACACTGATGGGGACACGGAAGGAGGGGTGGTGGGGGCTGGGTGGACTGGGTGTTCAGTGTGAAATGGTTAATGTGGAGTGGCTGTGAGGGACCCAGGGGGAGACATTTGTAGAAATTCCAGGGCAGAATCTCCTCTTTCCTAGGGGTCCCTAAAAGGCAGTATCCGGGTGCCTTTTTAAAAAATCTAAAAGCTCTTCCATTCCCAAAGGGAGATCTATATACAACACAAAAACTCTCACAATTAGCCTTGGTCCAGACATTGGACCCCTCTCCCCACCCCATCCTCAAAGTGCCTCTGGCATGTAGGTGTCTTGCAATCATATTTTCTCTGCTTGCTAATGAACTCACTGAGGCAGTACTCCTGGAGAGAGAAAGATTTCATTTGTCTGGGGCTGAGAAGGGAGACCGGGGTTGCCAGAGCTAATGAGGAATCAATGCTTCATAACTGCTAATTAAATGAGCTTGGCCCTCTCCTGGGGCTATTAGCTGGCTGGCTGGCTCTTGAGTGTCCACAAATTTAATTATACTCCCCAATAAACACCCGCAGCACCCACCACCCTCTGGTATCTCTGTGGGGGAAACCAACGAGAAGCAGGATCTTCATGTGTGTGCTGAAACCATCAGCTCATTTATTAATATACTGATTTATTCTGATGCCTTTATTGATTCAACCAATGTTTATTGAGCACCTGCTGTGTGCCAGGCCCTGGTTAGGTGCTGGGGCCACAGCAGTGAAAAACACAAACACAGTCTCTGCCCTCATGGAGCTCACAGTGTAATGGGGGTGACAGACAGTCCTGTGAACAGTTAACAATAATCGGAGTAAGTGCTGGAGAGGAGACATCCCAGGTCTATGAGAGTGTATAACACAGACTTGATGAGGTGGGTGGTGAGGCATCAAGGAAAGTTTCCCTTGGTGAAATGAGGCTGGGATAAGAAGGGAGAGGGAGCTCGGGGGGTGCTCGGGGAGGCAGAGCATTCCAAGATGAGGGAGCAGCAACGACCAAGGCTCTGAGGCTGGAATGACTTCAATGCGGTGTCCTCGACTTGATTAGGATGTCGCAGAGAACTGGGGGTGAGCCCTCGCCGATGCCACAACTCACCTACCAAGCACAAGTTTACACACCTGTCCTGTAGTTGGTCCATGGAACTGATGGTGAGGTGTGGGAGAAAAATAAATTATCCCTGGGATTTTTATTGAGAAATCTTAGTAGAATCCTGGTCTAGAGAGAACTTCAAACACCGCCCCCTCGTTGATTCCCAAGGCCCTGGGTTCAGTCAGGTATTTTGTATTTTCAGGCCTGTGGGGGGCATATGAGTGACATGGCCAACACCATGCATGGCACATGGCTATGTGATCATGGGGTGCATGCCCCTATTTTACTCCCTCCCTTGCTCTTGTCCCATGGGATTAGCCAGCTCACTCCCCTGGGTGGAAGTGACGCCTTCCTGGCCTCCCCCCGCCCCACAGTTACTTGTCCATGTCCGGCGGAGGTTGACGGGAGTCCGCGCTGTGAGGAAGCTGTGACTTGTTGTCTTAGTACACCAGAACAACAAAATCACTAGTCTTCCACACAGCACTAGACCACAACTGCTCCAGTCTTCTTGGCCACCCTTTGCCCTGTGTCTGCGACCTCCCCACCCAGCTCTTTTCCTTCACCTGAGCCAAGTTGTAGCATATGGGCTTCTTGCTTCTCCACCACCTCCTGTCTTCCATTCCCGGTCCTCCTGGGGAGAGGAAGGAGCTGATCTCCAAGGGCCCAACTCCCGCCCATGAAGCATGGAATCTGGAGTGGGCAGGATGTGGGGTTGACTTGCAGATTCACCCTGGGCGTAAGACCCCTTGACCTGTCCCTCTCCGGGTCTCAGTGTCCTCAACGGTCACCTGGACGTAATAACGCCCATGTCCTGAAGATGAAGATGGCATGACATAATGTATGTAAAATGACTGGCCCAATGTTTCTCAAAGAAGTCTAGAGAGAGCACAATAATATCATGTTGGCCGGCACCCATTCCCCCACAGCCCTACAGCTTGAGCATCGTACCTGTTGGGCATGACAGACTTCTGTGTGCCGTTTCATCTCATCTGGAAAACAATGCATTGAAAAATCTATTGAATGAGGGGGGCAAGTCTCCAGAAGCGTCAGCCACCCCAGACCACCCTCTGTTCCCCCATCAAGCTGCAGGGCTGTCGGTCACCTGGGGAGCTGTCCGTGCCCTGCGGCTGCCATGAAGCCGGCCGGGACCTGCTGGGAGCTGTCCAGACGCGTGTGCTGAAGCAGGTCGCGGTTCCCTCCCTGGACCCCGAGAGGCGCTGTCCGGAGTCTCCGTGCTGAAATAAATAGCAATTTTCTCCCGTGGTCCTCGCAGGGCTGTCTTCAGCCTCGGGGCTGAAGAAAACTTTCCTCTCTTCCCGGCTCAACCCACTCCCCCGCCTTCTCCGTTCCTCTGACTTTGGGGAACCCGCCTTCCAAAAATGTCTTTCCCCTCCGCTCCTCTTCCCCGGGCGCTTCCGAATGGCAAAGGGGGGCGCTGGGAGGGGTCGCAACTAGGACTCACCCCAGCTCCTTACCTCGTGGCACGTCCCCAGGACTTACCTCCCAGGTAGTCAGCCCCGCTGGTCTCTGCTTTCCAGACCGTCAAACTTCGCCGTCTTTGTCGCTTTCCGGGCAGATGTCCGTGCGCTGACCTGCAAACCAGCCCCGTCCCCGAGGTGCCGGGTCCCCCAAGCCACCCCTCCTTCCACGCAGCTGAAGTCCTTCCCTCGTGCGTCTCACCTGCTGCCAGTCTTGTGGGCAGATGCAGGTGTCCCGTGGCTGCCCAGGCGGGGACTGCGCTTTTATGGGCTTTGGGGAGGGCGGGGCACCGGGAACCCGGGGCGGGGCTTGGCCAGCCGGCCAATGGGACTCCGCCTCGAATGCAGCTCCAAAGATTACCTCATAGGCTGTGGCCTCAGCTTCAGAATAAAAGACTGGCATCTGCCCAAAATCTAGGTTGGGGTTTTCTGGAGGGGGGGGGCCACTCACTGTAGTCCCCAGGATCTCCCCACTCGGCCCAACCCCCTCCTGGGTCTCTGAGCTCCCCAACAGTTTAGCAGCTCTGGCTCGGTCAGTGCTTGTTTCTCCAGCGTGTGCTATTGCTCCATCAGGAGAGATAAAGCTGGTAAATTGTGTTGGGGGGGGGGGGGATAGGGCAGGTGCAGAATATTTAAGTCTAGGTTCAGATGGAGAAACTGAGGTCTGTGTGAATGTAGGGCTCAGGGGAGCCTGGAGCAGAGGTGGGACTCAAGCCGAGACCTTCTGATTCCTCGACTCAAAACCCAACTCATAACTTAGTTTATTGTTTTACTTTACTGAGTAGGTAGGCTCTGAGCCGAAAAACACACAAACTTGGGTTCAAGTCCAAATTTTTCTCTTCCGTGCTGTGGGACTTGGGGCGCAGTTGAACCTCTCTGTGCTTCAGTTCCCTCAGCTGTAAAATCGTGATGATTGTAGTATCTTCTCAGAGCATTGTGATGAGGCATTAACGCTATGGTGTGGGTTGCATGTTGGAAATAAATAATCGTGGCTAGGACTAAGGTGAGGGAGGCACTTGCCTCAGGTACAAAATTTAAGGGGGCACAAAAAAACCCCGCAGTAATCAAAATAAATCATATTTCAATGCAATGTTTTTTAAAAATCAAAATTAATGAAAAATCCACAATAAGCAAAATATCATTTTAAGCCCTAACCGGTTTGGCTCAGTGGCTAGAGCATCGGCCTGCGGACTCAGGGGTCTCTGCATTCCTGATTTTTTTCCTTTTGCCTCAGACTCCAATGCAGCTTGGCATGACATTAGAAAAAATGTCTGGACCTGGTAATTTTCCCAATAATGTAGCTATTGTTATTTCCTGAGATGGTCCACCCATTTACTCAAAACACCTTTACTGTATTAGGCACGGCGTTGGGGGAGGGGCCCATTCATGAATTCAGCAACTAACCTTCCTTTAGGGAGGGTGCAGACATGAAAAAGCAACTCTTCTCAAGCTTAGCATGCATGACAGTAAAGGAATTTGTGTTCTAGCTTGTGCTCTTCCCAGTATGAAAGTCCCCTAAAAGAGCTGCTTATTTTGTGGAATTTGAGCTCACACATGAGTGACCTGCAGACCACCCATGGATCCAGGAACATCAGGTAAGGTTTGCCAACAAAGATACCCAAACCAAGGCTTAACTCCCCAGATGCACTGGGGAAAAGTTCGGCCAAACCCATGGGGAGTGGATGCAGAAGCTGCTTGGAATTCTGACACATAGTAGGTACTCAACAAATTCGCTGTCAAGTGCAATACTCACCTGAAACACTCTAACTTCTGCATTATGTCTCCACTCAGAGGCTCGTTCTGGCTTCACAGTTCCCAAAGAGGAGCAAGGACCTCGCTACCAAAGGAAGAAGAAGAAACGGGAATGTAGCCTAGAAATGGCTGCTTTATTTATTTGCTCCGTCCATTTTTCCTTTTTCACCTTTATATTTTGGAGGGAAAAATTCAAACCCGCAGGAAAGTTGCAAGATAGTGCAATGCACTTCTGAACATAATCATCTTTACCGAGATTCACCCACCCATTGTTAACATCCTGCCACAGCCACTGGATCTTTGTTGTTCTCTCCACATATATCTTTGTCTGTGTTCCAACCATGTAAGTGGCGGACACACTGGGCCCTTCATTCCTAAATACTCAGCATGCTTCCCCCATGGTCAAGGACGGTTTCCCATGTAACCATAATGGGTAATCACAACCACAGAGTTAAAATTGTGACAATTTGTCTAATCTCTAGCCCGCATTCCAGTTTCACCAATTGCCTCAATACTGTCCTTTATGACATTCATTTCCAAGTTGGGATCCAGTTCAGGATTGTGCAATGATTTCATTGTCCTGCGTTTCCCATCTCTTTTGCAAAGAGGTGAGCTTTGCTGTAGCTCTATCTTGTTAGACCCCAGGGTTCTCCTCTCAGCTCAGAGATCTGGCTCGCTCACTGCCTTCAGTGGGAGTGTGCACTGCACACAGTGCCTGTACCCCTTTCTTACAACACCGTTTTATTTAGAGGATTTTTAAAGTCACTTCCTCCTTCCACATTCTAGAAAGACATGGCCAGAAATCCACACCTTAAACCTACTGTATGCATTCACTTCACAATGAAAATATTTGCACTGGGGATTCAGCAGGGAACAAAGCCGATCTCATTTTTGTATTCCATTCAGTGTAGATGACAGACAATAAACAAATACATAAAGGAACAAAACCTCACACAATAATGACAGCTAGAAGAAACAGACTGGGGTGATAGAGCAGGAGTCTGCGAACTTTTCTGTAAAGGGCCAGAAAGTGAATATTTTCTGCTTTGCAGGCCAGCTGGTTTCTCTCCTGGCTACTCTGGTCTGTTGTTGCAGCTCAAAGGCAGCCTTGGAGAATATATATGGGTGTGACTGCGTTCCAATAAAACTTTATTTACAAAAATAGTGGCAGCTTGCCTGGCTGATGTTGCTTCGTGGTTAGAGCATCCACCCTTGCACTAAAGGGTCGCTGGTTTAATTCCTGGTTAAGGGCAAGTAGCAGGGTTGCAGGTTGGATCCCTGCCCTATGGGGTGTGTGTGGGAGGCAACTAATCAATGTGTCTCCCTTACGTCGGTGTGTTTTTCTCTCTCTCTCCCCTACCTCCCTTCCTTCAACTCTCTCTAAAAATAAATGGAAAAGATATCCTGGGGTGAGGGTTAACAACAACAAAACAATAGTGGTAGCTCATTTGGCCCAAGGGCCATATTTTCTAGTCCCTGCCTAGTATGTGACTGGCTGGTGTAAGACACGTAGCTTTAGGCTGGATGGTTGGGGAAGGGCTCTCTGGGGTGGACACATTTGAGCTGAGACCTGAAAGGTGAGAAGAAGACAACCATGGGAAAATGTGAAGGACAAATATCAGGCTGAACAGCGAGTTGGTTGGGTTACTGTTTGTAGGAACAGATCGCTCCTAGAAACTGTGTGTGTGTGTGTGTGTGTGTGTGTGTGTGTGACAGGCCCTGAAGTGTGTCTTGGAGGGGACTTGCAGGAGTTATACTCAGAAAGAGGTGGCCAGGGTTTGGTCACTCAGGCCAGGAGCAGATCATATAGGAAAACCTTTCCCCCTTCCTTTCTCTCCCTCCTTGAGCTTTTACTTTGTGTTGGGCTTGGTGCCAAACACTTCACATGCCAAGTATTCCGAAGGCTTCAGGACAGCCCCATGCAATTGCTATCATTGTTGTCCCCATTTTGCAGATGAGGAAACTGAGGATCTAAGGAACGAGTCCAGGGCCACCTGGAAAGCAAGAGGCAGAGCTGGGATTTAAATACAGCTCATGCTTGGCTGGCGTGGTTCGGTGGTTGAGCGTGGACCTATGAACGAGGAGGTCACGGTTCTATTCCCGGTCGGGGCACGTGCCTAAGTTGCAGCTCGATCCCCCGGTGTGGGTTGTGCAGGAGGCAGCTGGTTGGTGATTCTCTCTCATCACTGATGTTTCTCTCTCCCTCTCCCTACCTCTCTGAAATCAATAAAAATTAAAAATAAATAAATGAGCACAGCCGTGTCTCTTGGCTCCAAGGCCCGTGCTCCTCAGCACTCGCCCACCAGCATTGCCTTCACTTGTCTCCTCCAGACCCTCTGGAGAGCAGAGAAAGCCTTTACACCCGGGATTCTGAGATGTTTCCATCCTAAGCTGCAGAGCAGATGTGAAATGCCCTGTTTTACAGATGTGGCAGAGGCAAACCCCTCCCCCCATAGACCACAATAATTGGGGGCTGGAGCTGGGATGGGGTCCCCTGTCTGCTGACTCCAAGATCTAAATTCTTGTCAACTGTCCACTCCTTTCCCTGTCCTCTTCTAGAGTCCTCATACATATATAACCTTATCCATTAGTCTCCTCACACACAATTATCTATTCATTTACTTTTTAAAGAATTTCGTTTTAAAGCCAGGTAAATGGAGGTATAATTTCTATACAGTAACATTCATGTTTTTTAGGTGCACAGTCCTGTAAATTTTGACAATTGCAGTTATGTAACCAACACCATAGTCAAGAAACAGAACAGTTCCCTCACCCCAAGAACGTTCTCTCCTGCCCCCGGTATAGGCTATCCCCACCCCGATCGCTACTCCCTGGAAACTGCTGATCTGATCTCCATCGTTATAGTTTTGCCTTTTCCAGGACATCATTTAAATGGGGTCACGTGGTGTGCAGCTTTGGGTGTCAGGCTTCTTTCATCTTCATAATGCATCGGAGATCCATCCATGCTGTTGTGTGTCGGGAAGTAGCGTTCCACTGTGTGGGTGGCGTAGGGCTTGTTCAGTCACTAGTGCAGGGACCCTGGGTTCAAGGACATTTCTAGGTTGGGGGTTATGAATAAAGCTGCTAGAAACGTTCACGCACAGGTGTTTGTGTGGACAATATGTTTTCATTTCTCTCTGGAAATACCTAGGAGTGGGATGTCTGGGCCATATATGGTCAGGATATTTTTTACTTTTAAGAAGCTGCCCTTGCTCTAACTGGTTTGGTTCAGTGGATAGAGCATCGGCTTGCAGACTGAAGGGTCCCGAGTTTGACTCTGGTCAAGGGCACATCCCCAGTAGGGGGTGTTCAGGAGGCAGCTGATGGATGTTTCTCTCTCATCGATGTTTCTAACTCTCTATCCCTCTTCCTTCCTCTCTGTAAAAAAAAATCAATAAAATATATTTTTTTTTAAAAGAAGAAGCTGCCCAACTTTTTCCCCAAAGTGACCACACTATTTTGCATTCCCGTGAGCGGTGGATAAGCATTTCTGTTGCTCCACATCTTCATCAGCATTTGGTATTGTCAGCTATTTTTTTAGCCACCTAAGCAATGTGCAGTGTCTTTTTTTTCTTCAGTGTCTTAATACATAAGGTAGCAATATATATATATATACCTTACAGAACATGCTGTTTTTCACTTAACAGTATATATAGGAGAACACAATCCTATGTAATCATCAGCAAAAAGTCTAGTTGGAGAGACAGACACTCCCAGGTCATTACAGCTCAGAGTGGACAAAGCTCTGATGGAAGAGACTCAGGGTACTGTGAGAACCCAAGGAAGTCACCTGCCCCAGTCCAGGAAGATGGGGGACAAACCAAAGAGGGCTTCCTGGAAGAGGCACCACTGTATAAACTGAGACCTAAGTCTGAGAAGGAGTGAGCTGGGTGACGTTGCAGGAGTGTGCCCCTGATAGAAGGAACATCATATACAAAGGCCCGGGAGAAAACTCTGGATTTTGGCACCTTTAGATTCAGGACCCACTTGGCTGCAGAGTGCTCCCTCCCCTTGCCTCTTCTGCCTACTTTGGGGGCTAACTGACCCACTTAAACAGAGGCAGCAATTTCCCCTTGCCAACACTGGCACCTACGAGGCTCCATTCTGCCTTCCAGAATAATCCTAGCTGGTGTTTTTTCATCACTTGTCATCTCCCTGGGATCTCAGCTTCATGGACAGTCCCCTTTGACTGATTTCTCCCCTTTGGGTCCCTAGGATCTGCAACATTTGCCTGTGTCCCAGGAGAAAGGCAGGTGCAGGTGGACAGAAATGAATGAGTCTCATTAGAGAATGTCCCCCACGAGGCTCCAGTTAGGAACAGTAGCTCATCATCTCCGGGGATAATAAGCCAGCAATGAGTATTAATTAATAGCTCGTCACAGCAGAAAAGAAGGTTTAGGAATAAGGGTCTCCGGCGACTCTTCCTCCCTGTTCCCTGCCTGATACACACACAGCCACAGCCCCTTCCTCAACCGTTACTATAGAGACCTCTTTCCTGCCACCCTCAGGAGCATTCATAAATCAAGACTGCACAGATGGTGGCCTCAGCAAGCCTGTTGTTCTCTCTTCTAAGGACAGTTTCTGGAGCCCTGAGGATTAAGGAGACAGGGCTACGCTGGACAACATCTGCCTGGTTCTGAAACCTGACCCTCCAGCCCAGGCAGGAGGAGATTAATGGAGGCATTTACTTGGAAGGGGCAGAACACACAAACAGGGCCACACATAGGCCAGCCTCCTCACCTGAGGCCTCCAGGGAATCCCTAATGAAGGTCTCAGCCCGCCCCCCGCAACTCCCTCCCCCGAGTGAAAATCACCCCAGGCACTTCAACACTTCAGACCTGGGGGGAGAGGAGAATCTTGCAGTGTGTATCCTGGAATTATTGCAATAATACCAGCTAGTGTTTCCTGAGCACCTATTTTGTGCCCAGCACTGCACATTTTATGTATAATAAATGCACACTGAAACACTATATATAATAATTATTATAATGCTGATGCTCATTTATTTAAGAGGTTTAGTATCATACAAGGGCAAGGATCTTGCCCATTTTAATCCCACAGTATTTCCCCATACCTGGAATTGATAGTCATTGAATATATGAATGATTTCATTTACTTCTCACAGTCACCCTGCAGCATAAGTACTAAATCCCATTTTTGGGGGACACGGAAACCAAAGCTCAGAGAAGTGGAGACATTCCCCCAAGGACACTCAGCAAGTAGGGGGCAGAGGCGGGATCAGAAAGGAGGTCTTCCTATTACAGCGCTCCCTAGCCCTCATTCGGATGAGGCCCGGAGAGGGTAACCTTCGGCAGGTCACAAAGCATGCCAGGGACCCAGCCAGCACTAGAATCCAGCTTTCCCACCCCTCTCTCTGGCCCTC
>NW_006283788.1:349544-349858 GCF_000327345.1 Myotis davidii
TCCCTTGGCTCTCCCATATTCCCTTGCAGCCTTAGCAGCAAGCACAACATCTCACAAACATCGGGTCTCAAAAGTAGATATTAGTGGATGATGCTGTATGTAGGAGAGTCAGGCCTTTCAGAGCCTTCTGGAACCCTTTTTGGGTTATCTGCTCCAATCTCACATCTGTCTAAGAGGCCAAGACATGGAGTTTTGTCCCTGAGGGGAAAGGGGAAGCACACAGAGGTCAGATTGCTAGCTTATGGTCACACCGAGAGAGGGTGGCTGGCTGGGGCTGTATGTCTGCCCCCCACCCTCCCGCCCATGCCATCCTG
>NW_006283788.1:350097-359127 GCF_000327345.1 Myotis davidii
ACCTGCCAGTTTCCAAAAACCAATTTTGTATCTTTCATGTTGGTTCTCTGATCCTCACAACATTCTTTCAAAAAACCCTTTTCTGTCTAAGTAATACTGCCAGCTACCATTGATTGAGCATCTACTAGGTGAGGGCTCTCTCTACCTCGTCTCATGCATACATTAACTTCTCAAGCTCCATGCTATTAGCCCTATTTCTTGGAGTCCTAAGTGGGCACAGAGAGGTTGGGACACTTGCCCAGGCTCACACAGCAGGGAAGGGGGGAGAGCTGTTGTTCGAAATCAGAGCCCCCACTCGTAGCCACAGTGTGTGGTTGGTGGCTGTGTCCTGAGGGGGACCAGCTCCCCGTCTGCCAGGGGTGGCTCTCAGGCTGCAGAGTCCATGAGGAAGGCCACGCCCCTAAGGACCTGGTTTCCTGTCCAGCCCCGAGCCCTGGGAGAACCGTGAACAAACACTGAACAATGTGTTCTCCCTTCTCAGCTTTTGGAAGTGCTTCATGTATTGACAAAATTCCTGGTACAACCGTCCCCAGCAACGGTCCTTCCTTTGACTGCACATCCTAGCAGTGGGGGATGGGGCAGGAGCAGAATTCTTGGCAGCCACAGTGGTGGAAGGAAATAAGATGGGCGTGTGTCAGGGAGGCCACTCGGGGCTGTGCCATTTGTGTAGAGACAGGAAAGGTGAGAGAGAGCCAATCTGTGACTAGAGCTGCCAGGCAGAGGGAAAAATAGGTGCAGAGGGAGCAGCAGTTGCAAAGGCCTGGAGGTGGGGAGCAGTTTTGGAGAACCTGAAAGAAGTCCAGGTCCACCCTCTTGTCCACTGAGGTCCTGGGCCATTCACTGTTGGTCCTGGGAGCCTGTGTTCTCTATAAGGAGGCTGAGGACTCAGACCTGCCGCAGGCCAGGTACACAGTAGGTGCTCAATTAATGTTTGTTGATGAAAGAATGAACAAAGCCAAAAAAAAACTGGCAGGGATTTAAGAGATCAGACAGCCCAGGAATCAAAAACCCAAATTCAAGCAAGGGTGTTTCACGTTAACATTCCCAAATGGGGCTCTTTAAAAAAAAATTTTTTTTTGTCAGTATTATAGATGTCTCCCATGTTCTCTCTTTTTGTCCCCCTCCACCCAATCTTCCAATTTGGGCTCTTGAAAAAATCATGCGAGGAAACAAACCCAGTGGCTGCCAGTCAGAATGCCTACCCAATCTTTTCATTTTATCCGAGAAACTGAGTTCAGAGCCATTACATGCCACTTGAAAATCTCACAGCTCATAACTAAGAGCTGGGACCGTGATGATAATGAGCTTCTATTTATCGAATGCTACCGTATGCTTCACATACATCCTCTCAAGAAACACAACTCCTGTGAAAAAATACTGAGATCCCCTATTTGTTTAATTTTTACTTATTAATTTTAGAAAGAGGAGATAGAGGGAGAGAAAGAAAGAGAGAGAGAGAGAAAATTTGAACTTGTTGTTCCACTTATTTATGCTTTCATTGGTTGTTTCTTTTATGTACCCTGACCAGAAATCGAACCCACAAGCTTGGTGTATGCAGACTACACTCTAACCAACCCGGCCAGGGCCTTTTTGTTTTGTGTTTTGTTTTTTTAAAATATATTTTTATTGATTTCAGAGAGAAAGGGAGAGGGAGAGGGAGAGAGATAGAAACATCAATGATAAGAGAGAATCATTGATTGGCTGCCTCCTGCACGCCCCATACTGGGGATGGAGCCGGCAACCCAGGCATATGCCCTGAGCTGGAGTGACCTCCTGGTTCAGAGGTCGATGCTCAACCACTGAGCACCACCGGTCAGGCCCCGCCCCCGTCTTTTTTAATTGATGAGGAATCAGAGTGTGTGCAAGGAGGGTAAAGGACTCATCTGGAATCCTGGGGCGGTGTTTGGCAGAGACTGGATTCGAACCCAATATGCTTGGAGCTAAGTCTTTTTATACACGCCCTTCAAGAGCGCATTTCCCCTATATTTGTACAGGAGGAAACTGAGACAGTGGAATGTGGTGTGTGTGTGTGTGTGTGTGTGTGTGTGTGTGTGTGTGTGACTCAATACAGCCAACAGCGATTGAGCCAATCCTTTGAGACCCCAAAAGTCAAGAATTAACCCATTGATTTGATTCGCGCCCCCAACTCCAGATTTACCCAAGCCCGAGGCTACGGTTCCCCACTCCCACAGAAAGTGCTCCAACCTTCCTCCCCTACAATAAGTGTACGCAATAGGCGCTTAATGAGCTCTTGGATGGAGGTTGTGGAAGCAGCGGCGAAGCTGCAGGAGAGAGAGGGTTCTGCTTCCCTGCTCTCCCCACTCAACTCCTCGGGGTCTGCCCAGCCAGCACAGGGGTTGGTGGGAGCCTCCACAGCAGCACTAAAGAGGGCCTAAGCTGTCAGTTGGACAGCGCTCAAGGGGTCCCAGACTGGGAGTTGCCTCAAACCTGATTGAGGAACCACCCCCAAGTACATGACTTTTGTGCACTGAGGTGTGTGTGTGTGTGTGTGTGTGACTCAATACAGCCAACAGCGATTGAGCCAATCCTTTGAGACCCCAAAAGTCAAGAATTAACCCATTGATTTGATTCGCGCCCCCAACTCCAGATTTACCCAAGCCCGAGGCTACGGTTCCCCACTCCCACAGAAAGTGCTCCAACCTTCCTCCCCTACAATAAGTGTACGCAATAGGCGCTTAATGAGCTCTTGGATGGAGGTTGTGGAAGCAGCGGCGAAGCTGCAGGAGAGAGAGAGGGTTCTGCTTCCCTGCTCTCCCCACTCAACTCCTCGGGGTCTGCCCAGCCCCCAGCCCCAGCCCCAGCCCCAGCCCCAACGCACCCGGAGCTCTCCCGCTGCAATTACGGTAATTAGCTCCGAGCCTCCAGCCCGGGCGGGAGGGGGTAGGGAGGCGGACTTTGGCCCAGGCTGACCTGCTTCCAGGCGGGCCCTCGGATTGGTCCACTTCGAGCACGTGATGCGCATGGTGGACTTGTTGCTGGGCATCCCGGCGTTGCCCGGGCAACGCCTGCCGCGCGTCCTCTCTGCCAAGTGCCTGAGAGAAGTGGCTGTGCAGAGGGTCTGGAGACTTGGCAGGAGAGAGAGGAGAGGGAATCGGGAGAGGGAGGCAAGCTGCTTCCCTTCCTTAGCTTTCCCAGGCCCCAGCCCCCCAAATCCTTAGCTATGAGGCCCCTGTGGACTTGACATCCAGGTGGGTGCACATAGCAGGTTCAAGGTCACAGACCTGGCCAGGGGGGACGCAGCCCGCCAACACAGACCGTACCCATGCCAGGGCCTATCCCATGCGCAGACAGGGTGTGTAGACAGAACACAGATATACAGATCTTGCATTAACAAGTATTTGCGAAAAGCCCACCAGGCTCAGAGCTTGTGTTCAGAAAGGTATGATATTAAACAAGACAGAGATGAGACAGTCCCTGTCCCTGAAATCATCACCTTCATCACAGTTGCCCCTACACCTGACCACTTCCACGTGCAGTGCCTCAGCCAAGCACTTTACCTGCATTTCATCTTCATTACATCCCATCTTACAGATGAGAAAACTGAGGCTGAGAGTGGGGCCAGCTAGGAGTCAGGGACCTAGCTAGAAGGCAGGGACTCCACCCTCCAGGAGTGTCTATTAAAGCCCACATTCTTATTCACTTTATAATACTTACTATAATAATCATAATAATGGTAATAGTGTATCAGTTAGCTATTGCTGTGTAACAAATTACTCCAAAGCTTAGCGGTTTAAAAACAACAATATTTAACATGTTAATATATACACCGTATTATTGTCACCTTAAGAGATGGCACCTCAAAGAAAAAGGCTGTTTTGTTTTGTGGGGTTTTTTTGCATAATTAGAATACAACAAATGCATGAAATTGAACACTGATTCAATGTTATTATCCGATATATAAAACCTATTAAAATTTGTTGACCATCCACATCATGTTCTTCATAGCACTTTTCTTTTCTGATCTGGGATATAATCAGAATCATATGTTGCGTTTGGTGTTCCTGTCTGAATTCATTCTCTTTGACTTCCATACATTCGGAGAGAGCAGAGAAGTTGTTTCATAGATGCTTTTGGTTTGGATTTGTCCTATGGTCTCTCTAATTCATTTCATTCATTCCACAAACACTTACTGAGCTCCTACTGCCTGCCAGATGCTGGCATCCCAACAGCTAAGAGGATCTCCTGGTTGTGTGATAAAGCCATCAAGTGGGTGGGTAGTAGTGATGGCTTGATATGTCCAGCCCTTCCCGGCCAAATATCCAGCTCTACTGTACACTGGCTGTGTGACCTTGCATTGGACACTTTCCCTCGCTGGCCTTTAGTTTTGTCACTTGGAAAACGTGGCCAATGCTAGTCTTAACTACTTATAGGGGTTCTGAAAATTGAATGGCACCACACATGGCTAGACTGGTAAATACCGAATGCACAATAAACAAAGTTAACTGTTATGATTTTATTATTATGTGAATCTAGTTCACAGCTTCGCCTTCTCCTTGGGTCTGCTGACATCGGGGCCAGAATGTTCTCTGGCGGGTCGTCCTGTGCATTGTAGGATGCTGAACACATCTCCACCCACTTAGCAGACTCCCCTAAGTTGTGACAACCACACATGTCCCCAGATATTGCCTGGTGTCCCGGGGGGAAGAGAATCACCCCGAGGTGAGGATATGTGATATATGGTATATGACTTTAAAGATGATAGTTGAAGCAATCTATAATTAGGACATCAAAGCTCTCCATTCCCACACAACTAAGAGTGGAGAGATGCTAATGAGTCTAAAGTCCCTTTCTAAGCATCTTTGAGCTGAAGATGTCTGGTTTCACAAGGGTAAGATTTCCCAGCTGTGGTCAGACACTTCATTTGTCACCCAGCCTGCCTGGGCCCCTGGAGTACCACCCCTGGCCAATTCCCTGTGTCTCTGTGGATCTGGGTGCGCCTACCCCCCCAGCCTCTGTCGCCAGCAGCCAGCCAGCCCTGAGAACAGGGACTCAAGTTTCGGCTCAGGACGGCTGCTGGGAGGTCCTTCTAGGCAGGTGAGGGGCTTGGGAGTGAGTCCTCTCTGATGAAAACTGAGCCTGAAAATCCTCATGTCACTCTTGCCCCAAATGTCAATAGTGCTGAGGTAGAGAAACCCCGGTTTATGTTAGGAAAGGGGCCAGCACTACATCTCCGCACACGTCCCCATCTTCATCCATGCACATACACACACAACCATTTACCATTGCATTCCTTTCACCTTCTCAAAGACAATGTTATTTGTTGTTTGTTTTTTTTACCACATGAGTGCATATTCCCTGTAGACAGTTTAAAAATTAGAGAAAAACACCAATGAAAATGAAAGTCACACACTAGGACCCCATGCAGAGGAAATTGCTGCGAACGGTTTTTAATATCCTCCCCCGCCTTTTCCCCAACGTGGCTGTGTTCTCATTCATATATTTACAACAATGGAATCATCCAGCACGTTATTTCACTTAATAGATGGGAAACATTTTTTCATGTTTTGAAATTCTCTCCTACGTTGTATTTCCTGAGACAGCGGCCCCACATTTTTTGTAACAAGTGCCCCAACATTGGAATTCCTGGTTATTCACAGTTTAGGGCTAAAGCAACTTTGTGGTAGAGATCTTTGGCATTAAATCTTTGTACCTGTTCACATTTATTTCTTTAAGAGAAGTGTTTGGAGGCAAAATTGCCATATCAACAAGTGTGCTCATTTTAAAGTATTTTTTCAAGACAACTAATGAAATTGCTTTGTCAACTACAATGCAATTTGAAAATGCAGTTTGTGAAGGAACTGAAAAGTAAGTGTTTTACTTATTCCATCACTTAGTTCAATGTCTCCTGACAGTTTGGAGCACGCCCTGCCAGAGGTTTTTCTATATGGACACAAACCTATGTTCATGAATTTCACTTCAAACTATGAGGTCACCCGTTTGGAACCATAAAATCCTCTTTAAAATGAGTAAGAGCGCCCGGTTGGCGTGGCTCAGTGGTTGAATGTTGACCTATGAACCAGGAGGTCATGGTTAGATTCCTGGTCAGGGCCTATGCCCCATTGCAGGCTTGATCCCTGGTAAGGGGCATGCGGGAGGCAGCTGATCAATGATTCCCTCTCATCATTGATGTTTTGATCTCTCCCTCTCCCTTCCTTTCTGAAATATATATAAAATGAGCAAGATCATCTCTGTTCCCTCTTTTTTTCAGTTCTAATTACTTCAAAAGTCTGGACCCACCTGACTCATTTTTCTGTTGGTTATGTGACCTCAGGGTTGAAAATGTCCTCATTCATTTGTTCATTCAGCACGTATTTATTGAACACCTGCTGTGTGCCAGACATTGTTCTAGATGAGCGATGAAGAAGACAGACAGACATCCTTGCTCTTATGAAGTTTGTAACCTAAAAAGGAAGGAAGACAGACACTAACTAAACAAGGAAGCATTATAACACAGGGTGTTGGAGAAAAGCCTAGGGCCACATGGGAGAACATATAGCAGGTGACTGGGGTAGGCTTCCCTACAGAACATGAGCTGAGACCCAAGGATGGATTGGCACAACTAAGATACACAGAGAGCAAAGAGTGGCCCGGGAGGTGGGCACAGCATGTGCAAAGGCCCTGAGGTGCAAGGGAACACGGCCCATTCTAGGCACCAGGTCTGTGTGGAAAAGAGTGAGGGATGGGGGATCCTGGTTGGAGATGTCCCTGCAAGGGTCCTGATTCTGATGCTGGCTGGGACTAAGCTGGGTGTGAGGAGGTGGGATTTGGGTTAGGAGCAGAGAAAGTGTCGAGGAGACTCCCCAAAATTCTGGCCTGTAAGGCAGGATGGATGGTGGTGAGACTTGATGAGGGTCAGGTTTATAAGGGATGGATCATGAGTTCAGGTTTGGATGCATCAAGGTACCTGTTAGTGTTGGAGGTTTGAGGGGGTGGTCAAGAAGTCAGGTGGGAAGTAAGTAGGGGCAGGCACAGGTAAGGGGCAAGGTATCCTAATGGCCCAGGCACCTGCTATAGGACACGGTAAGCCAGCCCCAAGTTACCCACCCCCATCACCACGACCCCGTTCTCTAATACTAGAATAAGGCAGAGCCTGGGCAAGGGTCTGTGAGGGTTACAATTTCAGTCAGGCCTTGGTACAGCCCCTTTTCTCTCCCCTTCCAGAACTTTGAATATATTTCTATGATTATTAAATCCAAAGCCAGAAAAACTTATACCAATGTAGCAAGTGTTTTATGCAAACAGAGAGAGAAAGAGAGAGAAAAGTGTGAAAGGTAGGGAAGGGGCGAGGAAGGGAGGGGAGAAAGAGAGAGGGAGAGAAACTGGCAAGGGCAGACAACATCCTCCTGAAACCATGGTGACCAGTATGACTTAGGAGGGGTGGGGGTGCTGATGATATTAATAATAATCTATGTGGACTTTTCTAGCATGAGTTATTATATGGGTAAGGCAGCATGTGTGTGTGTATGGCTGTGTGTGTGCATATTTGCATAGGTGTCTGAATATGTGTGTGAGCGACTGCATGCATGTGTTGCAGGTGTGATCCTGCAGGTGTGTATTGTGCATGGGTGTGACTGCAGTTGTGTGCAGTTTTCATACAAGTTTAGAGCTGCTTATGGGCAGATGGTGAGTCCCATGTGTGCCCCAAGTGTTGCTTTACATGCATTTGTGCAATCAGCTCTGTGCACCTGTGCATGTGCCCGCATTCGTGCAGGTATTTGAGTCCGCTTGTACATATATGTGCATGCAATGCTGGGTGAGTGACCTGTGCACTCGGGTGCAGGTGAGTGCTCCTGTGTGTGCATGTGCTGGTCATGTGTGTGTTACTCAAGAAGTGTGTATGCACACATTTAGGTGCATGTGCATGATGGGGGATTAAGAAAAAAAATTGGGAAATGAAGATCTATAGTCTACATCAGGGGTCCTCAAACTTTTTAAACAGGGGGCCAGTTCGCTGCCCCTCAGACCATTGGAGGGCTGGACTATAGTTTAAAAAAAACTATGAACAAATTCCTATGCACACTGCACATATCTTATTTTGAAGAAAAAAAAAACACGGGAACTGTTAGGTTAGGTGGCTCAGGAGGCGGCGGCAGGCCGTAGTTTGAGGACCCCTGTTCTAAATAATACTATTGTAACAATGTTAATTTCCTGATTTTGATAATGTTTCTAGAGTTTTGTAAGATGGGGAATTTGCAACGTCCTATAAAACCTATAATTACTTTTAAAATAAAATGTTTTAAAATCTAAAACTAAGGAACACCAATTTCACACATTTTTAAAATATATATATTTTATTGATTCTTTACAGAGAGGAAGGGAGAGAGACAGAGAGTCAGAAACATCGACGAGAGAGAGAAACATCAATCAGCCGCCTCCTGCACATCTCCTGCTGGGGATGTGCTCGCAATTCAGGCACATGCCCTTGACCGGAATCGAACCTGGGATCCCCCAGTTCGCAATCTGACGCTTTATCCACTGAGCCAAACTGGCTTCAGCTACACACATTTTTGTGTCTCCTCAAAACAAGCAGAAAAAAATGCAAAAAATCTAGGCAGCCAATCTATGGTTTTTTAAAAAGTAAGATTTCTAACTGAGAACATGGTTGATTTTCTAAGTCTCCCAGGCTCCATGTGTGTTGCGAAACAGGGGGTGCAGGTTGGGTGAGAAGACTCAGACTCTACCCAGGCAGGTGCAGCCATGTGGCCACCTAGTGACTCGGGAGGACCTGAGAGGGGACTGGGAACATATAGAGTGAAACACAGGATCAGGCGCATTAGCAAATGCACGGCACTTCACAGGTGACGACGAGGAAATTTAATCAAGGTGGAGTGGAAAAGCCAGTGACATTAAATCTCTTGGGGTATCAAGGGAATGAGAGGCAGAGCAGCTAATCCCCAGGGGTGTCAGGTTGTCTGACCACCTGCTGCTATAGGGGTCCTCCCCAAATCCCAGGGTTTGGAGTTGAAGGGGAGGCAGAGACACAGAGATGCAGAGAGAGAATAAGGCGGG
>NW_006283788.1:359206-367826 GCF_000327345.1 Myotis davidii
CACACAGAAACGAGACAGAAATAGTGAGAGACACAGAGGCAGGCAGACAGGCAGAGACAGACAGATAGAAAGACAGAGAAACACAGAGAGAGACAAAGGCAGACATAGAGGCAGAGAGGGAGAGACATCAGGAAATGATTTAAACATTTGCTTCCTCTATTGAGCCACTGTCTGCTTGCTTAAAAGGACGGATCAGTGAACTGGTCCATTCAACAGTCTTCTCTCAGCAGGCCAGTAATGTATCAGTTACGTATTGCTGTGCGACAAAACACCCCAAAACGTAAAGGCAACTTCTGATTCCTCATGGTTCTGTGGTTTGGCTGAGCAGTACTAGCCTGGGTACATTCATGCAGCTGCATAAGGGTGACTGAGCTGGCCTAGAAGGTCAAAGATGGTCACATCTACATGTCTGGGGCCTTGAGGGGTGGCCTGAAGGTGGGGATCTCTCTCTATATGCTGTACTGCTGGGGCTGGAAGCCTCCAAACTGCATTTCCCAGAATTCCTTGCAGCTAAGCTCTGGATGCAGTCAAGTTCTATTAATGGATATCTATCTATATATATAAAAGCCTAAGCAGCTATTATAATTGGATGACCGATGACCAGATGACTGGCCGGTAGCTATGATGTGCACTGACCACCAGGGAACAGACACTGGAGCTGCCCCCTGGTGGTCAGTGCGCTCCCACAGCCAGCCTCCTGCAGCCGGCCAACCTCCCCCAGTCCCTTCCCCAGCAGCTGGCCCGATCGGCCGGGAGGGACCCCACCTGTGCACGAATTCGTGCACCGGGCCTCTAGTAGTTATATAATGGTCTATGCAGAGGCTGTGTTTCTGGCACACCTGCTCTGTATTTCTTGGCAAGCACGGTGGTGATATGGTGTACATAAAGGTGTGAGGGTATCCTTTGTGGAGGGCATTAAAAGGCAGGGCATGGGGGATCCAGTTTTGTTGCTGTCCTTACCAGTTGTCCACCAGTTAAATCTGTTTAACATCCGTTTTCTGCCACTTGCAACCCTACGAGTCCTAACTGAAGGTAAAGTATTCATGGGTGGGTATTTTACACAGAAGAAAGCAGAGAATTTAGTTTAAGGAAAGGAATGTCTGTGAGGTGAGCTTCCCAGCTCAAGCAAAGCAAAAAAGGCAGTAACGCTGGAGCCACGCCAGCATAACCCTCAGAAAAAACATTGCTTGAACCACAGTGAGGTAAACTGAGTCCGGCAGGCACAGAAGGGTTTGCCCAGCATCACGCCGTGGTCCCTGTGAAGCCCTTTTCCTCCCGGTGACTGGGGGGAGGGGAAACGGTGTGGGAGGGGTTGGGGGGAAATTTCTGGGTGTTCAGGATTGCAACTAGAACAGGAATAAAAAATGAGTCATCAGCAAAACGGCTTAGAGGCAGAGTCTTAAATTGTCACTGGTCTGAAAAGGACCAGCTCAAGAGAGGATGCAGAGATGTACAGACATCAGGGGACATTGTGGCACGGACGATGCTTTTTAAAAACCCTCGACTCAGTCTGAATTCCCCAAACAAAGAGCACACGGTGGCCGATGTTGCCAGGGCCCTAGGGCACAAAGCTTACCTCTGCTCAAATGTTTACCTTTCTGTGAGGCCTACTTTGGGCACATGAAGAATTTTTTACACCCTCCTACCCTATAGTCACCACCCCTTTTCCCTGCTTTATTTATCTCCTTCGTGTTTAACGCCATCTAATATGATACAGTTTATGTACTGCTACCGTTTCCTAACTACCTCTCCACTACAGTGTGACCTCCAGCAGGGCAGTGAATTTTATTTTATTTTTTAAATGTATTTTATTGATTTTTTACAGAGAGGAAGGGAGAAGGATAGAGAATTAGAAACATCGATGAGCGAGAAACATCGATCAGATGCCTCCTGTACACTCCCTACTGGGGATGTGCCCCAAACCAAGGTACATGCCCTTGACCGGAATCGAACCTGGGACCCTCCAGTCCGCAGGCCAACGCTCTATCCACTGAGCCAAACCGGTTAGGGCAGGGCAGTGAATTTTAATTGCTTTGTGTACTGCTGTATCCCCTATAACAGTACCTGGTACATGGTAGGCACTCAATAAATATTGCTTAAATGAGTGAGTGGATTCTATATGTGTATATATATAATTACATAAGTATCTATAATAATAAAAACAAATCGACTATGCAAATCAACCGAACGACTGAACAGCAGAATGACTGTCCGGAAGACCTTCCGGATGACCATGCTATGTCACGCACTGGTGCCAGGCCAACCAAGTCAGGTGCGATGCGGTTGGTTGGGGGGCCCGCCATTGCCCCACAATCACCCCGCAGAGGGGGGCCCAGGCCAGCGACTGGTGGTGCTGCATTGGGTGGGCGGGGCCTCCCTCTGTGGGGTGATCTATTGTGGGGCTCCCAGATCAATCGCCCCACAGAGGGAGGCCCAGGCCACTGGCCAGCAACGCTGTGGTGGGTATGTGGGGCAGGCCAGCACGCACAGACAGCAAGCAGTGGCAGTGACAGGAGTGGGGCCAGCTGCCGGGAGCCGGGGGAAGGAAAGCCCTGACAGGCCCTGACCACCGGCCAGGCCTAGGGACCCTACCTGAGAGGGCGCAGGCCGGGCTGAGGGACACTCCCTCCCCCGTGCATGAATGTCCTGCACTGAACCTCTAGTCCTATATAATAAAAGCCCAGAGACCATAATGGCAGAACGACCAGAACGACAGCTCTACCAGTCACTATGAGGGGCACTGACCACCTCTCGGTCCCTTTCCCCAGCTGGCAGACTCCAATCGCCCGATGATGAATGGGGACCAGGGGTGGGTGGCAGGAGATGAGGGTGGTGCCAGGCCAAGACCCCTGCTCTGCTAGTAGCCCCCCACACAGAGGGCGACCTGAGGTGGGTGTGGGGCTGGCGAGCAGGTGGGAACAGCCGACCTCTCGGTCCCTGCCCCGGCCATCAGGCTCCGATCGCCCGATGGTGAATGGAGAACCAGGGTGGGTGATGGCGGGCGGCAGGGCCAGGAGAAGGGCTGACCTCTTTGGGGCCCCTCTCCCCGGCCATCAGGCTCCAGTCGCCCAATGGTGAATGAAGAACCGGGGGTGGGTGGTGGGGGATGCGGACAGCGCCAGGCCAAGGCCCCTGCCTCACCCCCCCCCCGACACCGGTCGCCCCACACACAGAGGGCGACCCGTGGTGGGGGGTGGGGCTGGGAGTGGGCAGGACCAGCCAACCTCTCAGTCCTTCCCCCCTGACCATCGGGCTCTGATCACCCGATGGCAAACTGGGAACCCAGGTGGGTGGCAGCAGGAGGCGGGGTTGGCTGCTGGCAGCCAGGGAAGATGGCTCTGATCACAGGCTAGGCCTAGGGTCTGTACCCACACACGAAGTTTGTGCACTGGGCCTCTAGAATATATAAAAGGCTAATATTCTAAGTGTCCCTCCTACCATCCAACCGGTTGCTATGATGGGCACTGACCACCAGGGGGCAGACGCTCAACACAGGAGCTGCTGAGCTGTGGTGACTTGGCAGCGGTGGTTCTTGGGTGATGCACCCCGAAACCAGAGAGGAGGGAGCCTGATTCCTCACGGGGTCGCACGATTCCACCTTCGGCCGTGGGTTATGCTGTTGCTGGGGCACTGTCGGCCCCAAATCTGGTTTACTGCACACTCGCGTTTGCGTTCCACACCCTGTACGACAGCAACTTTGCAGAGTGCCCTCTTGCAGCCATCAGAAAGAAGGAAAATCCTGCTATTTGTGACAACAGGGGTGGACCTTGAGGGCATTATGCTAAGTGAAATAAGGCAGAGAAAGACAAATGCTCCAGGAGGCGGGGTTGGCTGCTGGCAGCCAGGGAAGATGGCTCTGATCACAGGCTAGGCCTAGGGTCTGTACCCACACCCGAAGTTTGTGCACTGGGCCTCTAGAATATATAAAAGGCTAATATTCTAAGTGTCCCTCCTACCATCCAACCGGTTGCTATGATGGGCACTGACCACCAGGGGGCAGACGCTCAACACAGGAGCTGCTGAGCTGTGGTGACTTGGCAGCGGTGGTTCTTGGGTGATGCACCCCGCAACCAGAGAGGAGGGAGCCTGATTCCTCACGGCGTCGCACGATTCCACCTTCGGCCGTGGGTTATGCTGTTGCTGGGGCACTGTCGGCCCCAAATCTGGTTTACTGCACACTCGCGTTTGCGTTCCACACCCTGTACGACAGCAACTTTGCAGAGTGCCCTCTTGCAGCCATCAGAAAGAAGGAAAATCCTGCTATTTGTGACAACAGGGGTGGACCTTGAGGGCATTATGCTAAGTGAAATAAGACAGAGAGACAAACAATGTATCATCTCACTTACATGTAAAATCTAAGTGGTCTGAACCCAGACCCTGGCTGCGTAGTTCAGTTGGTTAGAGCATCCTGTTGCTTCTCTATGCCCTTCCTTGTCTCACTATTCGGAGTATATTTTTGCTGCCATCATGGGCCCAATAGCCCTTGGCTCAGTGCTGTGCAGCCCTTCCCTGGGGATATCCCCATCCCCTGCCCCCTTTTCTTAAATAAATTCAATTTTCTTTATTTACCGCCTGAGATGGCTATTTAGCCTGCCCACACACCATGCACCACCCACTTTAACCTTTCACACCCGATACCTGTAACTCCTGATGTTACCGCCCATGCCCCAGGGATTGGGGGGCGGGGTGCCTGGGCCAGGGCCTGGGCCTGGACAGCTTTCTCTTTGTATGCTTGGTTGTTTGGGTCTTTCTGTCTCTGTTTCCCTCTCTCTCTCCTTCCCCACTGCCACCTTCCTTTCTGCCTCAACCTCTGTCTAGCTGCTCTCTTTCTGTTGCTCTCTCCGTCCTGTCTCAGTTCTGTGCCTACTCATTATCTGTGAAGCCTCATTCCCCTTCTGTCTCATTTCCCTCTCTCCCTCCTCCCTTGGCGTTCTGTCTGTCTTGAGCTTGATCTTGTTCCCTCTGCCCTCCTTCTATAGCTCCCTTTCTGTGTCTCTGTCCCTTTGGATCTGTCTGTCTCGGCCTCTCTGGGGGCTCTCACTCTCCACTCCCTGCTCACCTCCAGGCCCTTGCAGTGCAAGCTGAGGCACCTGCAGTCTGTAGGTCTGGGGATACCCTCCACCCTCCACCCTCCACCCCCCTCTTGGTTGCCAGGGCACTGGGGCCAGGGAGGAGCTGTGGGTTCATTACCCTAATGGTATCTGCCAAGGGCACCCGGCTGGCCAGGAAATGGGCCACTTAAGCCTTTTGGAGCTAATGGCAGTCCATGGCCATATCTTCTGTCCGCTTTTTGGGGTGTGAGAGGGGAGAGATGACAGGAGGAGGAGGAAAGATGAGGAAGATGAGGGATAGGAAGTGAGATGGGGAGGGAGGAGGAGAAGCGAGGAAGGTAAAGGGGGAGGGGCTGCAGCTCCACTTCAGGACTGGGGTGTCTTTGGAAAATGCAGAGATGGCTGGAGGGGCGGGAGCTGGATCCTGGACCCCAGGATCAGGGCCCCTCCCCACACTTGTACACCACAAGTTCCCACATAGAGGCACCTCAGAGACACACAGGCCCTTAATCACAGGCAGTTCTTGGGACCCCCAGGCTCCTAAGACGCTGTCCCAGAGTCACACAGGTATCCCCCAGAGCCACAGAGATGCAGGCTGGGGCCTCGAACAGTTATCCAAGAGAAGTCCCTGAGGCCGCATGCATAGGTCTTTACAAGGATCCAACACAGAGAAGCAGTAGACATGAGACACAGCTCAGCCAAGCACACACATAGCACAGACACATGGACATGTGTCCACACACATGCACATACTCACAATCACAGACACACATAGTACAAGCAAACTGTGCTCACACACACACTGCATAAGAGCCACGGAGAACCCCAAGGACACACACTCACAAGTAAGTAAATGGTCGCACTCACAGCCACACTCACTTACACTGCGTATGCACCGGAAGTACATAGCTACCAAACACCAGTACATGTGGGCGGGGACTTCACCTGCACACACTTTCACACCCATGATCAGGTGCAAACTGTCATGAGGACATACACAGACTCACAGGTTCACAGACACGCAGACACACGCAGAAACCGACCCGACAGCTGCAATGACACGTGAAACTGCAGCCAGCGGTTTGTTAGGGCCTCCCAGCCTCCGCTCAGGGCTGCGTGGTGCCTGCAGGAAAGCCAGCCCAGCACGGCCTGAGCCACCAGTTTTTTCTGAAGAAGCGAGCCTTCTGGATGTTTATGTGAAACCAGTTACCTGAAAGAAAGAAAGAAAGAAAGAAAGAAAGAAAGAAAGAAAGAAAGAAAGAAAAGAAAGGTTAACCAAAGAAGTTATATGCATAGATGCATAACCCATGACCACAGGTAACAGTATGGCAAAGGCCCAGGTGGGTGTGGGGGCAGGCTAGAAGGGGTCATTGTGGGGGGGAAAGGACATCTGTAATACTTTCAACAATAAAGATAAGTTATAAATAAATAAATAAGCTAACAAATACCTCTTCTTGCCTCTTCTTCCCTCTTCCGTGTGCGGAACCCCCTTGCAGGAGCCCCACCCCCTTTCCTATCCTCTGTGGTCACATTGCCTTGACTTCCAGTCCTGGCTGCAACCTGTTCCTGTTCTGTGCCTTTGGGCCATCACTGCCCTCTCAGTGCCTCAGTTTCCTCATCCGTGTTCTCCTAATCGTCCCTATCAGGCAGGCTGGTCCCCTCCCTGTCCCCTCCCTTTTCCCCCTCCACTCGGTCCCCTGGGGGCAGGCTAGAAGGGGTCATTGTGGGGGGGAAAGGACATCTGTAATACTTTCAACAATAAAGATAAGTTATAAATAAATAAATAAGCTAACAAATAAATAAATCTATAATAATAAAAGCATAATATGCTGATTAGACCGGACGACCTTCTGGATGAAGCCAGGGCTGCGAGAGAAGCCTGGGTGCCAGAGGGAAGCCGGTGCCGGCAGCCGGGGGAAGGAAGGCCTAGTCTTGCATGCATTTCATCCATCGGGCCTCTAGTAAATACATAATAAATAAAGACAGAATGTAGCCCAAACCAGCAGAACTGATGATCTAGATCCCAGCTTCCAATTTGCAAAGGAACCCCGGCCGCCAGTTGGGCAACCTCTTGTCCTCTCTGAGCCTTCATCTTCTCTTCTGGGAAATTTTCCTCACAGCAGGCCTATTAGGAGGGTTGTGGTAGGATGCCAGCTCAGCCAGGGAACGGGGGAGGGGGGGCTCCTACCCTCCCCATCGCCCCATGCCTGCCTGCCTCTGTCCCTGGATTGCCCTGTCCCTCTTTGCTGTGGTCTTACACCCCAGTCTTTCTGTCACATGCACACACACCAGCCAGGAGAAGGCAGGGAGGCCTCTTGGCTGAGCTGAGTTTTCACAGGTGCTTTGATTTTGAAGAATCAGAAGTGGAGTGTGTGTGTATGTGTGTGTGTGTGTGTGCACACACGGGTGGACCTGGGGTCGGGGGCGGGGCAGGGGGGCGTGTTCTGGGTTTGAGACTAGCCTCCACTCCCCCAGGAAACTGAACGCTTCATTTCTCTAAGTGGCCTTTTGTGTTGAGCGAGAATAGAGGCCTCTTCTTGCCTCTTCTTCCCTCTTCCGTGTGCGGAACCCCCTTGCAGGAGCCCCACCCCCTTTCCTATCCTCTATGGTCACATTGCCTTGACTTCCAGTCCTGGCTGCAACCTGTTCCTGTTCTGTGCCTTTGGGCCATCACTGCCCGCTCAGTGCCTCAGTTTCCTGAAAACTGAGGCAGGCTGGTTCCCTCCTCCCCTCCCTTTTCCCCCTCCACTCGGTCCCCTAGCATCTTACCACAGGTAACAGTATGGCAAAGGCCCAGGTGGGTGTGGGGGCAGGCTAGAAGGGGTCATTGTGGGGGGGAAAGGACATCTGTAATACTTTCAACAATAAAGATAAAATTTTTTAAAAAGAAAGAAAAAAAGTGTGGAGCATCAGGCTCCATCGTAGACCTAAGCATCTTTAATTGGCTTTTATGGTCCTGAACTCACTGGGCCTCTGCACAGCCCTGCAAGGTGGACCGGCCACAGCTTCCCCCACCACCTCCTGCCTAGCCAATCGGAGGGTTCCTTTGTGGAGAGGTGGCCCCCAGGCCCTGCCCCCTCCCTGCCCCTGCCAGCTCACTAGGCAGACAAGCCCGGAGCCCATTGTCCTTAAGGGCTGCTGTAATTTTGTCTAATTCAGCCTGGGAGACAGCAATTAAAGCTAATAAACAGACCCCAGACCCCGGCTCCGCTTAGTCACACTCCATCCCAACCCTGCTCCCCTCCCTGCCACCCAGCTCCTCTGCCTTCCTCCGAAACAGGGGAGGCCGAGGGAGCAGAAAAGCCCTCCAAGCCTCAGTTTTGTCATCTAGGAAGTGATCATAGCATTGGCCCCCAGACTGTGTCCGCCTGTCTGTCCTGCTCTATTGGGCTGGACAGCCTGCCGCTCACATCCGCCTCTTTCCCATGTTCTGGAGACACCAGCCGGCCCCGGCCCCCCACTGGTCACCTTGCCTTCCCTCCCCACAGCCCAGTCTGCCTTTACTCTGCCTCAAATTCAAGGCCCAGGTTTGTGATGAGGTTGGGGGTGTATTCCAAGTGGGGCAGGGT
>NW_006283788.1:367978-369567 GCF_000327345.1 Myotis davidii
GTTCCTCTGGGGAGAGGCGGCCCCCAGGCCCTGCCCCCTCCCTGCCCCTGCCAGCTCACTAGGCAGACAAGCCCGGAGCCCATTGTCCTTAAGGGCTGCTGTAATTTTGTCTAATTCAGCCTGGGAGACAGCAATTAAAGCTAATAAACAGACCCCAGACCCCGGCTCCGCTTAGTCACACTCCATCCCAACCCTGCTCCCCTCCCTGCCACCCAGCTCCTCTGCCTTCCTCCGAAACAGGGGAGGCCGAGGGAGCAGAAAAGCCCTCCAAGCCTCAGTTTTGTCATCTAGGAAGTGATCATAGCATTGGCCCCCAGACTGTGTCCGCCTGTCTGTCCTGCTCTATTGGGCTGGACAGCCTGCCGCTCACATCCGCCTCTTTCCCATGTTCTGGAGACACCAGCCGGCCCGGCCCCCCACTGGTCACCTTGCCTTCCCTCCCCACAGCCCAGTCTGCCTTTACTCTGCCTCAAATTCAAGGCCCAGGTTTGTGATGAGGTTGGGGGTGTATTCCAAGTGGGGCAGGGTCCTGGCAGGGGAGATGGCATGTTCTAAATGGGGACTGGAAGAGAATGCCACACAGGGCTCATGGACTTAGCGGTGTGAGCAGGGCTAAGGGGAACCACCAACGGGTGGGGATCATAGGCGTGGGGAGAGGGAGGGAGCAGATAGCGAATCTCCGCAGAGAAGCCTAGAAAGGCCTGCAGGCCACCAGGTACCGGGGCACCCCGGGCCCAGTCGAGCTGACACAGATTAGCCCTCACATGAAGCCCCGCTTCACGAGGACCAGCTCATGCAACTCCTCACAGCCCCCAGACTCCACCAGTGAGAACCTGAGGCACAGAGAGGGCTAGTAGTTCACCTGATGTTGTACAGCTATTAAGTGGCAAGCCTTAGATTTGAACCCAGGTGCCAGTGCCTGTGTGCCTAACCACTAGGCTATCGTGCCTTATAGTATGAACTAGAGGCCTGATGCACGAAATTCGTGCAAGGGCCTTGGCCCCAGCCCCCTCCTGCCACCGGGGGCCTCTGATGCCTCTGCCTCAGCTTCTGCCTACTGCAGCTTTGTCCTGGACGTTCGGTCTAATTAGCATATTATGCTTTTATTGTTATAGATATTTTTAATAATATGCTTTTAACAACAGACTTCCTGACTCTTCCCTTTTAAGGCTTACAACCCATGCTAGACACCCCATAGCTATAGTACCACACAATGCAATATCTTGCCAATGTGCAACAGTATGGTGAATTAATTGACATTATTTTTGAGGCTTGAGCATCTTTACCAAGTGGTTCCTCTCTCTTCTCCTTTCGGCCTATCAGCAGGTTTCACACACCCTCCCTACCCTGATTCAGGTCGCTGCCTATAAATATTAAATACATACCAAAAGCAAAGCTCCTAGAAGTTCCTAAGACCCTTAGGATCCTAAGGTTTTTAATCTTTCTCCAAACTACCTCTCCAGCTTCATCTACCACCCACTTGATGTGTGGGGCACACACTCACACCACAATTTAGCCAGACCCAGTAGCTTCCTTTTCTGTGTGTGACACAGTCAATTACACTTTTGCGCTGCTACACACACTATTCC
>NW_006283788.1:370792-372722 GCF_000327345.1 Myotis davidii
GGGTGCGCAGCCGCCCGCTGATTGATGTTTCTCTCTCATCGATGTTTCTAACTCTCTATCCCTCTCCCTTCCTCTCTGTAAAAAATCAATAAAATATGTTTTTTTAAAAAAAATAAAAGGAAGGTCATAGAACTGAGTGTTTCTCTGTCTGAGTGGGGATAGGTCGGGGGCAACTGGGGAGAGGACCAGGTTGAGCAGCAGGTGAAAGGACACATCTTCAGCACCACTGCCTTCCTAGGCGCCAGGTGCCTGCTCTGGGCAACCCTCCTGGGCATCGTTGCCCATTTAGTGCTCACGACAACCCCAGGAGGCAGGTGCTGTCCAAACGCCCACTTTGCAGATGAGAAAACGGAGGTCGGCACCAGACGCTGCGATGCAGTGGCCCAGTATCACCGTGCACCCACCGAGCAGCTGTGACTGCTGGGATGTCCGTCCTCGTGATTTGCGACATGACTCTGCAGTGGAGGGGCAGGGGAAAGGGGGCGAGCAGATATCCTGCAGAAAAGCACTGGAAAGTGGGGCTGATGACTTATAGCGTGAGTTGGGGCATGACAGCTCAGCCTGGTCAGCGGTTCCGTGTCAGAGTCTTTATCATCGTGGACTCCAGGAGGGCACCAAGGGGAGAACCCCAGGTTGGCTCTGAAGCTCTGGGAAGTGTCCGTGGGCGACACAGCCAATGGCAGAACCCACTCTAGTGTCCTCACCCAGAGGGGCCCTGGTGCCAAATAAAACTCACCAGGAATGTTCTGTGCGGGGCCAAGCCCCAGGGTTAGCCCGTATTTCGTTTAATCCTCCACTACCCTGCAGGAGATAGCACTGTGATCCCCATTTTACAGATGAGGAAGTTAAGGCTTAGAGAGGGACAGCTTCCTGCCCAGGAAGGCTGAGTTTACCAGGACAACAAGAGAGAATGAGAGAGAAACCCAGTCCTGGGGAAATTCCAGTAGGTTGGGGGGTGGGGAGCGGGTGGAGGAGTGGGGGTGGATTCAGATGGGGAATAAGAAGAGTTTTCTGGTACCCCCCATCACTCCCCCTCTGATGTCCCATCCCTCCCTACATTTAGCCTTAGATGGGTGATGGTTGGATTGTGCAGAGCTAAGAATACATGCAAAGTGGCCCTGAGACGCAGGGAGGTGAGCCGCTGAGAGAGAAGGAAGGAGGCAGGGAGGGGGGAAAGTCCCACCCCTCATGCATGCCCACCCCCCACCAAGACTCCCTGCTGTAGCTGTCAGACAGAATGAGAGGAAGGGAGAAGGAGGAGAGAAAGAGAGAAACATCAACCTAAGAGAGAGACAACTGCCTGGCCGAAGTGGCTCCGTGGTTGAGTGTCGACCTATGAACCAGGAGATCATAGTGCCATTCGCAGTCGGGGCACATGCCCCGGGTCGTGGCCTCGATCCCCAGTGGGGGGTGTGCAGGAGGCAGATGATCTATGATTCTCTCTCTTCATTGATGTTTCTATCTCTCTCTCCCACTCCCTTCCTCTTTGAAATCAATAAAGATATATTTTAAATAAATAAATAAATGAAAATTTATACGCAAGTCAGCCTTACTTCTTCAAACAAAGGAAAAAGATTTCTAGAAGGGAGTCAAGAAACTTTTATTCACTCATTTATTTATTCATCCATACAATTAATGTCTTTCCTGAATACCACAGTGTGTTCTGTGCACAGACTGATGGCTAAGGCACTACTCCTGGCTTGGGGAAAAGCAGAAATAGCAAGAAGATTTCTAAAAGGAAGGTCATGGCCCTGACTGGTTTGGCTCAGTGGATAGAGCGTTGGCCTGCGGACTGGAGGGTCCCAGGTTTGATTCGGGTCAAGGGCATGTACCTTGGTTGTGGGCACATCCCCAGTAGGGGGTGTGCAGGAGGCAGCTGATTGATGTTTCTCTCTCATCGATGTTTCTAACTCTCTATCCCTCTCCCTTC
>NW_006283788.1:373823-377400 GCF_000327345.1 Myotis davidii
GCACATGTATAATAAAAGGTATTAATAATAAGTAGGGCCCTAACCAGTTTGGCTCAGTGGATAGAGCATCAGCCTGTGGACTGAGGGGTCCCGGGTTCAATTCCAATGAAGGGCACATGCCGGGGTTGCGGGCTTGATCCCCAGTGTGGGGTGTGCTGGAGGCAGCTGATCAGTGATTCTCTGTCATCAGTGATGTTTCTATCTCTCTCTCCCTCTCCCTTTCTCTTTAAAATCAATAACATTTTTTTTTTTTAAAGGAGAGAGACAACATCCTTCTGCACACACCCTGACTGGGGCCGGGGATCAAACCCTCAACCGAGCTTTGTGCCTTTAACTGGGAATCAAACCCTTTGATCTAACCACTGGGAAAAACTGGCTAGGGCTCTCAATATTTCCTTAACTAGTTCTTCATTGAAAAAGTGATGCCAGCTCACAGAAGTATCAGAAATGCCTTATTAAAGAGAAAAAAAAGAAAGAAATGCCTTATTTATTGTTTTTTAAAAGACTCAGAGCAAATATTCTCTTTTCTTACCATTTTTAATGGGTTTTAATTATGAAATGAACGCTTGGCTCATCCAAATTCAACCAGATGAAAGAGTATATAATGAAAAGCGAGGCTCTCTCCTACCTGTTTGAAAAAGGTTCCATGGCCTTCTGTTTTATTTTCAGTTATCTGGATTACCTTGAACGTCTTTTGTGTAGAAGGCAGCCTACTCCAGTTACTGCTACAAATTACCTTCTACACCGTGTCTCCTATTTGACTAGCAATTTCCCAAGTGTATGTTCCCGTCTTCCCGGGCAAAGAACAACCAGCCCCTTCTGTTGTTGGCTTTTCCTTGTTTAACTTTAAATGCCTGGGGTGGGGGGTGTTCTTTCCATATCAGCACATTCGCCTTGCTCCCTCCCTAACTCCTCATATTCCTGTAGGATTTCACAGTATGAGTCTAGGCGATTTTGAGAGTATCTTTTTAAAATATATATATATTTTTTATTGATTTTAGAGAGGAAGGGAGAGGGATAGAGAGATAGAAACATCAATGATGAGAGAGAATTATTGATCGGCT
The DNA here is from genome assembly GCF_000327345.1 of Myotis davidii. Classification (NCBI taxonomy): domain Eukaryota; kingdom Metazoa; phylum Chordata; class Mammalia; order Chiroptera; family Vespertilionidae; genus Myotis; species Myotis davidii. Next base: position 374,888 of record NW_006283788.1, read on the forward strand.
GCCTCCTGCAGGGAACCAAGCCCATAACCCAGGCATGTGCCCTTGGCCGGAATAGAACCTGGGACCCTTCAGTCCGCAGGCCAAGGCTCTTATCCACTGAGCCAAACTGGCTAGAGCGAGGGTATCTTTATTAAAGTTGGGGACAGTGAAATGAATGAAAGGCTTAGGGTAGAAGAAGGCACAGGAGAGAGCCTAGGTGGGGCTACTGTGGCTTTATAGAAACACCGGAAAGAATTGGGCCACGCTGGGCTTCATGAACTCACTGGGAAGTAAAAGTCCTGCGGACAGGAATGAGCCAAGGCCGGGCTGCTGCCAGCTCCCTGGGAAGTCAGAGGAAAAGGGGGCCTGGGAGACAGGTTCAGGGGTGAGCCCCGGATGAGCTGCTGCCACCCATTGCTCCCTGGTTGCAAGTCTCGTGGGGATCCTTAGAGTTTAAGAGAAAGAGCAGGGATGAAGGCCTAAGGGAGAAAGGCGTGGGTGTGCTCTCAGGAGAGTGCGTGCCAGGGCCTTTGTCTTAAGACTTTTTATCTTTCTTTCTCCAGCTGGAGTCCAGGGGGAGGCCTCAGGGGAGGGTTTTAACAGACTATTCCTTAGTTTCCAGGTGTGTCCTTCAATATGTTGATTCATCAAAATGTGTGTGTAAAGGGGTCAGGGTTATTTTCTGGTTAGTGTCATTTAAAAATATATATTTTTTTAATTGATTTCAGAGAGGAAGGGAGAGGGAGATAGAAACATCAGTGTGGAGAGAGAATCATTGATTGGCTGACTCCTGCACGCCCCCTACTGAGGATGAGCCCACAACGCTGGCACATGCCCTGACAGGGAATTCAACCGTGACTTCCTGGTTCCTAGGCCAAGGCTCAACCACTGAGCCACGCCCACCGGGCTGGTGAGTGTCATTTTTTGAAAAACCATCATTCCAGAGTGACTGGGACCGAGGCTGGTCTGCTCGGGAAGGTCTGGAATGTTAAACCATTTGCTCCCAAGTGTCCCCGGTTAGGGAAGATAAAACCTTGTGATCCCTTAGCTGGCTGGAAATTGCTTAAATGTTTGGCCTGTTTTAGGTGTTTTGTCTGTTTCCCTTATTCCACTTGTGAAGGGATTTCCCTAGCTTCTTACTTTCCTGCCTCACTGGGGATGCCACTCTTTATCCAAGTCAATTGTAGAAGAAAAGAGGTTTTGGTCATAAAGCCATGGCTCTCTTTCTCCACATGCTTTTCTTTATGTTTGGGGTAGTTTAGAAAGTAGAAACTCACCCTCCAGTGTGGCCCAGTGGTTGAGCGTTCACCTATGAATCCGTAGGTCACGGTTCGATTCCTGGACAGGGCACATGCCTGGGTTGCGGGTTCGATCCCTAGTGTGGGTGTGCAGGAGGCAACTGATTACTGATTCTCTCTCATCATTGGTGTTTCTATCCCTTTCTCCCTCTCCCTTCCTCTCTGAAATCAATTTAAAGAAAGTATTTTTAAAAGAGGAAATTCAACTTGTATAAAAGTGGATGAGCCCCATGCCAGCCACCCCTGCTTCCGATTTCATGGATTTCATCCTGAGATATTTCATGCATATGCCCAACCATGCCTCTGTCTGTCTATCTATCTATCTATCTATCTATCTATCTATCTGTCATCTCCTTTTCGGATCATGATTTCTATAAATAACTGTGTATGACATACACCTCCCCAAATTGCCCATCTCAGAACACAAAGGCCTCCTCACTCCTTGTATGGCCTCTCCTAACTGTAGGTGGACATTTGGGCTATTTATGTTCTTTTGTCCAGAAACGCGATGGGCTTTTGTGTCTTATTACACTCATGCCCTGGAGAAGGCCCAGGCTGATGTCCTAATGGCTGGGTCGGATTTATGGCCTTTTATTTTATTTGGGGGTTTCTTGATTCCCTTGAACTTCATCTGTGTAGTAGGCAGTCCAGTCTTGTGCCGTGGGCTTTGGAGACAGATCACGTGGCTTTGCATCTCGATTCTGTTAGTTATACGCTTTGAGAGCTTTGGCAAACCGCTTAACTCCTCTGTGTCTCCTTGAGCATGTTACCAACCTCTCTGTGCCTTGGTCTCCTCACCCATTAAAAGGGGATGGAAGCCCTGGCTGGTTTGGCTCAGTGGATAGAGCGTCGGCCTGGGGACTGAAAGGTCCCAGGTTCGATTTCAGTCAAGGGTACATGCCCGGGTTGTGGACTCGATCCCGGGTAGGGGGCTTGCAAGAGGCAGCCAATCAATGATTCTCTCTTATCATTTATGTTTCTATCTCTCTCGCCCTCTCCCTCTCTAAAAGCAATAAAATTATATTTTTAAACAGGTTGTGTGGGGGGGGGAGGAAGATGCTGATAGCATCTGTACCATGGGATAGTTAGGAGGACTCAATGAGTTAAAAACGTGACATTTTCTGCCGAAACCGGTTTGGCTCAGTGGTTAGAGCGTCGGCCTGCGGACTGAAGGGTCCCAGGTTCGATTCCGGTCGGGGGCATGTACCTGGGTTGCGGGCACATCTCCAGTGGGCG
>NW_006283788.1:378628-383168 GCF_000327345.1 Myotis davidii
ATCTCTCCTAGTTGTAGGACTTCCACTCAGCCAGCATTCTTGTGGTTCTGGGTGATGTCCGTTCCGTCTTTTAGTTGTATTTTTGAAGTGGTTGTTTGAGGCAGCAAACTCCAGCGTTAACCTATGCCGCCATCTTGGTTCTCCCAATAAAAATATATTTTTAAACAGTGTGGGGGAGGGGGGAGGAAGATGCTGATAGCATCTGTACCATGGGATTGTTAGGAGGACTCAGTGAGTTAAAAATGTGACATTTTCTGCCAAAACCAGTTTGGCTCAGTGGATAGAGCATCAGCCTGCGGACTGAAGGGTCCTGGGTTCGATTCCGGTCAAGGGCATGTACCTGGGTTGCGGGCACATCGGTGGGGGATGTGCAGGAGGCAGCTGATCGATGTTTCTGACTCTCTATCTCTCTCCCTTCCTCTCTGTAAAAAATCAATAAAAATATATTTTTTAAAAAGTGACATTTTCTTAGAACATTTTCTTAGCCCCAGCATGCATTTCTAGAGTTTCATGCATGTTATTCTCAGACACACACAGGCAGCTGAAGCAGCGAGCCTCTGAGAAGCTCCCCAGACTGGAGTCATTGAAAGTCTATGCACTGACCTTCTTTCCTTCCTCTTTCCTCTTTCTCCCTCCAACGTTTGCTGAAGGCCCCTAGATTGGCTTGACACCTGCTAGGAAAGGCCAGCACCCCTGCCTGCTTGGGGAAGGACACTTCTGCAAACTCGGAGATGCGCGTTGGGGGAAGGAAGTGTCTGACTTTGAGATGCTGAGGTCTGGGCTCAGAGTGGAGATGGAAGGGAGGATGGGTGGGCAGCAGAGCGGGGTTAGGGTTGGGGGTGGGGGCACTGGGCCATGCTCTGCCAGCCGTGCTCCTGCTGACACCTAGTGGCAAGACAGAGTTATCATCGTTTTCATCCAGGCTACCTCTCTGAGTGCAGCCTTCACCAGAATATCTGACTGCATGAGCCACCACCCTATGTCCATCTTTGGGCTCTCGTGAGTCATGCTGCTGTGAATTCTGTGGGAAAGTTTTTGTGGGGATGTATGCCTTCTATTTTCTTGGGTAGATAGGAGTGGACTTTCTGGGTCAGATGTCATTCCACATGTAACCTTTTGAGGAATCGCAGACTGTTTTGTTTTGATATTTTGTTTTGTTTTGTTTTTTTGGTTAATCCTCACCCGAGGATATTTTCCCATTGATTTTTAGGGAGAGTGGAAAAGAGAGGGAGAGACAGAGAGAAACATCGATGTGAGAGACACATTGACTGGTTGCCTCCTGCATGAGCCCTGACCAGGGCCGGGGCTGGGGAGGGGCTCGCAACCAAGGTACGTGCCCTTGACTCGTCAAAACTTATTGCCTGTCTTCTTTCTTTTTTTTTTTTAATGTTTTTATTGATTTCAAAGAGGAAGGGAGAGAGAGATAGAAGCATCAATGATGAGAGAATCCTTGATTGGCTGCCTTCTGCATAACCTCCACTGGGGACCGAGCCTGCAACCTGGGCATGGCACTGTAACTTCATGATCCATAGGTTGATGCTCAACCTCTGAGCCACCATGGGCCTGGCTTGTCTGTTTTTTGTTTTGTTAATCCTCACCCGTTTCCATTGATTTTTAGGGAGAGTGGAAGAGAGAGGGAAAGTCAGAGAGAAATATCAATGTGAGAGAAACACATAGATTGGTTGCCTCCTGCAACCAATTGGTTGCCCCAACCAGGGCCTGGGCCGGGGAGGAGCCTGCAACCAAGGTACGTGCCCTTGACCGGAATCGAACCTGGGACCCTTTGGTCCGATGGCCGACACTCTACCCACTGAGCCCAACCAGCCAGGGCTAGGGCTGTCTTCTCGATTCCAGTTATCCCGGTGGGTGTGAAGTGGTAAATCTGGTCAATATTAGGTTCTAAATACGGTAACCCTCAGAACAGTCCCCTCATCACCAGTCCCAGCCTGAAACTGCTGCCCTTCCCGCCCCCTCTACACTCCACTCCCAAGTTCACAAAGTAGATGGTTAGTAAATACTTGTTCAATGAACAAATGGATAGATGGGTGGATGGACAGATGGAATATTATTTTAGCTGTCATAAATAATGTTTCAGAAGGATGTTTAAGGAGGAGGGAAGTTGTGGTCGGCAGAATAATGCCACTTCCCCAAATCCACATACTAATCTCCAGAACCTGTGACTGTGCCTCCTTATATGGAAAAAAAGACCTTTGCAGATGGGATTAGGTTTAGGATCTGGAGATGGGGAAAATTATTTTACATTGTCTGGGTGGACCTCATGTAATCACAGGGGTCCTTCTAGAGCAGTGGTTCTCAACCTTCCTAATGCCGCGACCCTTTAATACAGTTCCTCATGTTGTGGTGACCCCCAACCATAAAATTATTTCCCTTGCTACTTCATAGCTGTAATTTTGCTACTGTTATGAATCGTAATGCAAATATCTGATATGCAGGATGTATTTTCATTGTTACAAATTGAACATAATTAAAGCATAGTGACTACTCACAAAAACAATATGTAATTATATATGTGTTTTCCAGTGGTCTTAGGTGACCCCTGTGAAAGGGTCGTTCGACCCCCAAAGGGGTCGCAACCCACAGGTTGAGAACCGCTTTTCTAGAGGAAGGCAAGAGAGTCAAAATCAAAGAATGAGATGTGACAATAAGACCAGACATTGGGAAGGTGCAGGACCATGAACAAGGAATGCAGTGGCCTCTCGAAGCCAGAAAAGGTGGGACCAGACTCTCCCCGGGAGCCTCCAGGAGGAGCCAGCCCTGCCCACACCTGGTTTGTAACCTCAAAGACCAATATTTGGATTTCCAACCTCTAGAACTGTAAAATAACTAACTTGTGTTGTTTCCAGCCAGTGTTCCTGGTAAATTGCCACAGCAGCAGTAGGAAATGAATACAGAAGTATTAGCATATATTCCTCTGTGACTGCCCTGCTGGGTCGTATTGGGCTCTGAGACAAAAGGGGAAATGTGTGCCTCTCAATATATGTTTTATGTAATTTTTAATTCGCTCCCAGAAGTAGATTTTGAACATGTTATAAAGTGCTAGCTTCCATTAAACACAGGAAAGTAAAATTATAATAAGTTCTTAACATGGTGCATTTCAATATACCTACTTTTAAGTTTCAATATATTTTTAATAATGTTCTGGGGAGAAATAGCCATTAAAATACATAAAAAGAGGTATAAGAGCCACACATTTTTGCACTGATTTCAGGCTCCAATATATGGCTTGGCAAGGCATTGCCAACACCTGCCTTGATGAAAACTTGATATTTTATTCATTACGGGGTTATTTTGCCATTCATTTGATATTTTATAATAGTGCATTGAAATATTTATCTCAATTGAGTTTTTTGGAGCCCCCTTAATTTTTGCACCTGAGGCCAGTGTCTTACTCTCCTCACCCTAGTTCTGGCCCTGCGGGGGGGAAGGGGGGGCGGAAAGATTTTACAGACAGTTTCATCTTAAATTCTTGCCATAACCTCCCCCCTCCCCTCTACTATCTTAAAAAAGAAAATGCAAACAAGTTAGCTCTGGGTTATGAGATGAAAAGTCACTTTAATTAACTTTTTTTTTTCCTTCAAAATTTCCTGAAGGTAGTGTGTAGACAATAAAAGTCCTTTACAGAAAGTTCTTGTAGAAAGTGGTTTGGGCTGAAGCAACATTGTAACTGTCTGTGAACACTTAGGTGATATTTTCAATAAAGATTCTATGAGACGAACATTGGTTTCAGCATAGGTTTATGAGCAATTTTTGTCTTTGATTGTTTTAATGGGACGTGTGTTGACGATAAACTAATAAAGATGTGTTTATTGGATGTTTTCCTCCTCCCAGCTCCCATTGCATCAGGCAAGAATGATGAGCATTTAGGAAAAGCGGAAACCATCTCCGAGGACCGCAGCCAAGTGATAACAGTATTCATTTCAGAAACTATAATGTAACAATTTTTCGTAACATTGGCTCTGAATAATAATCATAAAAGGTCTGGCCCCCGGTGGTTTCCGTATTGTAACTGTTACCACGTTCGCCTCACACGCGAAAGGTCTCCTCCCAGGCGGAAACACGCTACTTTTGTTTCTTTATTACAGAATTTTAAAATTTACTTCAAAGTAACTTCATGGAAAGTCTGGTTCAGTGGTTTTTTTTTTTCTTCTGTGTCCCTGTCTTTTTAGAAATGACAGTAGGATTCTAAAAGTTATTTCAAAGTCATTGAAATTCTAGCTCGATTATTTTACCAAAAAACTTTAGATGGAGAGGAAAGGGAAGAAGAAAAAGCTGATGAACGGGTTTGCGTTGGCCGGGAATCGAACCCGGGTCAACTGCTTGGAAGGCAGCTATGCTAACCACTATACCACCAACGCCCCGGCGGACCAGCCTTCTCCCAGGGTCTTTAATGGAAAACACATCGGATTGGCTGGGCGATGCCAAAGAATGGGATGCCTCTCCCACGCGTCCCTCCGCGCCTCGGAGGACACCGCCCTCGGATGTTCCACGCCGCACGTCCCCCCAGCGCCGCGGAAGCCTG
>NW_006283788.1:383707-395621 GCF_000327345.1 Myotis davidii
CCCGACCTCGATGCTGCCACGGAGCCCTCCCCTTTGCCACCACCCCTGTCAACCCTCCCTTCCCCCTCCGTGAGGAAGTCCCTGGTCTCCATAAAAAAAAAAACACAAACTAAAACAACAGCCGTGCTTTCGAGGAGCTGGGACTAGAGCCCAGATGTGCGCTGTGGTCGCCAATCCCTGTGTCCCTGGCAGAGCCCCGGGGAATGGGCCCTGGGAGGACTTTCCTCCTAGGTGTGGTCCAGGGCCAGGGCTGGGAGAATCAGGCAGGCAATCCAGACTCCCCCGGGGTTGGTCAGCTCCTCCATTAACCCACTGTGTTCAGGACACATTCGCTCTCTCAAGGTCTGTGTCCCGCACCCGCCGGAATGGAGGCTTTCTGGACCCTTTAGAAGGTCAGTTGCGCGGAGGTGGGGCGGCCATGCCGGCTGGGTGTGGGCTGGTGGGATCCATCTGCCTGGTCCAGGACACAGAAGCTGGCAGGAAGTGGGTTTCTACAGCCCTGGGGTCGGCCACCGCCCGCAGGGCCAGCCGGCTGGGACCCAGGCCAGTAGCTGCGGTTTTGTGTGCTTTTGCTGGAGGCTTTTCTTTGAGTCCAGCATCCTCTTCCAGCTGCCCCACCCCCACCCGGATGTACCCCCTGTAAGACCAGGGATGAGAAAGTGAGAGTGCTGATTCCAGCCGAATTTGGCAGAGGTGTGGCTGCAGCCTCCCACACCTAACACAGTGCCTGGTATTTGGTCCGTGATTGGGGGGAATTCTGGTCCCTGATTGAGTCCAGTTCTCCCCTAGGTGTGATTTTAAATAACTTGCTTAGTCAGCAGTATTAGCCGTCATGTAGTTTCTGCTCTGCCAGGCCTTTCCCTGTGCAATCTCATGTAATCCTCACAGTAGCCCCACCGCAGTCCCATTTGATCGCTGGGGAAACTGGGGCCCAGAGAAGTTAAGTGACTTCCCCAAGGTCACACAGCCTGGCCGTGGCAGAGCCAGGATTTGGACCCATACCTTTCTGATGCCCAGAAACCAGTGCTTCTTGTGGCGACAGGTTGCCTCACCGCTCCTCCATGGTCCCTGTCCTGCTGTTTCTTTAAGCATCTGGGCACCTGCCTGTTGTCCTGGGACCTGGCTTGTTGAGAAGGTTGTTGGGTGCCAGCCAAACCAGAGGTCCCTTCGGCTTTAGACAGTGTTCAGGGGAGGGCAGTGACAAATTCACTCAACCACAGTGTTTATTGAGTGCTTCCTCTGTGCTCGGCATGGCTCCGGGCTCAGGACACACCAGGGCCAGGACAGCTGCCCTGCCCTCGTGGAGCGGGCATCCCATAAGGAGTGCTCACTCACTCAGCAGGGGTTCAGAGCCTCAGAACTAGTGATATTTGGGGCCAGGGAGAGGGCCATCCTGTGCATCGTGGGATTGTGTCTCCACCAATCAGATTGCTAGTAGCATGCCTTCCAGCTGTGACAACCAAAAGTGTCCCCCAGGGGCCAGAATTGGCCCGGGTTAGACACCCTGGATTAGGGGATTCCATTCACCCCTCCCCGCAGGAGATATTGCTGCGTTCCCTAGTCATTGGATTTGCTGGGGTCCTAGGATGCTGCACACATTTAAATACCTGACAGGGAGAGAGAAAGTGACTCACAGCCACTGGGGGTCCTTCTGGTTTATACCATCAGGGATTTTATTCTGGTGTCTATTGTGAGCTTAAGGATCCAACTCAAACTTTCTCCCCAAATAATGAATGTGGAGTTTCCCCCTCAGCACTGCTGACCCTGGGGGCAGGTCATTCCCTGTTGTGGGGACAGGTCTGGGCATGGTGGGGTGTTGAGTCTCATTCCTGACCTTCACCCACTTGATACCAGTAGCACCCCCACCCCCATCAATGGTGACAACCAAGAAACATCTCCAGATGCCACCAAGGGTCCCCTTTGTGAACCACTGCCCTAGAGCAAGTGCTGTGCAGAAAGACCAGGTGTAGTGATACGGGTGACAAGTTAGCAACTTTGGACTCAGTGCCAGGAAGGACCTCTTGAAGCGGTGATATTGGGACCCAAAGGATAAGCAAGCAGGTCATACAAAAAGGAGGGACAGGGTATCCCAGGCAGAGGGACTGGCAAGTGCAAAGGGCCTGGAGTGGGAATGAGAGTGGTGTGTTTAGGGAAGAGTAAGGCCAATGTGCCGGAGGTCATGGTCAAGGGCAGGGGAGCCGGGGAGGTCAGGAGGGCCGTCGGGGGGCATCCGCAGTGGGGAATTTGGCTTTATTCCATTTCTGGCCAGTGTGTGGGTGGGGTTCTTGGAGCCATTTGACACTCTCCTCTTCTCAGGGACTTCTCACCTTGGGAGAGCTGCTAGGCAAAGTGATGCTGGGTTCTGGCAGATGTCAGGCGCCCTCTCGAATTTCAGGCCAGGGCCTAAACCACCTACCGCATCAGAACGGCCTTGGCCTGGAGTGTTCCCCAGGCGGATGGAGGGCTGCCTGAGGAAGGGAGAAGCGGGAGAGGAAGGGAGAAGCGGGAGAGGAAGGGGAGAGCTTGCACCCCTGGAGTGCCTGCTGGGAGTTGCAGCCCTGTGGTCTCTCCCTTTGCAGGCTCCCCCACCTTCCTGATCAGCCAAGTGGTTAATGCGGACGGTTAAGAAGCTACGCCTGGACAACAACTCGAACACAGGAAGTTGGAGGAGGTGAGCGCACGGCTTTGGGAGCTCTGATCGCCGGGGATGTTGCAGGGTCTTAGGTCTGGGAAGATGCCTTTGCACCCTCACCCCCTACATCTCTGCATTTCCCTAAGGGGAACTTCTGGCTATTTGGCGTGAGGAGGCCGTGTGGGCCAGTGCAGGGTTTCTCAGCCCTGGCACTGCTGGCGTTGGGGCCAGATCACTGTCTGTGAGGCTGTCCTGGGCAGTGTGGGTTGTTGAACAGCATTCCTGGCCCCCACCCACTTGATGTCAGGAACACTCCCAGTCAGGACAATCACACAAGTCCCCAGAGATTGCCCAGTGTCCCCTGGGGACGGGATCAGCCCTAGTTGAGCACTGCTGACCTGGTGGTTAGGAGGTGAGCTTTGATTCCAACAGACTTGGGCTCCCCTCCCCTGGGGGTGACATTGGTCAGGCCATTTGACCTCTCTGAGCCCACATTGCAGGCTCTCAGATAGAGCTGAGCCTGAAACTCACCTCCCAAGCTTACAGTGAGGACTAAAGGTCATTACACACACAAGATTCGTGAGTTTGGTAAATCCCACGTGTGGGGCCTGGCATGAATTGAAGAAACTGTAGGAATTTCTTGACCAGTTGACCTATGTCAGTCTCAGTTTTCTAACAATCTCAGGCTCATTTGCTTGTGGGGAGGCAGGAAGGTATCAAAGATGATGCTGGAAGATGCTAAACATGGTGATTGGTTCCCAAAACGCAGGCTCTGAGAACATGCAGCCCCCATGTCTGATGGTGAGCAGGTCAGGTATCAGTTAGTGATGGGAACCCATGTCTCTCTTCTCGTGTGCCTTAGGTCCCGGTGGGCACAGGCTGGACTGCAAACTGACTCTGTGTAAGGCTGGTCCTAAAAGCTGGGGGCCTCTGTGGTGCTGGGCAGAGAGGAGCCTGCTGCTTCCTGGGAACCCCCAGCTTCAGGGACATAGGGAGTGACCTGAACGCCACTTCCCCTGCCCCCGGCTCCTGACCTACCCTGCCCAGCACCCGCCTCCCTTCTTGCCTTCCACTGCTTCCCTCATCACATGCCTCACTCGGGTCTCTGGTTGATGCGGGTGGTGGCCCAGCTCCTGGAGCACCAGCTCAGGCCGAGATCATAGAGCTTCCGTCAGGCCTTGGCAGTGGCTGAACCGGAGGTCCTGCACTGTGTGCTGGTGGCGTCACAGGCCATGAAGGCGCCCTACCGATTGGCAGAAAGAAAGTGGAGGTGGACATGGCCTAAGAGGCTTCAAGTCCACTTTCATTTCCCAGCTGTGTAAACTCTTGACTCAAGAAGGCCAGCACAGGCTGGCGCTGGATGGGGAAGGGCGGCACAGACTTGCTTCACCGGGGCCTCGTTTCGTCCACCTGTCCCTCTTCCCCAGCCTCTTCCTGCAGTCAGGGCTTTGCCTCTGGGAAGAAGAGGCTAGTGGTGAGCCTGACTTAGCACCAAGCCTTCGCCTGTCCGGGAGCTCGGGCTGCCCCACTGCATCTACGAAGATTCTTAGAAGTTTCTCCGATGTTTCATTTCATTTCTCATCTCCTGGATCGCATTTTCGCTCCCTGGACTCTCTGTAGCGATTGGAGGCAAGATCTTTTTTATCACTCTTTGTTGTGGAGATAAGCCATGTGACTTTGTGAGTGCTTTCTCCAGGCTCTTTGCTTCTGGGGTTCCCTTTGGGGACCCTGGAAGTCATGGTCTGTCTCTCTGCTGTGAACAAGGCTTGAGTTGTGGTAGCAGAGTCTGGGAGGGCTGGGTGGTGAGAGGAGCTCCCCTGGCTTGGTTTTCTGGGCTGGTTGCTGGCGGTGCTTGGGTCCGTGTGGGTTCTGGAGTGCTCAGCCGGTCCCACCCATCACCCCTCAGTGAGTCTCCCGCCATCTCTGGGTTCGGTTTGTTTGACCCGAGGGCCCTGAAGGCTCTGCTGGCCTGCGGTCGAGGAGGAGCTGAACTGACTGCTCCTTCTGACTGAGGGCAGGACACCCGGCTCATTGCGCTCGTTTTGATGGCCTCGTGAGATGGCCTGGCTCTTCCACAACTGGGTCACCATGTTTGTGTTTAGATTTCTCTAAAGCAAATATTTGCCTGGCCGGTCCAGTCTGGTCAAGAAGTGTGCTCAGCAGCGTGGGTGGGAGAGGGAGGGCGGGGGCCTCTGCACGGCCACAGCTGCTCTGGAGGGGAATGGCCTCTGAGGGGGGGTGTGCACATGCACGCTCTCACCGCGATCTCATGGTCCCGGGCAGTACCTGCCTGCTTCTCTGAGTGCCTCCGGTGAGGCACAAGTTTTCCCTGCTGACCAGCAAGCTGATGGCACAGGTAATGAGGTTTGGCAATTAATTCTCTGTGCTCAGGCTTCTGTGCAAGGGCCAGTGGTCTTCCATGGCTCTCTGTGGAATGCCTGCTGTGCCAGGGGCCACGTGAGGTTCTGGGGACACCTCCATGAATAGGACAGACATGGGGGAAGCCAGGCGATTGACAGACCACCATTGTGACGTATTCTCTGTGGGTGGCATGTGGAAGATTAATGGAGAGACCAGCTTTGGTATAGATCAGTGATGGTGAACCTATGACACGCCTGTCAGTGGTGACACGCGAACTCATTTTTTTGGTTGATTTTTCTTTGTTAAATGGCATTTAAATATATAAAATAAATATCAAAAATATAAATCTTTGTTTTACTATGGTTGCCAATATCAAAAAATTTCTATATGTGACATGGCACCAGAGTTAAGTTAGGGTTTTTCAAAATGCTGACACGCCGAGCTCAAAAGGTTCGCCATCACTGGTATAGATGGTCATAGAAAGTTTCTAAGGACCTCACATATTTAAGCTGAGATCTGATTTGCTGTTACTTCAGCAAAGAGAGGAGTTTAAAAAGTGTTCCAGGCAGAAGGACCAGCATGAGCAAAGGCCCTGGAGTGGGAAGGAGTCTGGGCTGTTTGAGGAGCTGAGAGAAGGCCAGTTCATCTGGGGCATAGTGATGACAGGGAATGAGGTTCGAGAGTGGCCGAGGCCGAGGACAGAGCTCTGAAAGCCAATATGAGGACTGGTTTTCACTGAAGGGAAAACCCCCAAGAGTTTTGAGTTGTTAGACAGTTACCATCATTCAGCTGAGAGGTGACGGTGGCTTGGATCTTAGCCAGCACGGTGTTGGAGGGAAGTGTAACAATTTAAGAAATATTTAGGGGACAGGGAAGGCTGCACAGTGTGGGGCTTGGCAGGGGGAATTGGAGTGTCTGACAAGAAAACTCTCCCATATGGAACTGGGGTACCACTTCCCTTCTCATTTTCTTCCCGTCTGTCCCTTCCTCCTCATAGCTTCTCACTGAATTCTGAGGGGGCAGAGAGGATGGCCACTGGGGCCCCGATGTCGGACCCAGGCGACACGGTCGAGATGGAGGACCCGGCAACCCACTTCCAGGTGCAGAAGCACTCGTGGGAAGGGCTCCGGAACATCATCCACGACAGCCGCAAGAACTCAGGCCTGATCGTCAACAAGGCTCCCCATGACTTCCAGTTTGTGCAGAAGACAGATGAGTCAAGCCCCCACTCCCACCGCCTCTACTACCTAGGTAAGCCCTCCTGTGTCCCTGCGGGCCCCTAGGCTCCTTTGGGCCCGGGGGCTGCCCTTGAGCAGGACAGGGTTTCTGGGATGGCTGTTACTAAATCCTCTAGTGCCCAGAGGTCTCTGGCCCTCTTAGTTAGAAGGCCCAAATAGAGGGGCCTGCCCTGCGCAAACTGCCATGCCCGCCACGGACATCTGTTCACAAGGAAGGTCCGGCCCAGGGTCCTCAGGAGAGTCAGCTGTGCAGGTGAGGCGGGCAGAGGCCAGGGCCGCCCCGTCTGTGCTGCAAGGGGCTATGGTTCGGGCCTGGAACGTGGGCCTGAGCCACTGAGATAGTTTTCAGTACCGGCCAGCTGGGCCTGCCCCTGGGCTTGGGAGCTGTGGGACTCCCTCCGCAGCGGGAGCCACAAGTAGCTCCAGGAGGCTCTGGCTGTGGAGTGAAGTGTTAAGAAAGCTCGGGGAAAGCCCTGGCCAGGTGGCTTAGTTGGCTGGAGCATCATCCCATACGCTAAAAAGGTTCCCAGTTCGATTCTCACATACCTAGGTTGTGAGTTCGGTCCCCAGTCAGGGAGAGTATGAGAGTCAAACAATCGATGTCTGTCTGACTCTTTCTAAAAATCAATAAAACCACATCCTTGGGTGGAGATTAAAATAAATAAATAAAAGAAGGCTCCTGAAAGCTCTTGTGATTGCACAATCGTATGCCCTGTCTTAACAACAGAGGATGGCCTGCCACATTTTTGCACAGCTGCCCCAGATACCTGGATAAGCCTGCTAACAGCTGGCCGCTTCCTCCTCCTCCGGGTGTGCGCCTCTGGAGCAGCATTCTACACGTCTGCAGTTGTTTGTATGTGTGTTCTGCCGGGCCAGGTGGGAAGCTACAGGGTACCCTCAGCAGCCAGCCCTAACCTGGCTCCTAGGAGGTAGACAGTTACTATCTGCTGAGCTAGTGAATGTTGCCCTACTTCACCTAAAGGTGTCACGGAGCAGGTAGAGACAGTTCCAAGCGTGTTTGAAAGCACGTGTCACATGATTGTTGACCAAGGCAGATTTTCGTGCTCATCACTCTCAGCTTCTGGGGCCCAGATCAGTCTCTCTGTATCTTCAGCCCCTGGGACAGTGCCCATTCCTGGTCATGCCCTCTGCCCTCAGTCAGTATTGGAGTGAGTGATGGAGTGAACGAATGAAGTCATTCGCCCGAGGTTAACCCCATGCTAATGATTGTGACTGTGACCTAGATGGACATCAGATGGCTCGCCGCTTCCCGCAGTCGATGCAGGTCACCCTCACAGAGACCCACGGGGTTGACCCAGGTGGTGGTTGGGCAAGCACAGGGTCAGGAAGGCAGTGGACCAGCATGGGGGTCATTAAGCAACAGCGGCTGCTTTTGGAAATCTAGTTTTACTGATGCCCAGCATGCCCACTCGTTTATTTCTGTCTATGGCTGCTTTTGAATACAGATATAACAAGGGTCATATGGCCTGCAAAGTTGAAAATATTTACTGTATGACCCTTTACAGAAAACAGTTTGCCAGGTCTAGCCTGGGAGAAATTAGGGCTGGATGTGTGTGCTTCAAGCTTCGTTTAGCCAAGGAGGAGCTTGGCTGTTAGGACTGAAAGTGGCCAAGATTCAAGGAGTCTGGTGAGCTGTTGCCTCTCTTTTCCTGCAGTTTCCTGGCCCCCCTCAATCCCTTTTTTCCACTTTCTTTGGTCACTCACTCAAGTTCAGATTCCATCCAGGTCAGGGTACTTATATGAGTTTCCTAGGGCTGCTGCTGTAACAAAATACCACCAGGGAGGTGGCTTAAAACAACCAAGATTTATCCTCTCACAGTTCAGGGGACCAGGAGTCTAAAATCAGTTTCTTGGGCTGAAATCAAGGTGTTGGCAGGGCCACGCGGGGCTCCCTGCAGAGGCTCTAAGGGAGAATCGTTTCCGGCCTTTTCCAGCTGCTGGTGGCTGCTGGCATTCCTTGGCTTGTAGCTACATCGCCGCAGTCTTTGCCTCCATGGTCACATCGCTGCCTCCTCTTCTGTGTCTGAAGGCTCTCTCTGCCTCCTTATAAGGCATGATTACATGTAGACAATCCACCCTAATCTCCCCAGTTTAAGATCTTTAACTTAATCCCATCTGCAAAATCCCTTTTGCTACAGAATGTAACATATTCACAGGTTCTGGGGATTAGGGTGTGGACATCTTTGAGAGCCATGTACAGAGCTGCTGGAAGGGACAGAAATCCTCTGAGCTCCTTTGTGCCACCAAGTACACCTCGTAGTCAGGTTGCAGGGGCATCTCTGGGTACCCCTCCCCTCTCAGACCTCATGATATGGTACTCCATGCCTTGTGGAGCCAGGCAGCTGCCCTGCGTGTGTTCTCCATGGGTTCACTTTTACTGCCCTGCCGTCCACGCCCAGGGTTTCTCATCTAGGGTTCTAGCCAACAGCAGAAATGGGTTTCTGGCAGAAGGAATCAGATGGCTCAACATAGGTCAGATGTCCACTTGGCCAGTTGGTCACGGCCTGTGGGTATGTCTGCAGCTGGGGTGGGCCTCCTGAAGTCCACAGGAGGCTCTGAGGGCCCATCCCAGTGAGTAGGGGCGGCCCCTGACAAGGGCTGTGGGCCCGGCAAAGACCCCGAAGTGTGCCTAGAACAGTTCAGTTCTGTACTGCCTCTTTCGGGGTGACACTGCTCACCCCTGAGCTGATCCGGCCTGAATCACTCAATATCCTCAAGGTACCCTTGACTTCACTTCATGTCCAAGTTTCTGGGACAGCCCTCTCCAGAGCCCCCCAAGTATTTATAATATGGCTTTGCACTAGCCCAGCACCTGAGCAAATGCTGGCAGTCAGCGACTCTGTGGATGGAGCAGAAGGGGCCTCCAAGGGCAATGCCTAGCCTGCCCCTTTAAGCACCACCTCCCCCCTGCTTTCCCTGGGACCCCTGCCTCCTCAGTGGGCACCAGGCTTTGCCAGTCAGGGCATGTAGAGCCAGTCACTGAGTCCTCAGTGAAGGCTCAGATGCGCCTGATGGAGCTCAGTGCACTCACGGTGGGTCAGAGAAGGGACTGTGCCGGCGGCTGCCGCCAGGAAGATGGGATGGCGGTGGCTCAGGTTCCAGGGCTCAAACTGCAGCGTCAGGAAGCCTCTCCGGGCTCTCCGGCCCCTCCCAGGGCACGTGAGCCTCTCATGTAGGACACAGAGGGTGCGGGGCCCCAGGCAGCTTTGGGGCCCCTTAGGCAGGAAATACAAGACCACGGTGTGCTCGTGTCCTATGTCCAGATCCAGGGTCCTGTGCCCCCACCAGGCCAGTCACCCAGGCCACAGTGCATGGTGGTAGGGACGGTGGTTGCATTGGAGCTGGGTGCTGTCCCGGAGGAGGGGACGGAGCTGGAATGAGAAGGCAGAGGGGGGCAGCGAAGGCAGAAATCAGCGGTAGTCATTGGTTATCTCAGACCCCTGCCTGGCACGCCGATCATCACCGTCACTGGTGCTGCGGGCAGCTCATCCAGGGAATGTGCTAGCCTAGCCAGTGGTCGGCAAACTGCAGCTCGTGAGCCACATGCGGCTCTTTGGCCCCTTGAGTGTGGCTCTTCCACAAAATATCGACTTCTGTGCATGGGCCACAAAGTTTCATTCGCACTGTACGGGTGTGCCCGCACGTGGTATTTTGTGGAAGAGCCACACTCAAGGGGCCAAAGAGCCGCATGTGGCTCATGAGCCACAGTTTGCTGACCACTGGCCTAGGCCATCAGCTGGGGAGAAAGTGGTCCCAGTATCCTGGGCAAGGCCACACCCTTGACTTCCCATTTGGAAAGCTGCCCCTCAGAGCTCTGCAGACGGGGTTGTCCAGAGCGTGTGCTGTGGGCAGCGTGGCCGGGCAGTGTCATGTCTGCGCCTCCAGCTGGGAAGGAAACCAATGGAAGCAGCTCAAAGGGTCCTTAGGCATCGAACTCTGAGCGCTGCCCACCTGCACATCTGAGTTAACTTTATATTTTCCTTAAATCTACTTTTAAAGGAACCCTAATTAACCTAATGGTTCTCTTTAAATTTGCTTTTATTTTGCTAACTGTACTTTGTGAGCAACTTTATCATAAGTGGAAAACCCATGTCACTCGCCATATCGAGAAGCTACCTATAAAGATAACTGTAAACAGAACAGTTATTTTTATTATTTTGGTTAATCCTCACCCAATGATATTTTTCCCATTGGTTTTTAAAGAGAGTGGAAGGGAGGAAGGGAGGAAAGGGGAGAGAGAGGAGAGGGGGGAGGGGGGAGAGAGAAACATTGATGTGAGAGACATGCATCAATTGATTGCCTCCCACACACACCCCAGTGGGGACCCAGAGATCGAACCTGCAACCCAGGGGTGTGCCCTTGACTGGGAATCAAACTTGTGACTCTTGGGTGCACTGGCAGCACTCTAACCACTGAGCACTGGCCAGGGCTCTGCTGTTAACTTTATTAACAGCAATTGTATTGTCATCCATCCAAAGGAAAGACACTACCGGTTGGAAGATCTGCCATTATTTTATTTGCCACTAAGAACAGGACAGCACTTCAGTAATAAGATACATCTCAACATCAGAGATCTAAGATGTGAAAAATTACAACTTACTGGAATTAGGTTGATACCTCTGAGTGACATATCCCAGGCCTTTGCTAAGTGCGTTATATTTCTTACCTCATTGAATCCACACAGAATCCTCACTGGGCAGCTGCTATCATATTACAGATAAGGTTAGGTCAATAGTTCTGTCGGGGAGGTTCTGCCCTCCAGGGGACACTGGGCAACATCTGGGGACATCTACAGTCATCGCGACTAGGGGTACTCCTGGCATTGAGTGGGTGGGGCCAGGGATGCTGCTCCACGTGCCACTGTGCCCAGGGCGTCCCCCAGAGAGTGTCCCAGTGTCACCAGTGCCAAGGGAAGAGATGCTTGACTAGACACACACTTGCTCTAACCCTAGAGCAATTCCTGGCCTTTGCAAAAGCTTTTACTAAAAAGGAATTGACTGGAGCCTCGCCTGTGGAGAGCTGGATAGCCCTGACCACCCTTTTTTGTTCTATTGTGTTTGTGTGCTGTTTCTTCAGTAATTTAGTCCAAACATTCAGCACACACATCTCAGCCGTGGAGGATCCGGTACTACTGCTGACATGCTTAAACCTGGGTTCGTAGCTTCTCTGGGGAGGGGCGTGCAGCCAGGTTGTGCTGGCAGGATGGCATAGAAGCAGAAGGAACCAGCTGGGCCCAGGCACGGAGAGCCTGAGGCTGGCACGGCCCTGTCCTGGGCCATGTCACCCATTCTGTTTTTCTCCTCTTCCCCCCAGGGATGCCTTATGGCAGCCGAGAGAACTCCCTCCTCTACTCTGAGATCCCCAGGAAGGTCCGGAAAGAGGCTTTGCTGCTCCTGTCTTGGAAGCAGATGCTGGACCATTTCCAGGTGAGCTGCACCTTTCGGGTCCTGCCTGTGGGTGAGGGAGGTAGCCAGGTCCTCAAAGTGTACACATTTCCATGGGTCCTCAACTCCTGAGGGGCCCAGGCCAGCCACGCAGTTCATGCACACTGAGAGCAGAGCTTCCGGCTCACCGCAGCCCTCCCCTCTCCCCCCTTCCTTCTCCCCCTTTCTTTTTCCCCCTCCCCTCTCCCTTCCCCTCTTCCCCTCTTCCCCCCTTCCCC
>NW_006283788.1:395651-399558 GCF_000327345.1 Myotis davidii
TGCTCAGTCCCAGAGTCTAGGCTTCTGATAAGAGTGTTTATCAAAGCACCTATTCCTTTTTCTTTTTTAATGTATTTTATTGATTTTTACAGAGAGGAAGGGAGAGGGATAGAGAGTTAGAAACATCGATGAGAGAAACATCGATCAGCTGCCTCCTGCACACTCCCTACTGGGGATGTGCCCGCATCCAAGGTACATGCCCTTGACCGGAATCGAACCTGGGACCCCTGAGTCTGCAGGCCGATGCTCTATCCACTGAGCCAAACTGGTCAGGGCAGCATCTCTTCCTTTTAAACACCTCACCAAAGACTTGAACTGACTTGGGCCCAGGCCTTTTTATGGAGACTTGGCTAATAATTCATGTCATCCATTAATGACTCGGTTCCAGGGAGAAGGATGGCGGGTGAAGAACGAGAGCACCTTTTTCATTGGTTGGTTTAGTTCTGTAAAAGGAATTCGACAGTAGGGTGTGGGGGGATGACACACTCTGAGTTTCTCCATGCCACCCCAGCAGCTCTCCCTTTTGCCTGCCCCATTTAGTCCCCAAGCCAAGGAGCTGTGTTCACATAGCTTTTGTCTCAGCACGGGGGTAATTTTGCTTTGGGTTCTGCTTTTTTATTTTATTTAAGAGGAAGGAAAAGGGAGAGCTAGAAACATCAATGATGAGAGAATCATTGATTGGCTGCCTCCTGCACACCCCCTACTGGGGATTGAACCTGCAACCTGGGCATGTGCCCTTAACTGAAATCGAACCTGAGTCCCTTCAGTGCACAGGCTGCTGCTCTACGGGGCTTGGGTTCTGCTATTTTAAAATGCGTTTCTTATCACTAATGTTCCTCTACATCTCCATGTCATCCTCAGAATTCTCCTTGCCCCCAATATTTTAGCTGCCCAGACCCACCAGGCTTGGGTGTATGGGGATCAGGTGGTCTGGAATTTGCCCTGCCCCCCACCTGTGCAGAAAGTATGACTGGTGTTAGGTGGGTTCGGATCACATGCTTTTGGCAGGAAGAGGGGGTGAACAGGATGGAGGCATCTGTGGGGTTGGCTTTGGGGACCAGGGAAGAGCAGTCCAGCAGTGTCTCCATGCTGTAGGGAGAGGACAGTGCTGTCTGCCTTGGAGGTTCCAGGGGAAAGGGGCACAGGCAAGCCCAGAGGCGGGCACGAGGGCAGGAGCTCCATGTAAGACCTGAAAGGACCTGCCACCCGTTCCGCTCGGTGCAGCGCTGCTCATCAGAAGGTTCTCCCTGGCGTGGACCCAGGTCAAATAGGTCCCTCCTGGTAATGCCCGGGTGCCAGGGCCTCTGGCTGCTGACACTGGCATCTGTCTCCTGCGTGTCGCCAGGCCACGCCCCACCACGGGGTCTACTCTCGTGAGGAGGAGCTGCTGCGGGAGCGGAAGCGCCTGGGCGTCTTTGGCATCACCTCCTATGACTTCCACAGCGAGAGCGGCCTCTTCCTCTTCCAGGCCAGCAACAGCCTCTTCCACTGTCGGGACGGGGGCAAGAATGGCTTCATGGTAAGTGCCGGTCCCTCGCTGCGGTGGGGTGGGCAGGTGGGCGGCACCCTGCCCCCCCTGAGCCAGGCCTCTCTGTCCCCAGGTGTCCCCCATGAAGCCATTGGAAATCAAGACCCAGTGTTCTGGGCCTCGGATGGACCCCAAGATCTGCCCTGCCGACCCCGCCTTCTTTTCCTTCATCAACAACAGTGACCTGTGGGTGGCCAACATTGAGACCGGCGAAGAGCAGCGGCTGACTTTCTGCCACAGGGGTAAAGCGGGCAGAGGTGTCAGTCCTGGCCAGGGTGGACAGGAACCTGCACCCAAGGGTGTGGTCTGTTGGGCCAGGCCCAGGCCAGCACTTTCCAGGCACAATCATCAAAGCCACCAGTCCAGCTTCTAGAAAATACCCTGCCCCCACTCCACTCTCCCTGACCCCAGGCACCTTCCTGAACCCGGCTCTCACAAGCCTCCCTCCTGTGTGGCCCTCTTGGCCCCCCTCCACCAGACACTTATTCTGCACCTCTGCTCACTCGGCCCCTCCCACCTCTGCTCTCCTTTCTGACTCCATGGTTCAAGCTCAGATCTCACCTGCTCCCCGAGTTTTCCCTCATGCCCCTCCTCGTTGGAAGGTGACCTTCCCCTTCTAAAGATGTTTTTGGAACTCTGCACCTGGCGTGGCCTCAGACTTGCCCCCCTGTCCTGCCCCCCTGTCCTGCCCCACAGTCCTGGTGCCCTCACTCTAAACCTGAGCAGCTCAGCCAGGGGCAACTCAGACACTGGCCATGTCCAGGGATACTTTTAGTTGCCATAGCTGGGTGGGGATGTCCTGGGATCGAGTGGGTGGAAGTTCAGAGATGCTACTCAACACCCCATAGTGCTCAGGACAGCCCCCCACAGAGAATGTGCTGACCCCAATGTTAGCAGTGCCGAGGGGGAGGAACCTGCCTTAAATAAGACTCCTCACCTCTCGTCCTGCTTTCTCCTCCTCCAGGCTTATCCAACGTTCTCGAGGACCCCAAATCTGCAGGCGTGGCCACCTTCGTCATCCAGGAAGAATTTGACCGCTTCACTGGCTACTGGTGGTGTCCCACAGCCTCCCGGGAAGGTAGGTCCCTTTCCATTTTTAAAAAATGCTTCGTGGTCCTGGCCAGGGGTTAAGTGGTTTGAGCATTGGCCTGCGCACTGAAGAGTTGTGGGTTCGATTCCTGGTCAAGGGGATGTATCTGGGTTGCAGGTTGGATCCCTGGCCTGGGGCGGGTGCTAGAGGCAACTAGTCGATGTGGCTCTCTCCAATCGATGTTTCTCTTTCTCTCTCCTTTCTCCCCCTCCCTCCCTTCAACTCTCTCTAAAAATCAATGGAAAAAATACTCTTGGTTGAGGATTAACAAAATGCTCTGTGTACACTTCTTTTCTTAATAGACTCTGTGTGCTTTTCTGCTCTTTGCACTTGTCACTAAAGAAACCTCGGCAATCTTTCTATTGATATCAGTGTCTCGGTCCATTTGGGCTGCTATAACCACACCACAGTTTGGGGGGCTTATAAACAGCACTTACTTACATCTCATGGTTCTCAAGGCTGGGAATTCACGATGAAGGCGCCAGAAGATTCAGTGTCTGGTGAGAACCTCCTCCTGGTTAATAGATGGCACCTTCTTGCTGTGTCCTCATGTCCTGGGGTCTCTTTTATAAGGACACTTACCCCTCTCATGAGGGCTCCGCCCTTATGATCTAATCACCTGCCAAAGGCCCCATCATGTAATGCCATTATATTGGGGATAGGCTTTAACATTTGGATTTGGGGGGACACAATCCCTTGCAGTCAGCACACAACTCTTTGGAGCGTGACTGTGCCATGGTTTATTGAGCTAGTTCTTTGGTTGTTTCTAGTTGTGGGTTTTGGTTTTATTTTGGTATCATAATCAATACTCCTATGAATACCTTTATACACCGATCCTGGTGGGTGATCTTCTGGGCATATATCAGTCGTTCTCAGCTGGGGTGAACCTGCCTTTAGGGGACATTGCACAATGTCGGGAGACTCCTGTTTGTCACAGCTGAGTCGGAAGCACAGTGCTGCCACTCCCAAGCCACATGGCCTTGAGCCAGCCACTCAGCCTCTTAGGCGTCCAGGGCTCCGCCCTAAAGCAGGTGCGGAGACATCTTTGGTCTGTCCACAGGGAGCCTTAGGGCAGAAACAGGAAGCAGCAAGAGAACCTTCTCAGTGGCTAAGGAAGGAAAGGGCCTGCTGAGGAAGGAGCGGCCATGGCTCTGTCCCTGTGACGTCAGCTTGGCCAGTCACCCCACTTCTCTCTCAGCTGTTACCACCCAGTGATCTACTTATTCTCACAATGATCTTTATTGTAATTCTTCTTCTGGAGACATGTGTTATTAACTGGGGCTGCTGAA
>NW_006283788.1:399593-405794 GCF_000327345.1 Myotis davidii
CTGCTCCCAGTGAGGGCCTAACCGACAGACATTTGTTGTCTCAGTGCTGGAGTCCGCAAGTCCGAGGTCAAGGTGTCAGCACCTTGGCCCCTCTCCTTGGCTGTTCTCCCTGTCTCCTCACAGGTCTTCCCTTTGTGCGTGGCTGTTTCCTAATCTCTTCTTATAAGGACACCAGTCATATTGGATTAGGGCCCAACCTAATGACCTCATTTTACCTTAACCACCTCTTTAAAGACCCCATCTCCAAATACAGTCACATTACGAGGTCCTGGGGTTAGGGCTTCAACATAGGGACTTGACAGGAACACGCACAATTCAGCACACAAACCCCCTCCATAGCCAGTTCCCACACTGTTTTGTGCTGGGAATAGCTCAGTCCTCGACCCCACTGTGCAGGTAAGGGAACTAGGCTCCAGGAGGAGGTGTGACTGGCTGAAGGTCTAGTAAAGGGCCGCCCCAGTTCCAGCCCAAAGGCTCATGCTCTTGCCTGGGCCCAGCTGTGGCACAGCAGAGTCCCTCGTGTACATGGGATGGGTGGCCTCCTGGCACCCTCAGTGGTGTCCCTGCCTCCTCCCAGGTTCGGAAGGCCACAAGACACTGCGAATCCTGTACGAGGAGGTCGACGAGTCGGAGGTGGAGGTCATTCACGTGCCCTCTCCTGCGCTAGAAGAAAGGAAGACAGACTCATACCGGTACCCCCGGACAGGTGAGTGCCGGGACAGGGGGCTGGCTGGGCAGTGGTCTGAGTCCTCATAGAGCAAGGTGAGGCTCCAGCTAGGATGGGCCCACAGGACTCGGGAGCAGGCCGGGCTCAGGAACAGCCGCAGGGCCAGCACCGCCTCGGGGCCCTGGAGACAGAAGGAGCTCGGGGAGATTGTGACGGGGTGTGGGCCCCAACCTAGGACGCATCAGACACTCACCACCTGTGAGGGTACAGACTCGAGTTTGCCTGTTTCTCAAGAGAAACTGTAAATCCAGACTCATTTGAGAAATTATCCAATTCTTTTTTTAAAAATATTTTTACTGATTTCAGAGAGAAGAGGGAGAAGGAAAGAGAGAGAAACATCAACGATGAGAGAAAATCATCAATCAGCTGCCTCCTGCACACCTGAGAATTGAGCCTGAAACCTGGGCTTGTACCCTGACCAGGAATCAAACCATGACCTCCTGATTCATAGGTCTATGCTCAACCATTGAGCAACACTGGCTGGGCAGAAAACCCCCCATTCTTAAATGTTGCTCGAATTATTTAAAAACACTTAGAAAGCCCGCCGGGCGTGGCTCAGTGGTTGAGCATCAACCTCTGAACCAGGAAGTCACAGTTTAATTCCCAGTCAGGGCATATGCTTGGGTTGCAGGTTTGATCCCTGGTGAGGGGTGTGCAGGAGGCAGCCAATCAATGATTCTCTCTCATCATTGATGTTTCTATCTCTCTGTCACTTTCCCTTCCTCTCAAAATTAGTAAAAATATATTTTAAAAAGATAAAAATAAAAATACCTGGTAAGCCAAACGAAGTATATGGCGGGCCAGGTTCAGGTTCAGCCTGCAGGCCTCTTGTTTGCCGCCTCCATGGAGGCAAATAAAAGAGTTGTTCTCGCTGACCTGTAGCGAGCAGCACCTCCTGTTCGCCATGCTGGCAGAGCCTCCTAGAGCCGTGGTTGGCACACTGCGGCTCGCGAGCCACATGTGGCTCTTTGGCCCCTTGAGTGTGGCTCTTCCTAAGCCTTAGGAGTACCCTAATTAAGTTAATAACAATGTACCTACCTATATAGTTTAAGTTTAAAAAATTTGGCTCTCAAAAGAAATTTTCAGTCTTCGTACTGTTGATATTTGGCTTTGTTGACTAATGAATTTGCTGACCACTGCCCTAGAGGATATTTTCAGTCCCCAATGCAAATGGGAAAAGTCAGTCTCCTCCCTCCCCAGTTGACAAATGAGAGCACGGAGGCCAGATTTCAAACTCTCCAAAGGCAGCAGGTGTCTTCCTCGTGTATGTTCCACCATGACCTCCCCATCAGCTAGAGGTTGTACATCACTCTGTCTGGAATGAGGTCCTGGCTCAGTCAGAAAGTCCTGCTCAGGGATTTTGTGCCTGGACCAGAGAGGGAGAGACCTTTGGACACCCTTCCTCCCCTGCCCCCCATGCCCACTGTGTCACCTTTCTGTGTCCCCCTGCACCCCCCAGCCCAACACCTGCTCTCACCCCACATGGGCGACACCTGCCAGGCTCACCTCACTTTCATTTCTGTAGGTAGCAAGAATCCAAAGATCGCCTTGAAGCTGGCTGAGTTTCAGACTGACAGTCAAGGCAAGGTAAGAGGGCCAGGAGCCCCGAGAAGCTTCTGGGTGAGAAGAGGGGTCAGGGTATGTGTTTTGAGCTGGGTAGGTAGTTGGGCAGCATCAGCAGGCTGCCCGCCCCCTTCCCGCGGCAGGTGCTCCTCTCAGCCAACAGAATGCAAAACAACACCGCCCAGAGCTCTGCTGCCAGGGTGGGCCCTGCTGCCCCCATCACTCTGCACCTCACTCTGAAATGACAAGAGGCCCTCGTCACTTAGGGCCTAGTCAGGAGGGCCAGAGTGGCTGTGACTGAGAAGGGCCGTGGGGGACGAGGATGTCAGAGGTCAGAGTTCAGACAAGCTGAGAAAGCCCTTGCATATTTTTGCCAAAATGCATTCTTGTGTAATGTTTCAGAAGAAAGCGTATGATAAACTACACTGACTTTTGTAATTGAGGAGTCAGTTTTTGTTCTGGGCAAAATTCGGCCCTAACCAGACCCCTTCTCCACTCTTGACCAGAGTATTCGTGCAGATTTAACACAGATCAGCTCTAAGTGGCTTTGTTTTAAACAGTCCCTGGCTCTGCCGGACAAACAGGGTCCTGCAGTGGTATGGGTTATACCAACTGAACAGGCAGTTGGGGATGTTAGGGCGGTGCCCGCTGGGGTGTGGGGCATGCTGAGGCCCTGCCTGCCTTTTCCTCCTGGGGAAATGCCATGCCAGCCCCATTTAGGCTCCAGGAAACTGGCATCCAAAGACTATCTTGCCCAAGGCCACCTGGCTTTGCAGTGCCAGTCCACACCAGAACCCTGCGTTTCCAGCCAATGGGCTGTCATAATACAGTCCCACAGACTGGGCAGCTTAAACAGTAGTTTATTGTCTCACAGTTATGGAGGCTAAAAGTCTGAAATCAAGGTGTCGGCAGGGCTGGTTTCTCCTGAGGCCATGAGAAAGGACCTGTTCCAGGCCTCTCTCCTTGCCTTGTAGATGGTCGCCTTCTCCTTGTGTCTCATCACAAGACCCTCTACCCATGTGATACCTGTGTCCACACTTCCAACACGAGTCCTGTTGGATTGGGCCACCCTACCTGTATGACCCCATCTTAATTAATTACATCTGTAGCCACTTTATTTCCCAATAAGGCCCCATTCTGAGGTTCTAGGGGTGAGCACTTCAACGTGTGGATTTGAGGGGGGACACAGTGTGCCCCTAACAGTGACTGTCTACTCCTGGGTAGCATGTAATGTGACCCGAGTCTGTTTTCCCTTCAGATCGTCTCTACCCAAGAGAAGGAGCTGGTGCAGCCATTCAGCATGCTCTTCCCCAAGGCGGAATACATCGCCCGGGCCGGGTGGACCCGAGACGGCAAATAGTGAGTCTCTGTCTGACAGCATCTAAGTCATTTATATTCAGGACCTGGGTGGGCCACTCCTCTCTACCCCCCAGCTCCACCCCTATCGTAAGAATCACGGAATCACCAAATAGAAGGAGTCCCGTTTCACTCACTTTTTAGCCCTTCTGCTCACATCAGAGACAAACATCTCTAACGGGTCCTAAAGCATGGCCCGGAGGCTCAGTCCTCACCACCCATCTTTTTTTGTGAGGCCCAGGAGCCAAGAATGGTTTTTACGATTTTAAATGATTTGGGGGTTGGGGGATCATACATGAAAGTGATATAAAACCCACAATTCAGTGTGTGTAAATAAAGTTTTATCGGCACAGGGCCACACCCATTCATCTACAGCTTATCTGTGGTTGCTTTCACATTACAAGGGCAGGGTTGAGTAGTTGTGAAGGACACGTGTGGCCCACAGAATTGAAATACTGACTCGCTGGCCCCTTTACACAAAGGGTGTGCATCCCCTGCTCCAAACACTTGCCAGACTCCCTTCGTAACAGAAACAGCGAGACTCAGGCCATGGGCTCTGCTGGAACCTCCCATCCCTATGATGTTGCTCTTTATATATATATATATGTTTTTTAAATTTTTTTATTTTATTGATTTCAGAGAGGAAGGGAGAGGGGAAGAGAGATAGAAACATCAATGATGAAAAAAAAATCATTGATCAGCTGCCTCCTGCATGCCCCACACGAGGAATCGAGCCTACAACCTGGGCATGTGCCCTGACCAGGAATCAAACTGTGACCTCCTGGTTCAACCACTGAGCCATGCCGGCTGGGCTGAAATTGCACTTTAATTTGGTTTTAGTTGCTTCCTGTTTATTTTGAGACGCTGCTTTTCCACTTACAATACTGATAGGTCCCCATTTAAAACACGTTTAAGTTAAAAATTGTCAGGTTTCAGCAAAGTATGAAATCAAGGATGGTGTGTGTAGGTGAGGATTTGGCTGAAATTGTGGCTTTCTCAAAACTGCTCTATGATTTCATGATGTCAGCCGTTTCCAGAAGTCAGGTTGTGGAGTTCTGTCAGCCCCCCTGAGCATGCATTCCAGCCAGGAAACTGTGTGTCATGGGGTTACTTGGTCAGGTATCGGTGAAGTTGACAAAAGAGGGTTTTAGTCACCAGTTTCTGGCTGCTGGCCCCTGAGGCCTCTGGCTTCTCTTTCGCCCTCTCAGCGCCTGGGCCATGCTCCTGGATCGGCCCCAGCAGCAGCTCCAGCTCGTCCTCCTGCCCCCAGCCCTGTTCATCCCCATCACCGAGGATGAGGAGCAGCGGGAGGCCTTCGCCAGAGCCGTGCCCAGTAACGTCCAGCCATACGTGGTGTACGAGGAGATCACCAGCGTGTGGATCAATGTAAGGGTGGGGAAGTGAGCTCAGGCAGGCCTGCCCCTGGTCAGGGAGGGAGAGTCCACGGGGGCTGGGTTTGGCCTCCCCTTCCTCAGCAGGGCGTGCCTTACCTGACGTGTCTTCCCTCTTCTGCCCGGACAGGTTCATGACATCTTCTATCCCTTCCCCCAATCAGAGGGTGAGGACGAGCTCTGCTTCATCCGCGCCAACGAAAGCAAGACCGGCTTCTGCCACTTGTACAAGGTCACCACCGTGTTACAGCCTAATGGCTACGACTGGAGCGAGCCCTTCAGCCCCGGGGAAGGTGAGCACAGCCTGACTAACGCCATTGCTCATCCAACTGCCGTCTGAGGTTCCATGTGCTGTTTGTTCACTGTTCCCACCCTCTGACTCAGCCGCCCACAGGAAAGAAGTCATTCACACCTGGCAGGGGTTACCATAGCTGCCTATTCATTCATTCAATCAACAGGAGTTATTGAGCACCTGCCAGGTGCCAGGCCTGTCTTACACCAGGGGTCGGCAAACTAGCTCAGTGATGGCGAACCTTTTGAGCTCGGCGTGTCAGCATTTTGAAAAACCCTAACTTAACTCTGGTGCCGTGTCACATATAGAAACTTTTTGATATTTGCAACCATAGAAAAACAAAGACTTATATTTTTGATATTTATTTTATATATTTAAATGCCATTTAACAAAGAAAAATCAACCAAAAAAATGAGTTCGCGTGTCACCTCTGACGCGTGTCATAGGTTCGCCATCACTGTCCTATAGTATAGCTGCAAGTCAGTCCCAGACCATCTGCCTGTTTCTGTAACACATGGTCACGCCAGTCACTTATATGTCCTCTGTGGCTGTTTTTGTGCCCCGGTGGCTGTTTTTGAGTAGTAATCCAAAAACTATGAAAGATGCTGTCCTGGGAGTGATGAGCATGAGGGGCTTTCTAGAACTCGTGGTTAGGAGAACGTCTCTGGATAATGTGCCATGGAGCAGGGACCTGGAGGATGTGGTAAAAATGGCGGAGGCAGCTACACAGAGCTCTAGGCCTCACGAACAGCCCATGCAAAGGTCCTGGGGCAGGACCAGGTCTGCATGTTAACGGAACAGCAAGGAAGCCTGTGTGACTGGAGCAGAGTGAGGGGAGAGAGGGAGCAGGTGAGGGCAGGGGGATGGGGCAG
>NW_006283788.1:410312-426347 GCF_000327345.1 Myotis davidii
CGCCAGCACTGTCCTATAGTATAGCTGCAAGTCAGTCCCAGACCATCTGCCTGTTTCTGTAACACATGGTCACGCCAGTCACTTATATGTCCTCTGTGGCTGTTTTTGTGCCCCGGTGGCTGTTTTTGAGTAGTAATCCAAAAACTACGAAAGATGCTGTCCCGGGAGTGATGAGCATGAGGGGCTTTCTTTCTAGAACTCGTGGTTAGGAGAACGTCTCTAGGAACTTGGGCTTTTACATTGGCCGTCCACCACTTTAAAATGATTCCTGAGGTTGCTGTGTGGAGCGTAGCCCGAGGGGTGAGGAGAGGGACAGGAACGGGTCAGGCGGTGGGGCTGGGCTGACCCAGGTGATTCGCTGCACTCTGCACTTTGACCACTAGCTGACATGGTTTGCCTGTGGATTTGGATGTGGAGCCTGAGAGAGAGGATAGCACAGGCACCATTTGTTCCGTCACAGGTCTATTCCGAGATGGGAAGTCTCTGAAAGGGGCAGTTTTAGGAGAGAACAATCCAGAGGTGGGTTTTGCACGTATCCAAGGTGAAGAGCTCAGTAGTGGGAATGCCGTGTGGGCAGGTTCGTGTGCTCGGAGTTCTGGGGAGAGAATGTATTGTGATGGGAGTGTGGCCATCCTCGCCAGCAGCCTGGATGGCATCTCAGCCCCTGCACAGGACAGTGCCACAGGGCCGAGCCTGCGAGTTAAGCCGGCTCCTCACGCTTGGAGCAGGGTCTCTCCTGTGGGCACTGCTGACCTCAGGGCCGGGTCATTCTCTGTATGGTCGTCCTGGGCACTGGGGGGAGTTCAGCAGCATCCCTGACCCCCACCCACTCCCCAGTTGTGATAACCATAGATGTTCCCAGGTGTCAGCCGGTGTCCCCTTGGGCCGAGTCACCCCAGGATTGCCCTACCGGTTAGAGGTAGAGCCCACAAATGAGCCTCAAGCAGCCACCTGCACAGGGGACAGAGACCCAAGTGAGGGTGTGTTCAGGGTGCCAAGAGCCGAGGGGGGCCCGAGTGTCAAGAGGCGAAGCCACACGCTCCGAGGGGTTGGGTAAGGCAGGGCCTGAGGAGTGCCTGCTCTCAGGGCACTGCCACTCGGGGTTTGTGCGGCCCCGCGTGCCGGCTGAGCCATCTGCAGGGAGTTTTCTTTGGCTCGTTGGTGTTGCTGCTGTTTGGCTGGTCTGTTGACTTACTGACGCCACCTGGCTTCGGGAAATGTCACCTAAAAGTCCTCATTTCCGCCTCTCGAAATGGGCCAGCTGAGCTCGATTCTCACCTGGAGGTAGGGTGGAGCTCGAAGCAGGTGCCTCTCAGGAAACCTGCTTTTGAGTTGGGCACACCTGGTTTCCCATGCACCTGTGTGTGGGCCTCTGCTGCATCCCCATCTCACACTCTTGTCACAGGTCTTCCTCCTGCTCGATGGCAGTTGGACAGATGAGAAGGCGTGGCCTCAGGCACTTTAAATCAGAAGGAATGAATTCTTTAAAGGCAGCCTCCAGGCGTGCTGTGCAGTCGAGTGAGGCTGGCAGCCTGTCGGAATGCACGAGCGGCAGGACAGTGGTGGCGCTGGCACTGACGTGTCCGTGCGACACCTGCTTTCACAGAGGACAGTCCTGCTGGAGAGGCCCAGCAGGCGTGCTTGGCAGGGCCCTCTGGGCCAGGAGAAACATGGGCTTCAATGTGGGTAGCCAAGAAGACTCAAGAGCAAGAGCAGGGAATAGAGCTCAGAATGGGTTGGAGTGAGATGGGGACCAGCCAGCTGCGCCATCGTCCGTGCCTCAGCGGGAAGCCTCAGGGGTGACTGGAGAATTGAGGGGCAAGGCTGGCCTGGGATGCAGAGGCTGTAGACTGGCATTTGCCAAGTTGGTGGGGGCCGATCTGGACAGTGCAAGTCTGCTGTGGTGCAGGGGGGTCTCGGTGCTTTGTGTCCCCATCACAGCTTCCTGGGGCCCCTTCACCTCTTTTCCTTTCTTTATTTCCAGATGAATTTAAGTGCCCTGTCAAGGAGGAGATCGCGCTGACCAGCGGTGAATGGGAGGTTTTGGCCAGGCATGGCTCCAAGGTACCAGCGTCTCCATGCACACTTGTACATGCACAGGCACATAGACACACACTTCTGGTCCCTCTCAAGACCTCTTGTGCTTGTGGCTCCCCTGCCCCTGCCTGGCCACTCCTCCCTCCTGCTCCGCCCCCTCCACAGCCCCAGTGTGCCCAAGGCCAAGGCTGGCGACACCCTGGGTCCAGGATGCAGGGCCCCATCTGAGCACACTCTCAGGGCCACAGGGAGCTCTCTGTTATCCTCCACTCTATGAAACCACTCAACCCTGGAAGAACAGTTTGTGGGACACTTGGGGTGCCCACTGTGGGATCGTCTTGCAGCTTCCAACCAGGGTCACCCCCCACGCTTGCCCGAGGGGAGGTTCAGGAGCAAAGGATGCGGCCACAGGGAAGACCAGAGGCGTTCGTTCCATTCCCCCAAACGCATCTCTTAAAAACACAGTGCGACTTTGCCTCTGGCTACAGCATCTTCACAGGGTCCAGGTCTACAGAATTCCAGATTTTACAAAGGGTCCCCTTCATCAGACTTCCTGGTCCCTACTTCACACCAGCATAAATGCCTCGTGGACCAAAGACAGACATATGAGCACATGTGTGTCCCTCCCAGTGCTCTTCACATGGTGGGAAGTAGCAGTCAGTCAGCACTGGAGTGGCCCACAGTTGCAGGGAGGTCCAGGCTCCATAGGGAACCGTGTTGATTACAGCAGAACCACACCTGCCAGAAGGCCCTGTCACCGACTTGTAAAGCCGTCACTACAAATTGCTGGGAAAGAAGTTGTAAAACCATGAGCACAGTCCCAATTCGATCAGATTTTACGTTCTCATCTTTATGTGTGAGGCAAGAGGGCCAGAAAGTGGGGCACCTAGAGGTTAAAGGACAGTCGCCTACTCTTAGTGGCTGTGCTTGCTTGCAGTCAGTCTTGCTGGAGGTGTTCTCCCACCCTATCCCCCGACCCCAGCTCTTAGCCTAGCTCTGCCCCGCAAGGAGTAACTGGGTACTAAGACTCTGTTTCCTCATCTGTGAAATGGAACCATCTAGTACAGTGATGGCGAACCTTTTGAGCTCGGTGTGTCAGCATTTTGAAAACCCCTAACTTAACTCTGGTGCCGTGTCACATATAGAAACTTTTTGATATTTGCAACCATAGTAAAACAAAGACTTATATTTTTGATATTTATTTTACATATTTAAATGCCATTTAACAAAGAAAAATCAACCAAAAAAATGAGTTCGCGTGTCACCTCTGACACGCGTGTCATAGGTTCACCATCACTGATCTAATAGCTCTAATTCTTTCATCGTGACAACTGGTCTCTCCCCCTTGTTAGTGCTGATGATTCTCTCTGGGGGCATCCTGGGCACTGCAGGGTGTTGAGCAGCCTCCCTGCCTCCCACCAGAAGTACTCCCGTTTGTGACCACCACAGATGTCCCCAAACATAGCCAGGTGTCCCCTGGGGGCAGAACTACCCTGGGTGAGGACCCTGCTTTAAAGTACTTTGAAGCCCTGGGCATATATAGGGTTTGGCACACACATAAGCCCGCATCATCCCTTTCTCTCTCACCGAGCTAGAGTGACCGCTAACATCCCTGCCTGAGGTCATGTGCCCCCGGCCTATTTCTGCGCTCCCTCTGGAAAGATGTGGCCGGGGTGGGTCCCTGGCCTGGAGAACACTGATTTCCCCATTTGTTTGAGTTTTCAGGGACATCCTCTATTTCTAGAAAACCTTTATTTAAGAAGCATGGTAACAATGAACACTCAGTATTTGTTATAATGACTGGATCATTCTAGATACAACGCACATCGGAATCCCCTTCCGCCCTCACCCTGCACTCTGCAGCCTCCGCCCCTCCTTGGAGGTGACCACAGAGGGAAATCACTTGCAGAGCTTTCCTATTTGCACACATCCTTTTAGGGGATTTCTAGAGGTTTTTTAGAAGATAGTTTTTTTGTGGACACAGAGAATTGTGCCATAGTTACGGGAACAATTCCACCTTTTTGGACACTCCTGTTGTCACCTTTCTTTAGTCTTAAGAGCGCTTTGAGCATCTTTGTCCCTCCATTTTGAAATCCCCTCCTGGGCGAAGTCCTCAGGAACAGTTCCCAGAGGTCTCGCTGCCAGGTCAGAGGACACACTTTTTTTGTTTTGCCTCCATGTTGCCAGGTTGGCCCCAGAGAGGCAGTGCCTGTCCCCATCCCCAGAGCAGGGTTTTTCCCTCTCCTCCTGAGGACATCACCTAAGAGCCCCACAGGGATATAGGTGGGGCAGGGAGTGCCACCTCTTTACCCCATGCATTGAGTCACAGGTGGGCTGACCCCACCCGGGACCAGGGCCTGGGGCTGTCAGGCCTTTGGGCCCAGGATGGCCCCTCCCTCAGCCTCTGTGGGAGGCTCTGGGCATGCCCAGAGTGACTGTCCAGGGTTCTGATTCTAAGTTGCTCCTGGATGTGCAGCCAGCCCAGCTAGATCGAGATCTACTCCCGCCCCACAGGGTCTGAGAAGTGCATCTCTTCCAGACACTTCTCCGGCCAACTTGGGAGATAACAGGTCCCCTGCTCACAGAACATTGGCCCTCCCTGTGGGGGTAGGGAGATGGGCAGGGGTCATGGGAAAGCAGACCTGGGAAGCGTTGGGCAGCCTCACAAGGAGCCCCTGTGTCCCCACAGATCTGGGTCAACGAGGAGACGAAGCTGGTGTACTTCCAAGGCACGAAGGACACTCCCCTGGAGCACCACCTCTACGTGGTCAGCTATGAGTCGGCCAGTGAGATTGTGCGCCTCACCACGCCCGGCTTCTCCCACAGCTGCTCCATGAGCCAGGTGGGCACTCCCCTGAGTCCAGATGCTCTTGATGGCACTATCCCTGTACCCGCCTTAGCCTCTCAGAACATTCTAGAACATCAGGCAGCAGCCAAGCACAGGGCCACTCCCCATCCAGGGTAAACAGTTGGTAGCAGTTTGCCGACTATAGAACCAGAAAGATCGTATAGGAAGAATCTGAGTCTGACCACGTGGGACCCCTGGCCAGGGGACAGAGTCCTCTGGGCCTCAGTTTGCTTATCTGAAAAATGGGGGTAATGATAACAGTAGCCACCCCACATGGGTGGGGTTTTGAGGTTTAAATGAGCACTTACACAGGGTAAGGATGGGCAGTATCAGTGAAGGTTGGCCAGTGATGGGACAAAGGGTGCAGAATTGGGGGGTGGGGAGAGGTGCTCAGCGCCCCCGTCCTACCCGCAGAATTTCGACATGTTCGTCAGCCACTACAGCAGTGTGGGCACACCACCCTGCGTGCACGTCTACAAGCTGACCGGCCCCGATGATGACCCTCTGCACAAGCAGCCTCAGTTCTGGGCCAGCATGATGGAGGCAGCCAGTGAGTAGCCCCAGGTCCTCTGGGACTTGACCGAGACTTGCCGTTGGGAGCCCCAGCTTGCCCGTCTAGAGAATGGATTGGGGTCCCATCCGATAACACCGGTGAGAGGAGGGTGTCCTGGAGGGTGTGAGGCAGCGAGCAGCCTGCAGCCCTCCCTGCTAGGCCTCCCCAGCGTCTGGCCTCCCCGGCAGCCCTGAGAGCGCCTCTCAAACATGACCACTGGCCCCAGCTGTCCTGTGGGCTCTGCCCCTGGGACAGTCTCTTTTCTGTGCTGCAGGTAAGGCCTGCCCCTCACAGAGCAGACTCGGTTCAGGAGCCGACTGCCTGCCAGCGGGTCCCTGAGGCATCCTTGTCCTCGGGCAGCGTCCCCAGGCGCAGAGCAGATGCTTGGGAGCCTTTGAAGAAGCAGGCCTGGAGGTCAGGCACAGGTGGAGCCTCGTAAACCGGAGGCAGCTGTCAGTTTGCCCAGGAGCCAGGAGGGCGGCCTTCTCGCTGCTGGGGCGACCCCAGGTTCCAATTCTGGCTGCAGAACAAGGACAAGTCAGCTTGCCTCCCTAAATGTTCCTTTATCTGCAAAGTGTTACAATGTCTGTTCTTAGGATGAAAATCAAAGCCTTCCAAACACATAAGAATCTCTCCCTAAGCAGGACCCCCTTCCCTGACCCAGACCTGCCACTTGCTAGATTTCCAGATGTTCTGGGAAATAGGAAGCCCTGGCATTTGTAAAGTATTTATGGGCTAGAAAACATCTTTATCATCACCCCCTGGAACCTTAATAGGTAAAAGGCTTCTCCACCTAATACAGTGGTTCTCAACCTTCCTAATGCCGCGACCCTTTAATACAGTTCCTCATGTTGTGGTGATCTCCAATTTCATTGTTACAAATTGAACATAATTAAACCATAGTGATTAATCACAAAAACAATATGTAATTATATACGTGTTTTCCGATGGTCTTAGGCGACCCCTGTGAAAGGGTCGTTCGACCCCCAAAGGGGTCGCGACCCACAGGTTGAGAACCACTGACCTAATAACTCAGTCCATGACTCTCTGCACGTCAACAACACTGGACATGATGGAGCAGGACCCTCAGCCCTGGTTCACAGATGAGGGCGGGTATTGCACAGCAGCAGGGGAGCAGCGATGGGAACTTGGGTGTCCTGATGCCCAGCCCTGGATCTGCAGGCAGGAGGACTAGGGACTGTTTTCTAAAACTGCTGACCTTGCCATGTTTGCAGACAACCTCTATGAGCCGTTGGCCAGCTGTGGCCAGATCCCACCACGCTCTATCATTTGCATCGTCTGTGGCCGCCTTAGGGCCACAACAGCAAAGCTTGGTTGTTGGTTGTTACAACAGAGACACAGAAAGTCTCCTCAGCACCTAAGGCCAAAAATATTCTCCACCCCTTTCCAGTAAACATTCCACAACCTACATTCCCACTTATTTAACTTTTTAAAAAAATATTTTTTAATGGATTTTAGAGAGAGAGGAAGGAAGGGAGTGCAGAGAGAAAGAGAGAGAGAGAGAGAGAAACATTGATCAGTTGTCTTCCATATACATTCCAAACTCCGATTGGGGATCAAACCTGCAACCTGGGTACGTGCACTGACCAGGAATCGAACCGGCGACCTTTCGGTACACAGGACAATACTCAGTCAACTGAGCCACGCCAGCCAGGGCACCTTATTTAACTTTGAAATCTGCACCCTGTTTACCTGAATAAAATCATCTTAGAGACTTTCTTCATGATCATGATCCAAACACCCGTGTTGCTTTGCAAAAATGAAAGCAATTATAAAGATTTGAGAGAAGCAGACCATGAAATTGTCTGTCAAATCACAGAAGTGATGTCACCTTCCTGGGGGAATCAGCTAGCACAGTGATGGCGAACCTATGACACGCGTGTCAGTGGTGACACGCGAACTCATTTTTTTGGTTGATTTTTCTTTGTTAAATGGCAGTTAAATATGTAAAATAAATATCAAAAATGTAAGTCTTTGTTTTACTATGGTTGCAAATATAAAAAAATTTCTATATGTGACACGGCACCAGAGTTAAGTTAGGGTTTTTCAAAATGCTGGCACGCCGAGCTCAAAAGGTTCGCCATCACTGGGGTAGCGTCAGCGGCTGCTGGAGCCGGTTCACTCCTGGCCCTCTGACTTAAAAAACCTTTGAGCCCTAACGGGTTTGGCTCAGTGGATAGAATTTTTAAAAATAAAAAATAAATAAAAAACCTTTGAAAAGCAGAAGATGGGGTGCTTCCAGCTCACCCTCAGCGGGTGGAGGCCAGGCAGTGGAGTGTGGGTGTCAGCTGGCTCTGGGCTCCTGTCTGAGCAGCCACGGCTTCTCTGTCTGTAGGCTGCCCCCCCGATTATGTGCCCCCGGAAATCTTTGACTTCCACACGCGGTCTGACGTGCAGCTCTACGGCATGATCTACAAGCCGCATGCGGTGCAGCCAGGGAAGAAGCACCCCACTGTTCTTTTTGTGTACGGAGGCCCCCAGGTGGGTACTGGCCCTGTTCCTCACACCCCCTCCCTCCGTGCCAGGACTGGAGTGCCCCCTCTGACCACACAGGGTTCTGGGGTCCCTCAGGCTTCTGCCTCTGGCTTTCTGTACACCTTATCCTCCCTGATGACCACCGCTCCTCCTTCTCCTGCTGATGCTCCCTTGTCCCTTTGGGAAGCCCCCCTCATCCCAGGTGTTCCTTTGGGGCACCTGCCCAATAGTGATCCACTCCCACCCATGGCCACCAGCATGGGGACAGAGGTGGCCATGGGCTCTGGGCCCAGGTCTCTGAGAAGGGGACATCTAAGACAGTGGTTCTCACTTGGAGTCCTGTCCTTCAGGGGACACTGGATGGTATCTGGGCAATTTTCACAACTCGGGGAAAAACACTCCTGGCATTGATGAGTGGAGGCCAGTCTACATGCTCCAGCACCCACTACGCACCCCTCCCCCCATACACACACACACAGGGAATGATAAGGCCCCAAATAGTAACAGCACCAAAGCGAGGAGCTGGTTGAAGTCAAGTTCCTCATAGAAAGCACCTGCTTCCACACCAGCCATTCCCCCACCAGCGTTTGTGTCTGCTTTTTAGAGAGAACGGAGGGTAGTAAGGAGGCAGAGCGGGGCTGTAGGAACAAGGCTTGGTGCAGCATGGCCCTCTCCCTTCCCACTCCCCCACGTCCAGAACCCTTCCGGGCCATTCATAGTCTTTACAGTAAAGTACAGGGTCCTTATTAGGCTGGAAGACCCCTGCCCCGTCCCGCTGGCATCGGGGCCATCTAGCCCATTCTGTCTCGCATCTCATGCTGGATTTCTTACCACATGCCCAAAGCCCCACGTCCTCGCTTTGCCTTCCCCACAGGTGCAGCTGGTCAATAACTCCTTCAAGGGAATCAAGTATTTGCGGCTCAACACGCTGGCGTCCCTGGGCTACGCTGTGGTTGTGATTGATGGCAGGGGCTCATGTCAGCGAGGTCTTCGGTTCGAAGGGGCCCTGAAAAACCAAATGGTAACTTTTCTTCCCAGTCTCTCCGGGCCCTTCCTGTGTAGTGAAGGGAGATCTGGGTTTTGTTGGCTCAGGGTTTGGGGCGGCTCCGGGTCACCTCCTTCAAGGACCGTCATAAGTGGAGTGGCCTTTTGGAACCAAAGGGAACATCTGCTTTGCTGCTCAGCTCTGAGCTTCGTCTCATGGGGACACAGGTATACACCTGTCGCACCTGGTGCCTGAAACCAGACACATCAGTACAGGCCCAGGTGGCAGGAGGAGCCAAGGGCTGGGCTGGACAGGGACTGGTGGCTGCACAAGTGGTGCTAACGGTGATGGTGGAGACCATGATGATGATATGATGATGATGATGGTGATGGTTGTGTTGATGATATGATGGTGGTGGTGGTGGTGGTGGTGATGGTGATGATGGTGATGGTGGTGACAGTAGTGATTGTGTTAATGGTGGGGGTGGTGATGGTGGTGGTGGTGGTGGTGATAGTGATTGTGTTAATGGTGGTGATGGTGGTGATGGTAATGGTGGTGACAGTAGTGATTGTGTTAATGGTGGTGGTGGTGATAGTGGTGATGGTGATGATGACACCAACTATTCATTGAGCCCTAGCATGTGCCAGACCTCTGAGTGTAGGACACGCACCATCCCATGCTGCCCTCATGTCCACTGTAAAATGGGTCCTATTCAGGTTAACACCCTCGTTTTGGGTGGGAAAACAGGCCCAGAGAGAGGATGTGACTTTCTCAGAGGAACAGCCAGGAGGTAACAGGGCAGGGTTGGTGCCAAACCTGTCTGACCACTGCCCCAGAGAGCAGGGCGAGTGTGAATGGAGCTTTGATCCGAGAGGGAGAGGGCTCCTCACAAGGGGCAGAGATGGGACGGCAGTAGGAGGAGCCACTGAGAGGTTCCCGGCCTCGTCCCCCAGGGCCAGGTGGAGATTGAGGACCAGGTGGAGGGCCTGCAGTTCGTGGCCCAGAAGTACGGCTTCATCGACCTGAGCCGGGTGGCCATCCACGGCTGGTCCTACGGAGGCTTCCTGTCGCTCATGGGGCTGATCCACAAGCCTCAGGTGTTCAAGGTGGGTCCCGCCCCGCACCCTCCCCTTGTCTGCTAGCACCCGCCCAGGCCCCGGCGCCCTTGGGGGAGGCATCTCGGCAGGGCTTTGCCACGTGGCTGTTTCTCCCCGCAGCAGCCCCACGGGGCCGAGCCCCCCTCCTCATTGCCCGCCACTGCTGACCCCAGGATGGCGTCCGGCTGCACAAAACCCCGCCAGCAGCTCTCTGTGGGAGGCTGAGCCTGGGACCCCGGCCTCGGATGGGCAGAGGTGGGGCATGGTGTGAAGAGCATCGGGGGAGGGGCCCCCAGGCCGCAGCACTGTCCGGGCACCGCGGGGCGGCGATGAGGAGGAGGAGGCAGAAAGGCAGTGGGACCAGGGAGGAGCCGATCCCGGCCTAAACATGCCCGTTCAGTTCACCCTCCCTCGACAGCACACAGTCCACGGGGGACACGTGGTCTGAGGGCCCCTCCCTGCCAGCCCCCCTCCCGTTTGCATGCCCACTCCTCATGTCCTCCGGGGGAGGCCCCGGGACAGCCAGTTGAATGAGGGCTCCCGAAACCTGACCCATGTGCATGTGTCTCTCCTCTTCTCTCTCTCTCTTTCTCTCCGCCCTGTCCATCCACTGTGGTCCTCAGGTGGCCATCGCAGGTGCCCCGGTCACAGTCTGGATGGCCTATGACACAGGGTACACGGAACGTTATATGGACGTCCCGGAGAACAACCAACTTGGCTATGAGGCAGGCTCCGTGGCCCTGCACGTGGAGAAGCTGCCCAACGAGTAAGGCCCCTCCCTGCCCTGGCAGTTCTGAGTCACTGGGTGCTCCTGCTCTGACACTGCTCCCTGGCTTCCGCTCCTCCCTCTCCCTGCTTCAGTCTCATGTCCCCTCCCGCAGCCCTGTCGCCTCTCCGACCCTCCCAGGAGGTGGTATCTGGGTGCTCTGGAAGGGAGGCCCCTGGCCCTGCCCTCAGAATGCTGTAAGGAAAGTTCTAGGTTTGTACCACTGCACCTGTGGACAGCCTCATTACCCAAGCTCATGGCCTGCCAGAGGCCCATCAGTTGGTCTTCGACATGAACAGTCTTTGTCTTGTGGGTTCTGACACTCTGGTTTGGGACCCAGTTCCACGTGGGTGTAACACTGGATGCATCAGACCAGCTCAGATGTCCATGGCATGCCTTTGGCATTGGCATCTGATTCTCTGATTAAAGAAATCAGTGTTGCCACTTTCAGCTGTGGCTCTGTCTGAACGTATGCCAGGCTCCCATGCTGGGGTTCCCTTTGCCCTCTAACCCGGCCTGGGCTCCCTGGGAGGCCCACATGCAGCCAAACCTGGAACCCCCTGCTCTAGACCTGTGCCATCTACTTCAGATCACATTCACTCACATCCACTGAGATAATCAATCCATTGAGGCAGGCGCAGATTGCTGATTGCCAGGGTGTGGAAATGACTGAGGATGCCGTGGGGTTTTGCTTTGGGGTGTTGGAATGTTCTGGAACTAGATAGAGGTGATGGTTGTACAACCTTGTGAATACACAGAATGCCCCTGGAATTTTGCTTTAAAATGAGTTAACTTCAGGCTGTGTGAATTCACCCCAATAAATTACTTTTTAAAGTCCAATGTGGCCACTTTTGCCACATTTCAAGTGCTCAGTAGCCATGTGTGCTGGTGACTTTTGGGCTGGGCAGGTCTATAACCCGTCATCCCAGAGTACCTCGGGGCAGCACTGCCCTAAAAGCTTTCTATAGCTCAGGCCATTGCACACATAGCCAAGAGCACCCTCTCCCCTCCTTGCCCGGATGTGAGGAGGTCTCCCTGACCCACCAGTTGTGCCGGTGTGTCTCCCTCCCTCAACCCTGCCCCCCTCCCTCCACTACCTGTTACTTCTGCCCTCGCTGCCCCTGGGCTGGAGGAGGACACTGGGACTAACTGCCTCTGGGCGGGAGAGGAGGGTCTCACCTCCACCCTCACCCCACCTTGTCTTCCAGGCCCAACCGCCTGCTCATCCTGCACGGCTTCCTGGATGAGAATGTGCACTTTTTTCACACAAACTTTCTCGTCTCCCAGCTGATTCGAGCCGGAAAACCTTACCAGCTCCAGGTGGGTGGCTCCTGGATGCTTTGGGTCCCTCCCGGGAGCTGACAAAGTGGGAGTGGCAGTCAGGGTGGCATCACCTCTCACTGCACTTGCCACCTCTCCCTGGGCTCCCTGTAGCCAGTGTCCATTCATCCTTGATGCAGCAGTCATGGTTGATCGCTCCGGTCCATGCTGTCCCAGTGCTGGGAACACAGCTAGACTCACCCCAGCCCAGAGCCTGGTGGAGGGTAGTCGATGCAACTGAAATCACACAGAGGTTTTAAACCAAGAAACTTGGAGGAATTGTCCAGGGTTCTGCAAGCATCTAGGTGGGGTATTGGCTGGGATGTCAGAAAATTTCCTAAAGAGGCAGCATTTAAAGGAACTAAAGACTACGTGGGGAGTCAGCCAGGCCCCAGGGTGGGGGAGGTGTGTGGAGGACACCAGACACAGGAAACCAGTGGATGGAGCAGCTCAGGGACAGGAGACTAGGGTGGGTGGCTGGGGAGTAAGCTGGAGAGGAGCTGGAGACCAGGGTGGGCCCCGGTGGCTGGGCCTCAGGTGAAAGTGGGATATTGGGAAAGGGATGGTGCTTTAGTAGTAAGGGGTGGGCCTTGGGGGGGGGCGTAAGTGCTGGCATTTAGGGGGTGGGTCTTGCCTGGATTTTGTTCTAGGGGCGAGAAGAGGTGTCCAGCCCCGAGAGCAGGACTGTGACTGTTTTGCTTGCTCTGTGACCAGCATCCCTC
Source organism: Myotis davidii (assembly GCF_000327345.1). NCBI lineage: Eukaryota > Metazoa > Chordata > Mammalia > Chiroptera > Vespertilionidae > Myotis > Myotis davidii. The sequence continues at coordinate 423,137 of NW_006283788.1, forward strand.
TGGCTGCCCTGTAGACAGGGGCCAGTAGGACATGAGCCATAGTCAGTTGTCCTGGCAGGAAAGGGGTCAACAGTGGGGAGCAAGAAGCCCAGTGGGTGTGGAGGAATTCTGGAGGCAAGAGAGACAGATTTGATCACAGGCCGCCCCGATGTCTGTCTGCTTCCCAGACACCTCCATGCGCTCTGTCCTGTCAAACATGGCAGGAGGGAAGCAGGCAGAGTTGGGTGTTTTTATTAATCCTCACCCAAGGGTAGGTTTATTGATTTTAGAGAGAAAGGAAGGGTGGGAAAGAGAGAGAAACATTGATTAGTTATCTCCTTTATGCCCCTCATCTGGGGACCAAACCCACAGCCTAGGTATGTGCCCTGACCAGACTTATGCCCCTCATCTGGGGACCGAACTCACAACCTAGGTATGTGCCCTGACCAGGAATCGAACCCGAAACCTTTTGGTGTACATGACAATGATCCAACCAACTAAGCCACCTAGCCAAGGCAAGGCCAGCGCTTCTGTGGGGGTGAAGAACTGTTAGAGTACCTCTCGGCAACCCCACCCCCAGCCACACGTTTCCCACAAATAGGCCAGAGGCAGCTGCAGATCAGGGCAAAAGTCAGGCGGGCCCAGGATGGAATTGCAAATGTCCTTCTGAGCCTGAAGCCATGACCAGGGAGCTGGGATAGTTGTTCCCTCCTATGTGGCAGGTCTGTTAGCCTTGGGCCTCGCTTCCTCATCTGTGAAGTGGGCACAAATACCCCCTCCCTCCCAGTGAGGCTGTGAGAGCCAAATGAATTTTCGCAGGAAAAGCATTTAGACCCTGCCTCCCCAGGAGAAATTGGAAGTGAGGTAACACTCTGTTGGGGGTGGGAGCATGGCTCATGCTCTTTTGTCTCCATGCAGAAGTGGGTGGTAGCACAGGCCCTGAGGGGTGATGCCCTGAGCCAGAAATGGGGACAGGCTTCATAGTGCCAGGGCAGGCCAGCAGAGTTGCTCGGTGCCACCAGCCCTGCCTTCTTTGTCCACTCAGATTTACCCCAACGAGAGACACAGCATCCGTTGCCCCGAGTCCGGCGAGCACTATGAAGTCACGCTGCTGCACTTTCTACAAGAATACCTCTGAGGGCCAAGGCACTCGGCCGCACACTTAGAGCACAAGTGGTTTCTCCGCCGCTGCCACCACCACTACCACCACCACCACCACCAGTGAGACCAGGTGGAAGGACCGAGTGGCCTTGCAGCTCCCACCCTGCAGTGCCCTCTCCACAGCCCCTGCTGGACCGCCCAGGCCCAAGAGCCACCGCCTTCATGACCCGACGTCTTTTATCGTTTTTAAAAATGCTCCTGGGTTCTTTGCCTGCTGCTTCTTGGTTGCCAAGATGGAGAGATACGGCTGACCCACAGGGCACTTCCTGAAGCCATCCCCTCTCCCCATTGTCTGGGAGCAGGACGCCTGAACTCCACTGGGCACGGGAGAGGTTGGGTCTGCCTGCTGGGCCCTGGCCCACCACTGCACCCAGCCCGGAAGCATGCAATTGGTTGCCTTTTCTCCTCACCAGCCCCATTTCCTACTTGTGTTTTGTTTTTGGGGACATTTTTCATAATTATTTAAAAGACAGAAAGCAAGGGGTGCCTAAATCTAGAATTGGGGTCTGCCGCTGAGTAACGGGGTTCAGCCCAGCCAGCACCCAGTGAACCCTGCCTCTTTCGAAGCCCAGAGTGGGGAGTGGTGGCCAGCAGGTATGAGCGATGCACGCGGCGCAGAGCAGCCTCCTGGGCCCGCCTCTCCCCAGCTGGTAGGCAGGCTCTGAACTCGTTCAGCTGTTCAGCTTCGGTCTCTGCTGGCCAGCGGCTGCTGCCCACCCCGGCCCTCCAGCCATGTGTCTGCCTGGCCCGCACCGACCAGATTCCGGGGTTGGGAGTGGAACCATCCCCACCTCAGGGTTATCTTTACTCCTTCCTTTCCCTCCCTGCCACGAGTTCTGCCAGGGGCGGGCGAGAAAAAAAAAAAAAAAGAACCCCAGAAACAAACCACCTCTACATATTAAGGAAAGAAAATATTTTTGTCAATTCTTATTCTTTTATAATTATGCGTGTACGAAATAGGCTCATTAAACGATTCCAGATGGAAGCGTGGCCACTGCCTGAGTTTCCTTCTAAGCCCTGGGGATGGGGATGAGGGCCTTTTGGAAAGTGCAGGGTCCAGGAGGTGGCAGAGCCAAAGGCATGACAGTGTTTGTAGTCAGCCCTGGACTCCTTGGCACGAAGGGGAGGGACACCATGCCCTGCTCCCCGAGTGGTCCAGTGAAGACGGTCCCCGCCGTTCTGATGTGTCACTCGGAATCCAGTATAGGATGTGGAGGGTGGTACAGACAGCCCCCCAGGCTTTCCCAGGGCAACAGCACAACCCAAGGTACAGCCTCCTGGCCGAGTGCTCTGTGGGCCACCACTACTTCCTTTTGCACTGTGCTTGTCCAGAGACATGACTGTTTCAGGCATCAGGAAACCCCCTTCTTCATGTTTGTCCCGATAGCAGAGAGATCCAGGGGGACTGGAGACGGTGCCTGTGTATACGGCACGCAGGGTATTTGAGTTTCTGACAGCAGAATGGCCTTGCTGAGTGCAGTCATCCTCTCCATCCTTTGGGAAGCTCTATCTTTATTTTTAATTGCTTAAAAAATCAGTACAAAAGGCTATTAGGAAGGACAGATGCCCTTCGTCCCAAGTCTCTATTTTTAATAGCTGCATTCTATTCAGCTTTGTGAATATTCTATAAATTATTTTGCCAGGAACCAACCTATCAAGGACTAATAAAAGTTATTCTGGACTTTTTATATTAATCAGTATAAGGGTCAGCTGGCCTCTGTAAAGAGCCAGATAGTAAATATTTTGGGCTTTATAGGCCAGATAATCAGTGTTCCAACTACTCAACTTCACCCTTGTAGTTCAAAAGCAGCCACCAATGATACGTAAAGTGTAGGTTTAGCTGTGTGCCAATAAAACTTTATTTAGAAAACCAGGCATCTAGCCAGATTCAACCCACAAATTGTAATTGGACAACTCCTGGTGTAAATGATACTTCAACCAATAGCCTTGTACATATTTTGGGTATATGTTTGAGTTTATTGGGTAAATTCCTAGAATTATCAAAGGCATATTCATTTTTAATTTTTTTTTTTAATATATTTTATTGATTTTTCACAGAGAGGAAGGGAGA
>NW_006283788.1:426443-430676 GCF_000327345.1 Myotis davidii
TTTGTTGTTTTTTTTTTACATTTTTAATTTTTGAAGAATACTGTCAACTTGCCTTCCAAAGAGAACACCTTGGTATGCACTTTGCCAAGAGGGAAGAAGAGTCAGTTTCTCCATTCCTTCACCAGTATTATGTGTTTTCAAACATTTTTATCTTCAATCTTAAGAGGTGAAACATGGCATCTCACTGTAACTTGAACTAAAAAAAAATTTTATGTGTGGGAATATTTTCATGTTTTAAAGACACTAATTTACTAGTAATAATTTGCCCCCTTTCTTTTGATCTATTGACCTCATTGGTTTATAGACACTATATATGAAGGAAATTAGTTCATTGTCATACAGGTTGAAAACTGAACTATGTTGCTGATTTCAAAATGTTTTACGGGTAGGATGCCTAAAATCATCTCAGGAACAAGATGTCTTTTACTTAACCCACTGTGAAATAAAATGGAGAGGAAACCAGTCCTAAGTCACAGAATGATATAAACTGGTGAGAAAGAGGACTCAGGGGTTGCCCCAGGAAACTTGGCAACTGGCAACCCTCAATCATGTCAAAGCAGGAACTCATCATCATAACCTTCTCCCCCTGCCTCACCCAGTCAACATTCAGATTGTCATGAGACAGCATCTGTTGGCCAGACTTCAGTTAGTCACATTCTGCCCTGATAATGAGGTCTGGGAACAAGTGGGGTGCCAACAGGAAGGGGGAATGAATGGTGGGCAGCTACAGAAGGACAGGTGTCTGACAGTAGGTCTCAGTATCTCGGGATGGCAGGTTAGAGATGTCTTTTTCTTCCTGTTGATACATGGCCAGTTTCCTCCACCTGATGGGGATTCCATGAGCAGGAGGGTCCCTGATGCTATTTGAGGTTCCCTGTGCACGTGCTTGATTCCTTTCCCAATATAAATGCTCATCTCTTCCCTAATTGGCAAGAAACCATATGTGGTAGACATAAAACCCTGTGTCATACCAACTGCAGATATTTTCCTGGTTTGTCATTTTCCTTTCAAACATGTTTATGGTATTTTTCAAAAATAACTAGATACAGCCCAGCCAGTGTGGCTCAGTGGCTGAGCACTGATCTATGAACAAGGAAGTTACGGTTTGATTCCTCAGCAGGGCACATACCTGGGTTGCAGGCTCGATCCCCAGTCAGGGGTGTGCAGGAGGCAGCCGATCAGTAATTCTCATCATTGATGTTTCTATCCCTTTCTCTCTCTGAAATTAATAATAAAACATTTTAAACAAATAATATCTAGAAAGTTGCAAAAATAGCACAAAGTCCCATGTACCCATCATCCAGATTACATCTTACATCTTAATCATAGTACATTGTCAAACCAGGAAGTTCACAGTACAATGCAATTAACTAGACTAAACCTTATTCACATTTTAACAGCTTTCACATGCTCTCGTTTCTTTGTGTATGTGTGTGTGAGTGGTTCTCTTCCACTCTGTCATCTGAGCAGATTCCTGTAACCAGCACCACAGTCGAAACACAGAGTTGTTCGTTCACCACCACGGAGCTCCGTGTGACCCCCTCACATCCACTACCCAGTGTGTGGTGTCCTGACGGAGAAGTCCGTGATAGCCGTGCCATCTGTTGTTTCTTTTAGAACTGCTGGGTTTCACGTCATGACTAGAAAGCAGGATCTTTGGAATGATGGCTTTTCCTTTAAACTCCTTTAGTGTGTGTGTTGTGTACGTGTGTTTTGAGGCAAAAAAAAAAACCCAAGAAGCTTGGGGCTCAGTCTTTCTAAACACACACACACACACACCTACCCCTCTTTAGTAGGGTACCCAGTCAGCTCATAATTGAAATACAATGTGTTGTTAACAACAGCTCTTGGCCACTAATTAAATTCTCCATGGCGACAAGCTGAAGGTCAGATGCAGGTGGGAATAGGAAAGATGAATGGAACCATGCTGTGTAAAACACCAAAAAAAACAGGACAGCAGAACCAATTTCCAATGAACCCAGGAGGAAATTTCTTTTAAAAAAAAAATATATTTTATTGACTTTTTTACAGAGTGGAAGGAAGAGGGATAGAGAATGAGAAACATCAAAGAGAAACTTCAATCAGCTGCCTCCTGCACCCCCCCCCCCACTGGGGATGTGCCCACAACCAAGGTATATGCCCTTGACCGGAATCGAACCTGGGACGCTTCAGTCCGTAGGCCGATGCTCTATCCACTGAGCCAAACCGGTTAGGGCAGGAGGAAATTTCTTAACTCAAGCAGGTATCTCCATTGAGGGCAGGCTGCCCCTGCGAAGGGGCGTGAATTCTGAAGTCGAGGTTATGTGCGGAGCCGTCAGCCTCTATAGGGGCCTCCCGACCTCCCAAAACTGACCTTCATCCCAGGGGTGGGGGTGGGGGTGCAGTAGAGATTTGAGTGTAACACAGCCCAGCCTAAGGGTTATCTGTGACATTTTCTCTCTTCATTCTGTTCTTTCAAGTGAGGAAGAACCGGGAAAAGAGGCTTAATTCTGGACACTCGCGGCCATCGGGGTTTCTTGAAATCCTAAGCAATTTGTGACCCTCCACACACACACACAATGATTCCTCCTGTAGTTGAAAATCTGGGATTTCTTCATTAGCATCTGGTGCTAGCAGCACCAAGAATTTAGAGTTCTCACCTGCAGTCCCTCCATCAATCCTCCTGGCAACTCCTGAGGTGAGGACTATTTTCTCTTAGATTTTTTATCTTGAAATAGAATTCTCTCATGTCCCTTGCTCATCTTCCCCCAATGTTACCATGGCACAGGCCAGGTATTGAAGCCAGGACGTGAACATCAACACAATCCTATTATAGACACAGACACAGACACATACAGACCTTATTTGAATTACAGCATTTCTCCTGTGAAGTCATTTTTCTGGTCCAGGACTGTTATGGGTTGAATATCTGTGTCTCCCCGAATTCGAGTGGAAGCCTACCCTCCAATGTGACTATTAGACGGGGAGGTTGGGGTGATTAGGCCACGAGGGTGGGGCCCCAGGACCGGGATCAGTGCCCTCACAGGAGAGGCCCAGCGCTGGGCCCCTTCCACCGCGAACAGGCCGAGGGCGCAGCCTGTGAACCAGGACGCGGCCTCACCAACACGCAGAGCGCCGGAGCCGGATCCGCCCTCCCGGCCTCCAGAAGGTGAAAAAAACTGTGTTTTTGCCCCCGAATCTCTGGTATTTTTACGGCAGCCGGAATGCAGACAAGGAACCGAGCCAGGACCCTCGCGTGGCAGCTTAGGGTCCGGATCTCCTTACTCTGTGACGGCTCCTCAGCTTTGTCTTCCAGGACATTCTAACTGCTGGTTATCTTGTAAAACATCCCTCAACTGAGGTTCGTCTGATGGTTGCTCATTATTAGACGGAGACCCAGCATTTGGGGCAGGAATCCAGAGGTGCGTCCCATGGACGCTCCAGGAACGCTGCAGTCTCATTTTTGGTGATGTTAACTTTGATCCCTGGGCTAAGGTGGTGTCTCTATTGTAAAATTACTCTTTTTCTCGTTGTCGTTAATGAGTATCTTGGGGGGAAATACTTTGAGATCATGCAAATATCCTGTTTCTCCTCATAACTTTCCACCACCCATTTTTAGTGTCCATCACGGGATCTTGGCTGCAACGATTATGAGGTATTTTCCCTGCGGTCATCTTCCATCTCCCTCACACAGCTTACGTTCACTAGTTTAAACTTTAGTGGCTGCCTTTTCTTTCCCTCCTTCCTCGTACAGTCACTAACTGGAAGAGCTGCGTTTAGTGAGGGCGACGGAACCAAGACCACTCAGCGCGCCGGCCAGCCTTACACTCGACTTCAGAGAGGAAGGGAGAGGGAGAGAGAGAGTGAGAAACATTAATGATGAGAGAATCATTGATTGGCTGCCTTTTGCACACCCCCTACTGGGTATCAAGCCCACAACCCAGGCATGTGCCCTTGACCGGAATCGAACCTGGGACCCTTCAGTCCCCAGGCCGATGCTCTATTCACTGAGCCAAACCGGTTAGGGCTGAAATTCCATTCTTGATTTTTATATAAACTTTTTAAAAATGCTGTGTTCTTCCACTTGCTTCCATGGTGCGCGGAGTTCGGGGGTGCGGCCTCAGTATGAGTGCGGACTTGGGGCACAGTCGCCGGGTTCTGCCCGCAGTCCCTGCCTCCCCTCCCATGCCCAGCCCCAGGCCCCAAACCCAGGCGAGCTCCCAGCCCTTGCAGGCGGGGCGGCCCCGGGTGGGG
>NW_006283788.1:431293-442634 GCF_000327345.1 Myotis davidii
AGAGGGGAGCTGGAGCCTGACGGGTGCGCGGCTCCGGGTCGCGCAGAAGGTCGGTCCCCTTGCAGCTGTGACTGGGAAGTGGACAGACGCTGCTCTTCCTGCCATTGCACAAGGTCCCCCATCTTGCATGTCACTGAAGGGTGAGGCCAGGCCCTCCTTTCCTGGGGCCGCAGGCCGACGTCTAGCCCAGCCCTGTCCCCAGCTTGTTGGAGAAGTCGCTGCCTCTTCCATCCTCCTCCCCCACCTCTGCGAGAGTATCGATTGAGCTGTTTGTGGAATGCTCGCCTGCAGCCTGGTAGTGTGCCGGGTGCTCTCAGTGTCAGGCCTGTTTTGCAGAGGAAGGAACGGAGGCTCAGAGAGGTTTGCACCTGTCCGAGAGCCACAGCAGCGCAGATACGGGCCCTCAGGCGTTTCTGCTTCCAAAGCGGGCCTGCGGGTGTCCCAGAGCCCTAGCTCCTAAAGGGTGGGTGTTAGAGGCGGGTGGCCTCCTCCCCAGTCTTTATTCCCAGGAAGCCACGTGGGTTTGTCCCGACCCAGACGTTCACTAGTAGGGAGGCAGGAAGAGGACTTCGGGGTTGTCAGTCACCGGGCGGCCTTGCAGGGCCGGCTTCTGGGGACCCCCGCCAGCGGAGTCTGCCTCTGCCTCCTTCCCCTTTAGTGTAGGTTTTCTCAGACATCCCAGGATCCTGCCCCTTCAGAACTGAGGATTACATCCTACCCAGCCTTCCTTTCCGCTCCGTTTTCTAGGACAAGTATACGTGTGTGTTCACCTATGCTTCTCAAGGAGGGACCAACGAGGTGAGTTGTACAAAATGCCATGTTGTCATACGGAGATGCTCTCCCGGGACAATGGGGTTGTCACAGGTGGTTAACTTACACTCATCGAATTCTTTTTAACCAGTAAACGCGAGAGAGCTCACGTTAAGTAGTGGCGGCAGTTCCAGTCGTAGTTCCACAGAGTGAACGGATGTCGGGACAGCAGGAGGGACATGAGATGTGAATCTGCCATTCCCAAGAGGCTCAGTTAGAGGTGTTGCATTTGTTTTCTGTGCTAACAAATCACCGTGAACTTAGCAGCTTCATCGAATTCTTCCTAACCAGTAAATGCGAGAGAGCTCACGTTAAGTAGTGGCGGCAGTTCCAGTCGTAGTTCCACAGAGTGAACGGATGTCGGGACAGCAGGAGGGACATGAGATGTGAATCTGCCATTCCCAAGAGGCTCAGTTAGAGGTGTTGCATTTGTTTTCTGTGCTAACAAATCACCGTGAACTTAGCAGCTTAAAACAACACCCATTCATCATCCCTCCCTCCGTTCTGGAGGTCAGAAGTCCTGGTGGTCGGGGGGTGCTTCGTAAGCTAAAATCAAGGCGTCAGGCAGCCTGGGCTTCCGTCTTCCAGGCTCGATTTGTTGTCAGAATTCAGTTCCTTACAATATAGGGCTGAGGGCCCCTTTTCCTTGCTGGCCATTTTCTCCACCTGATGGCAAAAGAGGAAGTGAAATAGATTCTAAGCACCTGCGGTCGCCAGCCTTTCAGACCTCAGGGACCACCAGTGGTCCGCGGATCAGGACCACCGGACCAGGACCACGGGTTGGCGACTGCTGCTTTAGACGGTGAGAGCGGCCTCTGCTGGCAGCAAGGACACAAGGGCTTCAGTCCTACAACCACAAAGAACTGATTCTGCCACCACCAGTAGAGTTGGAAGAAGGCCCCAGACTCCAATGGAAATACGGTCTGGCCTTCACCTTCATTTTGCTTGTGAGAGAGCAAAGGAGCAGCCCCACATACCCAGGCTTCCTTCCCCCCATGTACCTCATCCCCTCCCCTTTGGTAACCACCAGTTGGTTCTCTATGTCTCCGGCTCTGTTTCTGTTTTGTTTTTTTATTCATTTGTTTTGTTTTTTTAGATTGCACATATAAGTGAAACCATGTGGTATTTGTCTTTCTCTTTCTCACTTATTTCACTTAGCACAATTACACTGTAGGTCCATCCTTATTGTTGCAAGCGGTGAGATTTCATTCCTTTTTAGCGCTGAGTAATATTCCATAGTGTATCCATACCACATCCTCGTGAGGCAGCCTGTGTGAGTACGCAGCCGCACATTGCTAGTTCGGCACCTTCTCTGGGCGGGGCACCCCCACGTACACCGCACTGCCCCACTCACTCCGCATGAGTCCTGTGTGGGTACCTCAACATTTTGCTAACTCCGAATCTTCATTGGGTGGGGAGCCCCTGTGAGCGCACAGTAGCACTTTACTACCTCTGTACTTTCTCTGGCCAGGGGAGCCCGATAGGCCGGTACTGCAATATTTTGCTAGTTTTGCACTTTCACCGGGGGAGGGGGCTCCAGGTGTACACACAGCCCAGTGGGACACCCTGTCATACCTTCTGGTCAATCTTGGGTGGAGGGGCCCCTTGTATGCATACTATGGCACCCTCCTCTTCCTGCTAGGTCTGGCTGGAACTGGCTGAGACCCTGCTACAGCACCCTACAGTTTGGCCAGAGAACCTGGATGGAGAGGGGAAACATAAATAATGGCGCTCACTGGTTCCTCTGGTCTGGGCTTCTCAGCTCGCAGAGAGCTTTCTCAGCCCTCTCTGTGAGGTTTCTGTGTCTTGGTTGTGCAGAAGCTGTTTAATTGGCTCACGGTTGTCTCTCAGGAGGAAGTGCGTTAAGTATTTCAATTTCATGTGCTCTAGGAGGGGACGAGCTCTGTGTCCACCTACACCGCCATCTTGGACCTGCTTTTTGAATTACACACTTTAAAAGGGTGAATTGTACAGTATGTGTAAACTAGTAATTTGTTCCTACATGGGTGCTCCAGGCAAAAGGCATCTAAGTGACCATTTACTCCCATTTAATTAACATAAAAATGGCCTTGTTCCCATTAATGAAGAAGCTTTGATGTGAAATGGAGAGTACCAGTGATCTGAGTCCATTATTACTCTTGGGAGGGACTGTAAACTCATTTACTAACAAACTGTGGAAGTGCCTTAGGCAGCCTGGAACATAAGAGCCGGTTTTCCATTTCCTTTTGGCCAGATTTCCAGAGGCCATAAAAATTAGAATACACAGTTAGTGGGGTGTTTTGGAACCAGTTTAAATTTTTAATTTTTTAAAATATAACTTTTACTGATTTCAGAGAGGAAGGGAGAGGACAAGAGAGAGATAGAAACATCAATGATAAGAGAGAATCATTGATCGGCTGCCTCTTGCACACCCCACACTGGGGATTGAGCCTGCAACCCAGGCATGTGCCCTAACTGGGAATCAAAACGTGCCCTCCTGGTTTGTAGATTGATGCTCAACCACTGAGGCACTCCAGCCGGGCTAAAATTTTAATTTTTTTAAAAAATATATTTTATTGATTTTTTATGCCCCTGACTGGAGTCGAACCTGGGACCCTTCAGTCCGCAGGCCGACGCTCTATCCACTGAGCCAAACCGGTTTCGGCTAAAATTTTAATTTTTAAATGGCTAATACATTCACATCATCCAAAAAGAAAACATATAAAAGATTTGTCAATCTTCTACTAGTGTAGTTCCTGCCCATGTCCTACAGGTATCCACAATTATTAAAATCTTGTGTCTTTTCTGAGAACTTTATGCCTCTGCAAGCAGGCATGAATGTATTGTCTTTCCTTCTTTTTTATTTTATTTTCCTTAATATCCATTATTTTTTAGGGCAGGTTTAGGTTCACAGCAAAATTGAGCAGAAGGCATAGAGATTTTGATGTATCTTCTTGCCCTTCCCCACATGCACAGGTTCCCCTACTGTCAGCATCCCCCACCAGCGTAGTGAACCTACATTGACACATCGTTGTCACCCCAAGTTCATAGTTGACGTGAGGGCCTACTCCCGTGCATTTTGTGGGTTTGATCAGATGTATGATGACGTGCATCCCAGTTGCAGTATCAGGTAGAGCAGTTTCACGGCCCCTGAGCAGAGTGGGGGCACCTGGAAGCCAAGCTCCAGCGAGAGGGCCAGGAAAGGTTCGCTCACTTTGCAGACTGGAAGCAGACGGGCAGCTCTCAGAGCTAGCCTGCGCTCGCCAGGCTGTGTGTTCCGGACTGACCATGTCTTCCTCCTCTCCCAGAAGTGGCAGATGAGCCTGGGGACCAGCGAAGACCACCAGCACTTCACCTGCACCATCTGGAGGTGAGCTGTGGGCCTCAGCGGTGGGGTGTCCTGGGCGGTGAGTGGACTGCTGCTCTGGGCAGCAGGGAGAGAGGGGCAGATACTCCAATAGGGTCCTGCACCTCTACAGTGGCACACGGAGTGCCACAGAGGACTTCTTTATGCTTCTGCCAGCAGGCTTGAATGTACTCTCTTACCTTCTTTTTTGTTTTTATTTTTTTGAATAGACATTTTTTTTAGAGCAGGTTTAGGTTCACGGCAAAATTGAGCAGAAAGCAGAGATTTTGATGTATCTTCTTGCCCCTCCCCACATGCACAGGCTCCCTGTTGTCAGCATCCCCCACCAGAGTGGGACATTTGTGGGCAGGGACCGGAGAGCTCCCCAGGGAAGCGCACTGACACCGAGGCCGGGGGAGGTGTGGGGATGGAGGAACTGCAGTCCAGGCAGTAGCCACAGCACCAGAGACAGGGGTCAGGCTCCCCAGATGCTCACCTGCCGCTGTCACCCTCCGTCATACTCCTGGTCATGGGCTCTGCCTCCCTGCCAGGGACTGATGTCTTGTTCACCCTTCTTGTTACCCCACTGCTGGTGCCCCGCTTGAGGGGGTGGTAAGCCGGGGGAGGGATGGAGGAAAGGGAGTGCATGGCCCTGGGTGGGGAGGAGGGTGATGGGACTTCATGCAGTCGTGTCCCTTCTGCCCTGGGCTCTTCTGCCTCGTATGTGTCACCTTAAGCAGAGCCAAGCTCTCGAGCATTTGTTGTGTGCCCGACAGAAAGTCCAAGCTGTGGCTTCACCCTCAGTAGATGGGGTCCACAACAAAATGGACACAGTGGGAGAGCAGGGACTCGCCATTAATGAAAGGAAGTGGCACATTTTTTCTTTATTGAATTTATTGGGGTGACGTTGGTTAATAAAATTGTATAAGTTTGAGGTATACAATAAGGACACGACACTTTTTAATGCATTTTTAAATGTTTTTATTGATTTTAGAGAGAGGAAAGGAGAGGGTCAGATAGAAACATGATGTATCATCAGTCGGCTGCCTCCTGTACGCCCCCTAATGGGCCGAGCCTGCAACCCGGGCCTGTGCCCTGACCAGGAATGGAACCAGGGACCTCTTGGCATATGGGTCAGTGCTCAACCACTGAGCAACACTGGCCAGACTTAATGCATTTTTTAAATCCTCACCTGATGATATGTTCTTTGATTTTTAGAGCGGGGAGAGAGAGAGGAACATGGATTATTTGCCTCCCATACGTGCCCCGATCAGGGATTGAACCTACAACCTTCTTTTGGTGTACAGGATGATGCTCCAACCAACTGAGCCACCCAGCCAGGGCGACACAGCACGTTTTAATCACACTTGCAGGTGTCACCCCACAGCCTCAGTGCTAAGCAAGCAGCAGGTACTTACTAAGTGCTATTGGGAAGATTCTTGTCTTTCTGCTGCACGGCCCAGGGGCCAGGCGCCCAGCATCCTCACAGGTCATACCCTGCCTGTGCCACATCTCCTGGCCTCAAGGAAGGAGCCAGGGACCCCCTCATTACAGGGAAGGCTTGTTCCCGGGTGCATTCTACCATGTGCACATCGCTGCCTCTCACAGGGTATGTGAGCTACCAGCCTTGGGGCACAGACCCAGGCCATGCAGCCCCAAGGACTCACTGAGCCCGACACCTGCTCACCATGGGGCCACTTGCTCAGCCTTCAGATTTAGACATGGACTGACCCTCCATCCATGCAGAGGTTTTGAGAATCTGAGAGACTCTGGATGCCACCTCTTTATCCCTCACACCTCCCCTCACACCCCCGTCCCTAACACCTTCTCCCTGGCATCCCTGCTGCCTTCTCTGTTCCCCACCCCATTACGTCTGCTTTTCACACAATGGCCACTTGGAGCTCTTCGTACTGCAGACATCATCACCCCCTTGTTGGCACCTGTCCTCCTCTCTTTTCTTGTGTTAATCCTCGCCCAGTTTTTTTCTGTTGACTTTTAGAGGGGGGGGTGGGGGGGAGAGAGAAACATCCATGTCAGAGATCACATCGATCAGTTGCCTCCCACACATGCCCTGATCAGGGCCAGGGATCTGGCCTGCAACTGAGGTATGTGCCCTTGACCGGAATCGAACCCGGAACCCTTCAGTCCGCGGGCTGACATTCTATCCACTGAGCAAAACCTGCTAGGGCACCAGTCCTCCTCCCTTGGCTCCTCTCTCTGCTCTGGCCATACTGACCTCATGTTTATTAAATGCCACACTTGCACCCTCTGAGGGCCCTTTGCAGCAACCATTTCCTCTGCCTGGGCCAGCCCTCCCCCCTGCTTCCTAGTTCACTCCTATATTTCTCACCCTCCAGGATGTTGCTGTGGCCCCCATGCAATACCTGGATATTGTTGGCAGTCGATAAAAAGTACTTGGTGAAAGCGCATGAGGGTCCCTGCCCTAGAACAGCTTGCCTTCAGAAGGGGAAAGAGGCTTGTCAGTAAACCAGCCAGAAGAATGTTCTGGAAAAGGAAAGGGAATGATGTTGAGGGGCCCCGTCCAGACTTCCCAGTCAGCAGTGCTTGGAAACACGTGACCCTGGGCTGATCCCGACCTTTCTCTGCAGGCCCCAGGGCAAGTCCTACCTGTACTTCACACAGTTCAAGGCAGAGGTGCGGGGTGCGGAGATCGAGTACGGCATGGCCTATGTGAGTATCAGCTGTGCCCTTGGGGTGGGTGCCTGAGGCATCCCCTGGGGAGACAGGCAAGATGGGGAGGTGACATAACTTGGAAGAATGTGGGACACTGCCGACCCCAGGTTTGGAGGTGCAGGGCAAGGCGGTGGTGGTGCCCAAAGCGGAGCCTGCTGACCTCCAGAGAAAACAGGAAGTGGACACCCCGGCGTCACCCTCCTACTGCCTGCCAGTCTCCTGCTGGGGCCCCCATTGGAAAGGCCAGCCGGAAGCTAGAGGGCAGGGTTGCCTGGATGCTTAGCTCTGGGACACGAAGAGGGACCGCAAGGGTGGCAGTGGCCCTGAGGCAGGCGTGTGGCTCACGGTGTGTGTGGGGTGTCACATCCTTGGCCCCAGAGACCTGTGGTTCACGGCCTGGGCAGTGCCTGACCCCACAGCCCTTTCCAGAGGCCGCCACACTACAGAGCCTGCCGTGTTCCCACCACCCTCACCAGTTCAGGGTAAGCCATGAGCAGAACCAGCAGGAGACGGGCAGTCGGGTAGAGAGTGTTTGCCAGGATTGGCTTCTGCCACAGGGACTGACCAAGCAGCTCTGGAGTCCAGAGGCCAGGCAGGCTGGAGGGAAGCCTCCGCTCTGCCCCGAAAATCGCGCCCAGTGATTGAGTCAGGGCCACCCAGGGCATCAAGAGCCCTCAGGATGGGCTTTTGTCACACGCGCAGCACACTTCACAGCAGCACCCAGCGCAGTCAGTGCACAACTGCAGACATGGCTGCTCCAAGGTGACACATCAGACACACACCTTTGAACTAATGACTCTCCGAGGTCCCTTTAAAACTCGATTTTAGCTCATTTGAGAGCACAATTCTAATTTTTAAAAAGTACATTCAAGAGACTGCTGTGCTTGTCCCATTTCCATAAATTAAGGAAAAATTGAATTAAATACCTTCTTACTAGGATTTGCAGTGAAGGCACGAAGTGTGAAGCCAGTTGACAATCTCTTAAGTAGATTAGCCAGCCACTTCTCCTGGATTCTCTTAGGTGCTCAGAAAAGTGTCACCCGGCTCTTCAGTAAACGCACGAGGTTTTAGTCTGTGCCTCTTGGGAAAGCAAACCAAATCGTGTTCTTTCCTGATTAGGAAAGTTTCCACTTTTTCCCTTTCAGTCTAAAGCTGCGTTTGAAAGAGAGAGTGACGTTCCCCTGAAAAATGAGGAATTTGAAGTGACCAAAACAGCAGGTGTGTAAGGGTGGATTGTGGACATGGAACCCAGATACTGGGGGAGGGGGGGGAGAGGTGACAACAGAGGGCCCTCGGGGCCAAGCGGGGAGGGAGGACAGTTGCAGGGCACATCCAGACTGCAGGCCAGGCATCCGTAACTGTTCCTGTAAAGGGCCCCACCGTAAACATTTTCAGTTTTGTGGGACCGATGGCCTCTGTTGCAACTGCTCAACCTGCCCCCATCGGGCAAAGGGCAACCACGTGTCAGTGAATGGATGTGGCTACGTTCTAACAAAACTTTAATACTTTATGAGCTTGGAAATGTGAATGTCACGTCACTTTCCCGTGTCACAAAATACCATTTTCTTTAGATTTTTGTTAAAATGCCCTTAGCTCAAGAGTGGTGGGCCACACTGTGCCAATCCCTAACTGATGGCTCGTGGTCCATGGGAGCTGTGACCTCCACACGGCCTGGCTGTCCTGGGCTCTGTGACCAGGAACAGCTTCAAGATTGGGACCTCCAGCCCTGGCCGGTGTTCTCAGTGGTTAGAGTGTTGGCCCGCACACCAAAGGGTCACAGGTTTGATTCCTGATCAAGGGCAAGTACCTGGGTTGCAGGTTGCATCCTCGGCCCTGGTTGGGGCATATGCAGGAGGCAACCAATTGATGTTTCTCTGTCTTCGCCCCCCGCGCCCCCCTCTCGGGTGAGGATTAACAAAACCAAAAAAAAAAGATTGGGACCTCCTGACCTCCTGAAAGCCACCCACCCCAGTCCTCTGAGCCATGTTTAGCCACAAAGGGCAGATGCTGAACAGAAAGAGGTGGGGAACTCTGAAGTTGGGGCTTGGCGTTCCAGAGCAAGGGTGGACAAATGAGTGGTTGGGATAATGGACATGGGAGCTAGCCGGGGAGGGGTGGGGGGATGCCCTGAGGGTCTTGGGTTTCAGGGGAAAGATGAGGTGAAGGGAACCCATGTGGCTATGGATGTCATTAGGCATGAAACCTGGGAAGAAGATGGCATGGCAGTGCTTAGGGAGGAGGAGCCTGAGTCTAGATGGAGCCCCGCTTGCAGGCCCTTGAGGACGTGGGGACCATTCAGAGTAGAGGCCACGGACAGAGGATGTTAGGTTTTGGGCAGACCCTGAGCCCCAGGGCACACAGAATTGCACAGGGAATCAGGGTCAGGGTCTGGCTAGGTGTGGCAGGTGGCGTTTGCAGATTCCCGGGCCCTGCTGCAAAAGCATCATATGGTCCTCGAACAAGTTTGCCAGTGTGAGCAGGAGGTGATACAGCCTGGCCCCACCCCATTCATTTTCAGTGCGGCCAAATGACCATAATTTCCCCACCTTGAACTTTCCTGTGGACTCCCACTGCCCTCAGGAAAGGCCCACCAACCTCTTCACATTTTTTCTGTCTCTCGCCCATAAGACTTTCCGGGCTGGGGTTCTTTCCACCTGCAGTTAGCTTTGGGGACTGCTCCCCTGCTCTGCCAGTCCCCACCGGGCCCTACCCTGGCCCAAGAGCGTGTGGGCACCCTCAAGGGCCCTACCATGCATTTCTTATTTTGCAGTGTCCCACAGGCCCGGAGCGTTCAAGGCTGAGCTGTCCAAGCTGGTGATCGTGGCCAAGGCGTCACGCAGTGAGCTGTGACCAGCAGCCCCCCTAAGGGCGGCTTCCTCTCATCTCTACTGAAAGGGCGGTGCCCTGTGAGATCGGGCACATTTTTGGCTTTCTAGGGGGCACTGTTGGTTTTCTGCCTGGCTGATGTTGCCCTCCTCAGACGGGTTCCAGGGTGGCTGAGGCCCTGGGACAAAGTCCAGGGGGCCAGGAGGTTGAGCGGTGCGGTGCTCCCCTCCCAGTTCCCCATCTCCCCAGCATCACCGCCACACACCCTGCCCCCGCTCTTCTGAACACAGAGTGTGGGTCTGCGCCCGCTGCCGCTTGTCGTGCCAGGAGCGGCATCAGCACAGGCGGGGGGCCGCAGCTTCCTGAAGCCAGCATGTCTCCCTTGGGATCAGGCCAGACTCCGATGCTCCGGGGAAGAGTAGTCCTGCTGCCCTCTGACCTCAGGTTGACTGTTTTCTTACAACTTCCCCAGGAGACCACCTTCCAGACTAACTGGAAAGAAGTGAACTGTCCTTTTGTATTTAAATAAATAAGAGTTTAAAAGGAACTGCATGGACTGGGTATCTGGTACTGGTGCCCGCCTGGCAGGGTGTGAGGGGCAAGTTGCCCAGGGGTGACAACAGAAGGAGGCTGGCTGCCCTCACTCCCCTCACAGGTGGGCTGTGTCCCCCAAGACACGGAGTTTGAGGCACAGCGTTTCTCTAGGCACAAAAGCAGCAAGATCTGAGGGAGGCAGCCGTGAGCCTGCTCCTAGGCCTGGGCACTGCAACTCCCTGAACACGTCCGGCAGACCCGCCACGCGTCCAGCAGGTCACACAGGTGGCTGGTGCGGGGTGAGCACTCCAGGGCTGACCTGCTCTTTTGACCCAGCTGTTGGCTTTGCTTAGTTTTCTAACGCCAGGTTGTAGTAGGGTGACTTAAAAAAAATCACAAACAAAAATAAATGAAACCCAAATCAGAGGTGCCCTGGTCTCCCAGCTGTGGGGGGGCTGGGAGCCTGACCTGAGCCTAACTTCTGACTGTGTCTTCACGAGCAAACAAGAGGAAAAGAAACCGTGTGGCTGTGAATCGGGGTCCCTCCTAATTGGAATCACCCTGTTGGATCAACGGAGGCCTCTCTCTACCTTGCGCTCCCCTGTGCCAACCTGAGGGCCCAGACACTGCTGTGCCCACTTGCCAGAGCAGCAGTGGGCTGGGAGCATCTGGGGTCCTGTCCGAAGCCTCACCTGGAGGAAGCAGAGCGAGGCTCCCTCTGTGCACACCCCCGGCGGGCCCTGCAGCCGGATGGTGTCAGGTCGGGGTCATGAGCGCGAAGAGTAACTTCTCAGAACCACCATCGAAGAGGCGTGCCACAGAACTCAGTAATTAGTTTATGTGCCATGGGATGAAAAGGTTAAAAATAACTGCACTAGGGGGAATCAACAACAGATTAGATGAAGCAGAGGATCAAGTCAGCGATTTGGAAGACAAGATAGTGGGAAATACCCAATTAGGACAGCAAAAAGAGAAAAAAATTTAAATGAAGGTAGTTTGCCCTAGCTGATTTGGCTCAGTGAGCATCGGCCTGCAGAATGAAGGGGCACATGCCCGGGTTGCGGGCTTGATCCCTGGTAGGGGGCATATAGGAGGCAGCCAATCAATGATTCTCTTATCATTGATGTTTCTCTCTGCTTCTCCCCTCCTCTC
>NW_006283788.1:442893-463328 GCF_000327345.1 Myotis davidii
GTGATGAAAAGGTTAAAAATAACTGCACTAGGGGGAATCAACAACAGATTAGATGAAGCAGAGGATCAAGTCAGCGATTTGGAAGACAAGATAGTGGGAAATACCCAATTAGGACAGCAAAAAGAGAAAAAAATTTAAATGAAGGTAGTTTGCCCTAGCTGATTTGGCTCAGTGGATAGAGCATCGGCCTGCAGAATGAAGGGGCACATGCCCGGGTTGCGGGCTTGATCCCTGGTAGGGGGCATATAGGAGGCAGCCAATCAATGATTCTCTTATCATTGATGTTTCTGCTTCTCCCCTCCTCTCTGAAATCAATAAAAATATTTTTTTTAAGAGTGTTTTTTTAAATGAAGGTAGTTTAAGGGACCTCTGGGACAACCTCAGGCATACCAACATTCCATCATAAGGGGACCAGAAGAAGAAAGAGCAAGGGATAGAAAACCTATTTGAGCCCTAGCCAGTTTGGCTCAGTGATAGAGCGTCGGTCTGCTAACTGAAGGGTCCCAGGTTCTATTCCAGTCAAAGCCATGAACCTGGGTTGCAGGCTTGATCCCTGGCCCTGGTCAGGGCATGTGAGGGAGGCAACCAATTGATGTGTCTCTCACTCGCTCTCTCTCGCATCGATGTTTTTGTCTCTCCCTCTCCCTTCCACTCTCTAGAAATCAATGGAAAAATATCCTCTGGTGAGGATTTAAAAAGGAAAAGAAAACTTATTTGAAGAAGTAATGATGGAAAACTTCCCTACCCTGGCAAAGGAAGCAGACATACAATGCCAGGAAGCGCTGAGTTTCAAAGAGGCCCACACCAAGACACACAATAACTAAAATGCCAAAGGTTGAAGACAGTCTTAGGGGCAGTCTTTGGGAGCTCCCCCAAAACTCAGCTGAGCCCAACTGGTGTGGCTCAGTGGTTGAGTGTCGACCTACGAACCAGCAAGTCTTGGTTCGATTCCAGTCAGGGTGCATGTCCAGGTTTCAGGGTCCATCCCCAGTAGGGGACATGCAGGAGGCAGCCCCTTCCTCTCTGTAAAAAATCAATAAAATATATTTTTAAAAAATAAATAAATAAAAATAAAAAACTACAATGAGATCTCATCTCACACTTGTCAGAATGGCCATCATCAATAAATCAACAAACGACAAGTGTTGGCCAGGATGTGGAGAAAAGGAAACCCTCATACACTGTTGATGGAATTGGAAATTGGTGCAACCACTATGGAAAACAGTATGGAGTTTCCTCAAAAGGTTAAAAAGAGAGCAGTCATACCTCTAGCAATTGCACTTCCAGGTATTTATCCAAAGAAAACAAAAACACTAATTCAAAAAGATAATATGCTGCCCGGCCAGCGTGGCTCACTGGTTGAGCATTGACCTCTGAACCAGGTCACAGTCGATTCCTAGTCAGGGCACATACCTGGGTTGCTGGCTCAATCCCCAGTGTGGGGCATGCAGGAGGCAGCCAACCAATGGTTCTCTTTCATCACTGATGTTTCTCTCTCCTCCGCCTCCCTTCCTCTCTGAAATAAAAAGATAATAATATACTTCTCTATGTTCACTGAAGCATTATTTACAGTTGCCAAGATATGGAAGCCGCCTAAGAGCCGATCAATAGACAAATGGGTAAAGGTGTGATGGATATATACAATGGAAAAAGAATGAAATCTTACTATTTACAACACAGATGGACCTAGAGCAGTAATGGCGAACCTATGACACACGTGCCAGCAGTGACACGCGAACTCATCTTTTTTGGTTGATTTTTCTTTGTTAAATGGCATTTCAATATGTAAAATAAATATCAAAAATATAAATCTTTGTTTTACTATGTTTGCAAATATCAAAAAATTTCTATATGACATGGCACCAGAGTTAAGTTAGGGTTTTTCAAAATGCTGACACGCCGAGCTCAAGTTTTACCATCACTGACCTAGAGGGAATTATGCTAAGTCAGACTAATACCATATGATTTCACTTACATGTGGAATATAAAAAACAAAATGACCTGGTTGCTGTGGTTTGGTTGAGCATCATCCTTGCACTGAAAGGTTTCCTGTTCGATTCCCAGTCAGGCATATATCCAGGTTGAGGGAGGCAACCAGTCGATGTTTCTGTCTCATCCATGTTTCTCTCCTTCCCTCTACCTTTGTCTCTCTAAATAAATACATACATAAAGATAAACAAAATGAACAAACTCATAGATACAGAGAACAAACTGAAGGCTGCCAGATGGGAGGAGATGGGAGGCCAGGTATAAAAGGTGAAGGGATTAAGAAATACAAATTGCCAGTTATAGTAGTCACAGGGGTATAAAATACAGCCTAGGGAATCCTATATAATAAAAGGGTAATATGCAAATAGACCAAACGGCAGAACCGAACAACCAGTCAAAGTAATATTAGTAATATGCTAATGATATGCTAAGGCTGCTCAACCACTCGCTATGACATGCACTAACCACCAGGGGGCAGATGCTCCAACCAGTAGGATAGCTTGCTGCTGAGGTCTGTTCAATCCAGACTGAGTGAGACGGGCCAGACATGCCCTGGAGCCCTCCCGCAGTCCCTCCCCGGCCTGATCGTGCATCGGTGGGGTCCCTCAGCCTGGCCTGCAACCTCTTGCAATCCGGGACCCCTCAAGGGATGTCAGAGAGCCTGTTTCAGCCCGATCCCGCAGGCCACTCCCCTTGGGAGGGCGCCAGACGCAGGACTCATGGTTGGTGAGCGCTGCTGCGGCAGTGCGAGCCTCTCCTGATTGGGACTGATTGGGCAAGAGCCCGCGGCAGGCACAGTGAGGCCAGGATGAGCGGGAGGGACCAGCAGGAGCTGCAGGCGGTGTCGGACTGCGGGTTTTGGCTTGATCCCTGCAGCCACCCAGAGGGACCCCACCCGTGCATGAATTCGTGCACCGGGCCTCTAGTATAGTCATAATATTGTAATGACTGTGTATGGTGCCAGGTGAGTACTAGACTTATCAGAGTGATCACTCTATAAGTTACATACATGTCTAACCGCTATGCAGTACACCTGAAACTAATATAATATTGTATGTCAACTGGAATCGAAAAAATATCTTTTAAAGATTTTTTCCCCTTCCAATCCTCACCTGAGGACATGCCTATTGATTCGGAAGAAAGGAGGGAGGGAGGGGCATGAATGTGGGAAACATCGATCAGTTGCCCCCTCCCCCCCCGATGCTCCCCAACCAGGGAGAAAACCCACAACCCTTCAGTGCATGGGACGATGCCCCAACTGACTGAGCCTCACCAGCAAGGAAGGGCTCAAGAAAAATTGTTTTTTAAAAGGCAAAAACCCCAAGAAAGGAGAAAACTCAGCACCAAGCAATTCAAGTCAGTTTCACAGAATGTCAGTGGAAGACGTGTGCTTTTATTTAAATTGTTCTGTAGTGCTCTTTGGTTTTTCAAAATTAAATCCCAAACTTATAAAGAGTCAAGAGGCAGAACAGCCCATCCAGGAACAAGTACAAGCATTATGCATATTGATCAATTCAGTCCGCAGAGCTAAGGGCAAAGAATTTCATCTGGGGCTTCTCAGGCTACTCAACATGCGCATTTGCTCTTGAATATGAAGCTCTGTCTCTTGATTAGAGAGGTAAGTGGGAAAGTTGGCCTTGGAGCGGTGACGTAGGAGGTAGGAACGGCCGGCTCTCCGGTGAAAGGCTTTGGCTTCTTCAAGGAAGCAGAGACCAAACCATAGAAAGGCTGACCTGAATCTGGGGGCATAATCTTATCAGCCAGCACAGCAGGCCAGGGAGAGGCAAAAGGGAGAGGTGGAGACTGTGGCAAAGCAGAGAGGGGCAACCTCTATGCAGCTTCACCAGCAGGCAATGCAGGCCTAGCCGGGGTTTAGAGAGAAGCTCCAAATCTGGATTGGCACATGCAGTTCCCCTGTTTTAAATGTTGTCAACTGATTCCAGATGGCTCAAACGCGGGCTGGGGGCAAGCAAACCCATCTTCTCACCAATGCGGCCTGCAGGCTTCCCGTCTGCAGCCTTTGCCCAGTTCTGTGAAACAGTCACAGAACTCTCCCTTGGGCACCCAGAATAGCCTTCCTGAGCTGGCGGGACCTGTAGCCGGTTTGCAATCTGTGCCCCCTGCTGACAAAGTGTGCAAATGCACTCCCACACCCACATATCTGTCCGTGCCCCGAGCTGAGAATCACTGCATCTTTTGGGTGTCCCCAAGGCCAAGGTTTGTGAGCTTTGCTTTCTGAGGTCTGAAAAACATTTCTTAGTGTGTTTGCTTTTCAAACATGAAATGATCATTGGAAAATGTGCCTGCATCTCAGACGTCTGTTTCCTTATGCCCAGTATGGAGAATGCACTGTCCCCTCCCCCGTGGGAGTCAGAGCTGGGATCCCAAGCAAATTGAGGTGTCCTCACCCATCCACCGGCACCCTGCAGCCCCCTTCATGGCTCCCTGTGCTCACTCCTGGGCTGGGCGGCTTGTTTCCTCTCAGTCATGGAGGCCAGAAGTCTCAGGTCCAGGTTTCCGCCAGGCGGTCCCACGCCCCTCTCCCAGGGCTGGGGCTGCTGCCACGCTGGGTGTTCCTTGTTTTGTAGCACTTCCCTCCAATGTCTGCTCCACCTTCACATGGCATTCTCCTCTCGTTCAAATTTCTCCCTTTTAGAAGTGACCCGGTCACACTGGGTTAGGGGCCCACTGTGCGCTCGTGATCTGATCTTAACCCATTATGTCAGCAGCGACCCTGTTTTCCAAATGTGGGTCACACTCGGAAGTCTGGGGGTTAGAACTTCCACAAAGGGGGGGACACTGCTCACCCCATTACTTCCTTCCGGTTCAGTGACTCCTTTCTGAAGGAATTAGAAAGCCCAGGTTACAACATGAAGTGGGCAGCACCAGCTGTCAGATGGCATCCAGTGAGCTGAGGGGTGCCATCGGTTATCACGGTTCAGGACAGATGGGCCTGAGCAGAGAGCGGTCGAGGTGCGTGGCCTTGCAGGCTGTGCCGGTTTCCACGCTGACTTCCTCTCTCCAGAGAGATGAGGTGGGAGAGGTGACAAGGGTCCATAAAACTGCTGCTTTAAACCGTTCAGCAACCTCTGAAAGGGGGCAGGTCACCTGTCTGGGTTGTTTGGCTAGAATCAGACTGGGGATCAGAGATCATAAACTATAAACCCACAGGTCCCCAGGCCCCACAGGGTGGGGTCAGATGCTGTCCTCGTCCAGCATCCTGGTGAGCCCCTCACAGATCCGGCGCAGGTGGGAGACGTAGGGCTCGGCCGGCCCGTAGAGCATGGCCAGGAAGTCGCAGTTGGCAAAGTGGCCGAAGACGTGGTTGATGCGGCCGTGGGACTTGGCGGTCAGGTGCGGGCCCACGGCCTGGTGCAGCAGATCGCGGCACTCGAGGAGGGCGGTGGCCAGCACGCGCCGGTCGAAGGTGAAGTCCACCTGGTGGAAGCTGACGGCCGTCATGGCCAGGCGGCGCGCCCTCTGGCGGAAGCGCTGCAGGAGCACCAGCTCCTCCCCGCCCAGCTGGCCGCTGCGGAGCAGGACGCCCAGCTTCACCGCCACCTTGATGAGGTTCTTGAGCACCTTCTGGGCCTCCTTGCGGCTGCGCGTGAACTCCTTGGTGGCGCGGTACAGCTCATCCAGCACCTCGCTGCTCGTGTCGTCGATGAACACGGCCACGGTCGCCTTGGACGCCACCTTGCTCAGGAGCTTCTTCTGGGCCTGCAGGGCCAGGCTCTTGGTGCTGAAGGTGTCCATGAGCCCTGCGGGAAAAGAGGCCGGCATCAGTTCCCCGGCCCGGGCCTTGCCCCTTTCCTGGTGGCTCCTATGCAGCCCGCCAGGCCCTGCCCCTCAGCCCGGCCTCGCCCCCTTGTAGCCTCATCCCTCCGCTCGGCCTGGATACCGCCTTCCCCGGAAAGCTGTCCCCGAACAGTCAAACCCAGGGGAGGCACCTCCTCTGGGCCACACACGCCCCCGGCTCCCCCATCACTGCTCTGCTCCCCCTGGCTTTGCTCCCCCTGGTCTGCCCTGCCCCAGGCCACAGTGGGAGCAAAGGGCCTGATTCCTTACCCGCTGTGTCCTTGGAGATTCCAGAAACATCTGCCGAG
Organism: Myotis davidii; assembly: GCF_000327345.1. Taxonomy (NCBI): domain Eukaryota; kingdom Metazoa; phylum Chordata; class Mammalia; order Chiroptera; family Vespertilionidae; genus Myotis; species Myotis davidii. The sequence goes on from NW_006283788.1 coordinate 448,989, forward strand.
TGAGTAAGAGGAACCCGAGACCCACCCCCAGCCCCAGGCCCAGGCCCTGGTCAGAATCCACCCCCACCCTGGCCCCAGGCTGGCCAGACCAGGAATGTGCTGTGGGCTCCCACTCACACCCAAGGGCTCCTACAAAGCCTGTCTTTGTGGGAGCTCAGACCCCGGGAGAAGGCCAACCCCTGGCCGCCCTCGCAGAGGTTAGGGCGGGCACAGGGATTCCTGGAGCAGCCTTCCCTGCCCCCCACACCAGTCACCAGACCTCAGGGCGACACAGGCTGGGGCCAAAGCTAGGGTACCACTGACTCAGCACCGTGTGGCAGGCCCTGAGCCGGCACATTTGCCCGTTTTGTCATTCCACCGGGTGGTGGGCAGGGTGCCCATTCTGCAAAAGCAAGCACCGAGGCCGAGCCACTGCCCAAGGCCCCACACGAACACCGTGCTCCCCCCGCACCGCTGCTCGTCAGCCCCTCCACCGTTCCCAGCTGACACCGCAAGTCACCCCGAGTCCTGGGGGGTCGGGAGCTGTCTCCCATGACAAAATCAGCCCTCTGACCACTAGGTCAAGAGACATACCTGCCCTGTGCCTCGGTTTCCCCATTTATAAAGATAAGAACTAACTCTGCCCTGGAGCGGAAGCTCGTGGTCAACCCCAATGCCCGCCAGCTGTGCCCGTCCCCTGGGCAAGAGGCTGGACCCCGAAGCCATCCAGCAACCTGGATGAGAGGGCCTCTGTGACAGCGGCGGCATCAGACTGGCCACTGGGCACAATTACCTACACCTCCCAGATGCCCTCCCACCAGTTTCTCTAGAACATTCTATTCCATTCCCTTTACTCGTTCTATACACTCCTGCTCATCCTTCAAGTCTCAGCATCACCGTCACCCACTCCTGGAAGCCTTCCCAGAGGTCCCAGGCTGGGCCAGGTGCCCCTTGGCTCCCACGACGCCCTGGGCATCCTCCATTGTGGCCCCGAGACCTTGGTTTCCATGTCCACCTTGCTGACCCAATGGCAAGTGCAGGGGTTGATCACAGCGCGTCTCCAGTGGCCAGCCCAGGGCCTGGTACATAGCAGGTGGCTGTGTTTGTGGAATGTATCAGGGAAAGGATGCCTGCAAACATTGGAATGAAAGACCATTCCCAAAGCCTGGGTCTAATCTCCCCAGTTTACAGATGGGCAAACTGAGGTTCAGAGAGGAACTTTCTCTGAGTCCAGGGATGAGGCCCAGGCTCTGGACCCCAAGGGCCCTGGAGCCCAGTTCCTTCTGCCTATTTTAGTTGCTGTGTGAGCCCAGGCAGGGCCTCTCTGGCCTTGACCTTCCCATCTGTAGGTCCTGAGGTGAGGCATGCTGGTTCTAGAGGAGAATTGGGCCTATTTGCAGTCTTTAGAAAGGACCTGGGCCCCCGCAGCACCCCCTCCCCAAGCCAGAAAGAAAAGGGTGGGAGTGGAGGCAGCTGCAGCCTCCCTCCCCAGCCTCCACACTTCTAGCCCCAGATCCGCCACACCTGGGCCAGCCCAGCTGCAGGCCCACCCCTCCTCCCGGACCCATTGTTCTGCCAGAAACACTGCAAACAACCAGGGAGGGGGAGGCGGGCGGGAGCAGGTCATGGATCAAAATAAACCCTGGCCTTCCTTCCTGCCTGCTGTGCTCACACAGGTCGGAGGGAGAACAAGCCAGGAGGTGGCCAGGCTGCGCCGCGCCAGCCCTTCTGAGTCAGGGTCTTTCCAGGAACTGCCCCGAGGTTCGGGGGCCACCAAATGCCAGAACCCCACTGTCATTACAAGCCAGAAAAGCCCACTAACGTCTTAGAGGCTGTGCCAGAACATTCATTCAGCTGCTCAATGAGCATTTATGGAGCACCAACTGTGTACCAGGCACTGGGAAGACACCGATGACAAAGAGATTGGTCCCTGCTCTGCTGGGGGTCCCGCCCTCTAGACCCCATGCCAATTCCTTCTTATAGAATCCTTGGGGTGCTCCCGTTCTCCCCTGAAACGGACTGCGCAGGCACTATCAGCTATCTCTGCCCACCAGGTTAAAAGTAAAAGGAGTAGATGGTGAAACAAGCCGCCATCTGCGGGGACCGAGGGCCTGGCGTCTGGGGTGCTTCCTGTTCTGTTCAATCTGGGGCCGAACGCATACAGAACGTCTCTGAGTCAGATGCGCTAAAAACCAGCGAAGTGTACACCTTAGAAGATGAACTTTATGGTCTGTGAATTATATTTAAATAAAGAATATCTAACATTTCTCCAAAGAAGATACACAATAGCCAATAAGCAGCTGAAAAGGTGGTCCACATCCTTGGCCACTATGATCTATCACTTCACGCCCACCAGGACGGCTCTTAGGAAAAAGACAATATCACCCTGGCCTGTGGCTCAGTGGTTAGGTCACTGGCCCAAGCACCAGAGGGTCACAGGTTCAATTTCCAGTCAAGGGGATGTGTCCAGGTTGCAGGTTCAATACCCAGCCCTCCCTCCCCCCGTCAGGGCATGTGCAGGAGGCAACCAATCGGTGTATCTCTCTCACATCTCTCACACGCCACTCTTTCTCTCTCACTCTCACACTCTCTCCTTCCTTCCTTCTTTCCTTCCTCCTCACTTCCTCCTACCTCCCTACCTGCCTTCTACTCTCTCTAAAAATTAATGGAAAAGTGTGGCTCAGTGGTTGAATGTTGACCTATGAACTAGGAGGTCATGGTTCAATTCCCGGCCAGGACATATGTCCTGGTTGCGAGCTCTGTCCCAATGGGGGACGTGCAGGAGGCAGCTGATCAATGATTCTCTCTCATTATTGATGTTTCTCTCTCTCTCTCTCCCTCTCCCTTCTTCTCTAAAATCAATAAAAAATATATATTTTAAAAAATCAATGGAAAAAATATCCTTGGGTGAGGATTAACAACAACGAAAGGCAGTATCGGGTGCCGGTGAGGCTGTGGAGAAACGAACCCTCACACACACGGATGGTATGAAAAATGGAAAATGGTGCAGCTGCTGGGAAAACCGTTCTGGCAGGTCCTCAAGCACAGAGTTCCTGCGTGACCCAGCAACTCCACCCATAACGTCTGCTCCCCCAGATGAAAACACACGTCCACACAAAACTCACACGCACATGTTCAGAGCAGCACAATTCATGTGGCCCAAAAGCCAAACCCCAGTGACCATCAGCAAATGAGTAAACAAAATGTGAGCCGCACACCGGAATATTACTGGGCCATGAAAAGGAGCGGAGCACTGAAGCTACAACGGGTGGACCTTGAACACATGGTGCTCAGTGAGAGAAGCCAGACCCAAAAGGCCACACAGTGCGTGAGTCCATTCATGTGAAATGTCCAGGACAGGCCCGTCCACAGGGACAGGAAGCGGGTTGCCAGGGGCTGGAGGGAGAGGTGAGGGAGGGATGAGGACTGACTGCTGATGGAGACAGGGCTTCTTTCAGGGGTGGTGGAATGTTCTGGAATTTGAATGCTTTAAAATGGTGAGTTTATATCTCATCAAGCGGAGCAGTTACTATTAAGTGTATATACCTATATCTTTAAGCCCCTCTCTATTTATATTTTATAGCTCGTTTTTTACAATGCTAAATGAATTTAAAAGTAGGATCTGGCCCAAACTGTTAATACAAACAGAAAGATAATGCCACAAGAGTTGTAAAACACTTTCACATTGACAGGCACTCAGTAGGTCCTTGGGACATGTCTGTCTGTTTTTTAATTGATTTTAGAGAAAGAGATGAAGGGAGAGGGAAACCTGTTGTTCTATTTATTTATGCATTATTGATTGATTCTTGTATGTGCCCTGCTGGGGATCGAACCCGAAACCTTGGCATATTGGGATGACTTTCTAATCAACTGAGTTACCTGGCCAGGGTGAGACATGTTTGATTAAAAAGAATTTCCCTCCTTAAAAGCTCAAGCTCACTGCACGCAAGGACAGAGCAAATCTATCAGCGGTTTGCCCATATGGTGAACATCCTATACAATAAAAGGCTAATATGCAAATAGACCCAACAGCGGGACAACCGGTTGCTATGATGCACACTGACCACCAGGGGACAGACGCTCAACACAGGAGCTGCCCCCGGGTGGTCAGTGCGCTCCCACAGGGGGAGTGCCGCCCAGGCAGAAGCCCTGAGCTGGACTCACAGCTGGCGAGTGCAGCGGTGGTGGCGGGAACCTCTCCTGCCTCCGCGGCAGTGCTAAAGATGTCCACCTGCGGTGTCCCGGACTGCAAGAGGGCACAGGCCGGGCTGAGGGACCCCGCCCTCCCCTAGTGCACGAATGTCGAGCACCGGGCTCTAGTCCTATATAATAAAAGCCTAATATGCTAAGTGTCTGACTGTTTGTCCAACTGGTTGCTATGACGCTCACTGACCACCAGGGAGCAGACACTCCGACCAGTAGGTTAGCTTGGTGTTGGGGTCCAGCCAATTGGGACTGGGTGAGACAGGCTGGACATGCCCTGGAGCCCTCCTGCGGTCCCTCCCCAGCCCCGATCGTGCACCAGTGGGGTCCCTAGGCCTGGCCTGCACCCTCTTGCAATTCGGGTCCCACAGGGGATGTTGGAGAGTCACAGGCCAGGCTGAGGGACCCCACCGATGCACAAATCCACACACCGGGCCTCTAGTATAGTTATAAATGCCTCCCAAAAGCGTTCCATCTCCTTCCAACTTACCCAGGATATTCACTGAATATTAAAATGGTGCAAAAAAACCACCCCCACGCATCAGCTTATGTTTCCGGCAGGACATTAGGAAATGAAGGCCGAGGGCTGCCCTGAGCATGGCTGGACACCTAGTGTCCCTGGTCCCTGCCCCCAAACACTAGAACATCCTGCTATTATCAGAAGAAAACAAAAAAAAAGAGTTTTCCAAATTTCCAAAATGGCCCCCTAAGAGAGGTCGCCCACACTGGGAAGAGGGCCAGAAATCAATGCACATGGAAATAAACAGGATAATTTCAGGGCCATGGGGGCAGGAACAGGCAGGTGACATGGGCTGGGGTTGTCGGGAAGGCCTTTCGGAGGTGGCGCCCCTGGAGCTGGGACTGAAAGGACAAGGTCTGGGGGACGGTTGAGCCAGGCAGAGCGAGCGGCCTGTACACCGGTCCTGGGGCGGGACCTGTCCGGCTGTTAGAGGAACACAAGGCCACAGACCCGTTCACAACCCCTCACAGGCCACAGTGGCTCCAGACAAGCCCCTGCCCCTAGGGGCAGCTTTCCCATCTGTGAAATGGGTGTCCAGACACCCAGCGGCTCTGTTGACTCCTGCCCTGCCCCCCACATGCTTCCCCCAAACACTGGGGCCTGGTCCAGGCTTCGGACTTTTGCTCTCTGCCAACCCCGTTTCAGGTTTGGACGCCGACCTTTGTCCCCGTTCCCATTTTGGACACTCCAACTCCCACTGTTCCTGGGAGTCACCCCCCCACCCTACCCCCCAGGCAAGCACAGACCCACTTCCTGTCTCTGGATCTGCTGTCCTGGACATTCCACATAAACGGGATCACACGCTGTGTGGCCCTCGGGGTCTGGCTGCTCTGAGCATCATGCGTGCAAGGTCCGTCCACACTGCAGTGAGTGTCGGTGAGCGCTCCACTCCTTCTCTGGCTACATAACATCCCATACCTTATTTCTCTTTTTTCTTTTTTTTAAATTTAAAATTTTTTTAATATATCTTTATTGATTTTTTACAGAGAGGAAGGCAAAGAGATAGAGAGTTAGAAACATCGATGAGAAACATCGATCAGCCGCCTCCTGCACGCCCCCTACTCGGGATGTGCCTGCAACCAAGGTACATGCCCTTGACCGGAATCGAACCTGCGACCTTTCAGCCCGCAGGCTGATGCCCTATCCACTGAGCCAAACCGGTTTCGGCCCATACCTTATTTCTAATACAATATCATTAACCCTAAGTTCAGAGTCTGTCATTTTTAGTAAATGGCAAAATTCCTGGCAATACAGCAAGGGGCTCTCATGAGCCGGGGTGAGACTGCTCCAGGGTGCCACTGGCCCACGGGCAGCCTGCCCCGCCCCATGAATTCTTCATGCCCCACACAAAGGGTGTCAATAATTGATGCACACCAGCCACTCCTTCTCTCCTCTCTGTCCCAGCTGCAATGGCCAAGGATGGCCTCAGGGGGCCCCCCTCCTCTGCCCACTGTGGCAACAGACCTTGTTCCCACACAACATCAGGTTCTGGCTACAGGAGCCCTTTATCAACCATCACTCACACTGCTCGGTCAGTGCTCACTTTAAATATGGCCAAAGGGAAGGGGAATCTGCTTGTCTGAGGTTGGGGAGACACCAGTGGTTATCACACTGGGTTTCCTAGAGCCCTTGGGGGCCACCCCAAGGACAAGCAGGGTCTGGCCACCTGCCGGGCTGCAGTGAAAGCCAGGACACTTTCAACTGTGGTCAGATTTCTACTGAAGGAAGGGTCTGGGGGCCAAACAGGAAAGTTGGAAGACCACTGCCAAACCCATGCAAGGAAGCACAGGACTGGCCGGGGCTAAGTGGAGGCGTCAGGGTCACAGGGCAGGAAAGTGGGTGCAGCTCCTAAATGAGTTCTGGCTTCACCCCATTCTCACCCACCCCAGGCCTCATCCCTGGTCCCCTGGCCCCATGCTGCCCTCCCTGAAGCAGACACTAGAGGGCGCCAGTAAACACCTAAATGGGGCCCCAGCCCTCTGCTCACTTCCCTCCAGGCTATCCACCTCCTCTGTCATCTCCCTGCCCTCTTCTCCCACTCCTCCCCCTCCCCCTCCCTCCCCAGCTCACTCTGCCCCAACAGGCTTCCTCCCTGTTACTCCACACACCAGGCAAGGTCCTGCCCTAGGGCCTTGCTGGGACTATGCCCTCTGCCTGGAATGCCCTTCCCCCCAGGTCTCCAGTAGCAGTTTCTTCCTTGTCATTCAGAGCTTAGATCAAATGCCACCTCCTCAGGAGGCCCTCTCGGAACCCCCATTTAAACTAACTTCCCGCCGGAACCGGTTTGGCTCAGTGGATAGAGCGTCAGCTTGCGGACTGAAAGGTCCCAGGTTCGATTCCAGTCAAGGGCATGTACCTGGGTTGCGGGCACATCCCCAGTAGGAGATGTGCAGGAGGCAGCTGATCGATGTTCCTCTCTCATCGATGTTTCTAACTCTCTATCTCTCTCCCTTCCTCTCTGTAAAAAATCAATAAAAAAAAATATTAAAATAAATAAATAAACTAACTTCCCCATCCATCTGACTCCCCATTATCAACTGAGTGTAACGCTTTTTCTGGCTGAAAGTACATGTCTTCCAACCCTGAAGCTTGGCTCACAGTAGGTGCTCAGAATCCGTTTGTTGAATGAATACACGACCTCTCAGAGGGTCCTAGAGATCTCATTCCTGGGCCCCGCTGTTCAGCCTGGAAAACTGAGACCCAGAGACAGAGTTATCTCAAGGTTACATGGCAGCATAGCAGCAGCCTCTCTGGAGGGGGCTCCCCCAGGTGGATGCTCCCAGCCACCACCACTGCACTGGACGTAAGGGAAACTGAGGCCTGGAGGACAGGCCTTAGACGATCTCAAGGACTCAGCCTGTGGTCCCGCCATGGAAGCTCAGGAGGGTGGGATTCCAGGGGAGGTGGTCTCAGGGAGGGGTGTAGAGGCACCCAAAGAAGGTGTGTATGCTGTGGAGCTGGGCCTCGTCCTGCCAGCGCTCGGCTCCCAGCGCTCGGTGTATCACACCTGGGGCTGAACCCAGACCAGCATGAGTTATTAGTCAGCATCTGCCTCTCAGTGTGGCTGTTTCCATGCCAACAGCTGGTTTTTCCTGGGCACCGTCTTGTGACCCCATGTGACAGACAGAGACGCTGAGGCCTCCTTCATCCACCTCATTAGACCACCAAGCAGCCAAAAGGCCCCTCACCTGCCCGGGCCTCAGAGGAGGAAATTGAGGCTCCGGGCCTCAGACACACCCAGGGCTACACGGCAGGAGGCAGCAGGAGGCGACACCATGGGGCCTCAAATCTGCACCTGCCTAATGTCTTCTCTTAGGGACCCCCTGCCTGCTCCCCATCAGAATGGGATTCAAGACCTCCCGGGCCTGGGCACTCACCGACCGACCACCGCCGTGTCCCAGGGCACGGAGCCTGCCAAGTGCGAGAAGCACAGCCCAGGTGTTTGGGTGGCCCGGGCTGCAGCTCTTTGTTATGGTTTCCATAGGTACTGCGTCCCTGGGCCGCCCTCCTCCACCCTCCCAGGTGCCCAGCCCGTGGCCCAGCCCATCTAGGCAACTTGTTATGTTTTAAAATTGACATTGTGGGCCTGGCATGGTGGTGGGGGAAACAGCGTGAACCTAGGCCCTGAGGCAAGACGATGCCTGGGTGTGAAGGTGGAGGCTGTGTGCCTGGCCAGCTAGGGAGAGGGAAAGTGGGAGGATGTGAGGGCCAGGAGCAATGCCTCTCTATTCCATTTGGAGCGGGAAACTGGGGCCCAGAGAAGGGAAGGGAAGGGCCTGAGGGCGTGAAGGAGACTCACTTTCCTGCATTAACCCTGGAGGCAGCACTCAGCCAGGAGTCACGTTCCTGTCATTCTACAGACAGGAAACTGAGGCTGGGAGCACCAAGTCACCTGTGAGTGGCAGAGTGGGAAGCAGGTTTGTCAGATCCCCAACCACTTGCACAACTGCTCTCGCTCATCTGCAGCCCCTCAGGGCCTTCACTGCCTCCAGCTGGGCTCAGACTACTTCGAGGTAACCATGGAGACCTGTGTACACCTGGGGCTGCCCCTGCTCCCCGAGGGGCCCCAGGATGGAGGAGGCCTTGAAGCCGGCAGATCTGGGTCAGCTCACCTGCCAGTTACCTCAGCGGGTGACCGTCCCAGTTCACAGCTGGCAAAACTGAGGCCAAGGCTTCAGGCCACCGGGGAGCTCCTAGGGGCGGGTGTGGGCCTGGGCCTGGGCCTGGCTCTCCAGCAGCCTGGAATCTGGCCCCAGCACCTGGCGCCAGGTGGAAGGAGTAGAGTCCATCAGAGTCCCCATGGCGGGTGGTGGGGGGTTCTCTATGCCCGTGGGGGCAGTTCAGAGCCACTGTGCCTTCCCCTAACCCTGCAGCAGAAGAGGGTCCGAGACCGAGGGAGAGGGAGACCCAGGCAGGAGGAGTACAGGCGGACGGGGCAGCGGGCTTTGCAGGGGCACAACGTGGCGGGAGAGACGGAGGACAGCCAGGCAGCCCCCGGAATGCGCCCGGCATCGCGCTCTCACCTGCTCTTCGGGGCCCGTCGTGGATCCGACAGCCGGGATCCGTCCCGCCGCCTCCGAGGGCCGATGCGCCCGCCGCGGAACTCGCGCTGGTTAACACCTCGGGTCGCCGGGCCCCTCGCCGGGCCCCGCCCCCGCCCTGCTCCCGCCCACTCGGAGGGGGACGGGCCAAGGGCAAGGGCTCAGCCAATAGCAGTGCGGGCGGCGTACGAAAAAGCCAATGGAAGCAGGTCACCGCCGCGGGGGGCGGGGCCAGGGGCAGGGCCAGGCGGCTCGGGGGATTCCTCCGGAATCTTGAAACCGGCCGGATGCTGGGGGCGCCCCGGACCGGGGCCGTCGGAAGAAAGGGGAGGAAGGGGACAGAGTCAAAAACAAAGAGACCCGGGGGGAGAGGAAGGCTCAGAGCCAAAGAGAAAAACATCAACCGCGCGGTTCTGGACAGGACCCTTCCTCCCTCCGGGACTCAGTTTACCCACCTGGGTAACAGGAATTTGGGTAAAGGCTTGTTTCTTAAAGTACAACCAGGGAACCCTTTACATCAGAATCACCTGAGAGCCCCTTAAAAATGCAGATTCCAGTACCCTGAGACGGGCTGACTCTGACCCAGGACTGAAGATCGATCGTCCCGGGTTGCTCATAAACTCTCCGGTGCGGTTTGGGCAGTGGCTGGGTGGACAGGCCCTGGAGATCCCACCAACTTCCCTGGGAAGGAGCCTCCTGGCCGCCAGCAGGTGGGGCGGCAGGGCCAGCTGGGCATCCCCTCCACCCGCCCCCCACCCGCCGCGAGGATGCAGCTGTGAGTCCTGGGAACTGGGCCCTGGAGCGGCTCCCAGCTCCCTTGCTCCTGTTTCCTCTCTGCAGCCCCAACCCAGGGCCCACTTGCAGCTGGAGCCAGGGGCGGCCGGGCAGGCCCGATAACAAATGTTTGTTGAGTGCCTAGTCCTGTCCTGCACGGTGGGGGGTGGGGGACAGGGAACTATGGCACAGACCGCCTGAGGCCCAAATAAATGAAATGTTTCTTTATTCCGTTTTGGAGGGGGAAACTGAGGCCCAGAGAGGGGAAGTGAACTGCCCGAGGACATGCAGGCACCAGTGGCAGGGACGCGATTTCAAACCTAGGACTGCTTGTCCTACCTCTTCTCACCCGCGGCTAGGTCCCCCTCTCTCTCCAAGCCAGGCTGTCTCATCATAGCCCCTTCCCCCCGAGTTGTGACAAACAAAAATGTCTCCAGTCATTGCCAAGCGTTCCCTGGGGGTCAGATTGGCCCCTGGTTAAGACCTAAATCCATCTCTTCATGTCCCTGAGCTCCAAATTACGAAATGGATCAGGGTAGCTAATGGGGGTCACAGAGGCAGAGGGAGCCATGTTAGCACCTCATAAACCCACAGCAGGTTGTTTTGATGAGTGCTGCTGGGCATGAGTGGAGTGTGACTGAGGTGGGTTCAGTCCCAGCTTTGTCAATATCTGCCTCCAAGTGTTCATCTCTCCGAGCCTCCATTTTCCATGTCTGTGACATGAGGATAATAAAGCCTACAGGGCCACAAATAAGATGATGAATAAAAAATGCAGGTTCTGCCCTGGCTGGTTTGGCTCAGTGGATAGAGCCTGCAGACTGAAGGGTCCTGGGTTCAATTCTGATCAAGAGCATGTGCCTGGGTTTCCAGCTCGATCCCCAGTAGGGGGCATGCAGGAGGCAGCCAATCAATGGTTCTCTCTCATCATTGATGTTTCTATCTCCCCCTCTCCCTTCCTCTCTGAAATCAATAAAAAACATTTTTTTAAATGCAGGTTCTGCCCGGCTAGTGTGGCTCAGTGGTTGAGAGTTGACCTATCAACCAGGAAGTCATAATTCGATTCCCAGTCAGGGCACATGCCCGGGTTGCAGATTTGATTCCTGGGTGGGGTGGGTATGAGAAGTCACTGATAGCTGTTTCTCTCTTGCATCAATGTTTCTCTCTCTCTCTCTTCCTCTCTCTCTAAAATCAATAAACATATCCTCTGGTGAGGATTTTTTTTTTTTTTTAGTGTTCACAAGAATGTGAAGAAATTAGAACTTTGGACATTGATAGTGGTGGTGGGGGGGATATAAAATGGTGCAGCTGTTGTGGAAAAGTTTGGTGGTTCCTTAAAAAGGTAGTCATAGACTTAGCACATGACCGAGCAATTCCACTCACAGGTATCTACCCAATGAAGTTGAAAGCAGGGACGCAAATAGATAGCTTCATAGCAGCATTAGTCACAATAGTCAAAAGGTGGAAACCACCTGTGTCCGTCCACAGGTGATGAGGAAGCACAACGTGGCTCATCTATGCAATGGCGTCTTATTCAGCCTGAAGAAGAGAGAAAGTTCTGACTCCTGCTATAACTTGGATGAACCTTGGGGACATGACACTGAGTGAAATAAGTCAGACACAGAAGGACAAATACTGTGTGGTTCTACTCATAGGAGGTCCCTAGAGGAGTCAAATGCATAGGGACAGGAAGTAGGTGGTGGGAGCCAGGGGCTGGGGAAGGTGGGAGTGTGTGCTTAATGGGGACCGAGTTTCAGTTTGGGAAGATGAGAAAGTTCTGGAGACGGATGATGGTGATAATTACACAACAATGTGAATGTATTTCATACCACTGAACTGCACACTTAAAATGGTTAAAGTGATAAATGTTATGTTGTATAGTTACCATAATTTTAGAGATGAGTAATGTAATATACCAAACACTGAATTGTGTACTTTAGAAGGATGAATTGCATGGTACATAAATTATGTCTCAATAAAACTGTTTTGTTTTTTAAGAAAGGGCCCAGCGCCACATCTGGTAATAATAGCAACAATAGTATAACTAATATTTATTGAGCACCTGTTTTGTGCCCGTCACTATTAGCACTTTACATAAATTAACTCATCGAATCCTCACAGCAACCCTGCAAGGGGCTACACGTGTTCCATTTCACAGATGATGACATTGAGGCTCAGAAGAAGCAGGTCATGACAGAGGTGGGATTAGAACCGGGGACAGTCTGAGTTGGGTGTAATGTGTACAGCTCTTCTGAGTGGCCTGGACATCCCTGGGGTTGCCCCCAGAAGGCCAGGGAACTGGGGTGGGGGTGGGGCGGGGGGGCTCCTGAGCCTAGTGAAGAACAGACCGAGGCTCTACCTGGGGTGAGGCTCAGCTCGGGTCTTGGGGTCATGGCTGTGCCGCTTCCCGCCGTGTGCAGCAGGGGGCGTGCGTTGCCCACAGCTGGCCCAGTAGCGACCTCTCACAGGAGTAGGTGGCTAAGGTGGTCTGGATCTGCATGCCGGGAAGGGTCCCAAGTCCAAGTTACCCCAGACCCTAAACCCATCCAGTGTCGCCGGCACCCCAGAATCAGGCCTTGCACCCTGCCGGACTGTGTGACCCCGAGAAAGGGGGCCTCTGCTCTGTGCCTCTGCCTCGTCCCTGAGCAATGGGACCCCCGTGTAGAGAGGAGGATTTTCTCCAGGGTCCTCCGGGAGGCCCTCGCCTGGCGGCTTCCCCACTGCCCAGGAGCTGTGGGGGGCCAGTGGTGGCAGTGGCCATAACAACCCCCTCCTATCCTCCAAGCCCAGGGGTAACTCCCCCGTGTCCTTAATCCATCTGTCCCCAGCCCATCTTATCTACAGAGCAAGATGCCTCCCAAGGCCACTTAAGAAAGAGAGTGGGCCCAGCCTGCTTGGCTCAGGGTTGAGTGTCGGCCTATGAACCAGGAGGTCATGGTTCGATTCCCAGTCAGGGCATGTGCCTGGGCTGTGGGCTTGATCCCCCGGGGTGCGCAGGAGGCAGCTGATCAATGATTCTCTCTCATCATTGATGTTTCTATCTCTCCCTTCCTCTCTAAAATCAATAAAAATGTATTTTAAAAAGGAAAGCAAAAAATATTATTGAAAAAGGAAATATTTGGAACTTGCAGAAAAAATTATAAAGGGCATGTGTTTGACTGTGGAGTGAGCCAAAGTTGCTGCCTTCAGGGAAGGCCTTTCTAGAAAAAGGTAGATCCATGTGGAGTGGAGAGGGGCCTTTTGCTAACTCAAATATATAGAACTCACATATATAAAAGTCCATGATTGCTGAGGAAATGAATATCCCAACTCTGATCATTAACAATTCATACTGCTCTATATATTCTTCAAGACACATATCTTTCAGTCTGAAAGATTGCAGAAAGCAAAATTACCAAATTATTCAAATTATCACATTTTCATTGACATATTTGGAAAAATCATGCCATGAATATACTGAATAACCAAGCTTAATGAAGATATAATGAGTATGAAAAACTGGATTTCATTGAATGCAGATTGCCAATTAGGACATGATGAGGGATTAATTTTAGCTTTCTTTCCATTTCAATTTCCAAGGGTTCACATTGCATTCCCCAAATTATTGCTTGAAAAAATATCCCTTAATCTTCTAATTACATGCTTAACATAGAATTCCATTGTAATGAAATATTTCTTACCACCCCCACCATTAGAGATTTAAATCTCACATGCTTTTTTATGAAGTCTATAGATTTCTGTCCATTTTTATCAAAGTCATAATATTTTGTGATAAATTTATAAGATTCTTAGTCCTTCATGCACATATTCCTTCTTCTATTTATTCAAACGAATATAGGTGCTGCTGTGAAGGAGTTTTGAAAATATAATTAAGGTCCGAATCAGTTGATTTTAAGAGGGGAAAATTATTCTTTGGGCCTAACCTAATCAGGTGATACATTAAAAAAGGACAAAGCTCGCCCTGGCCAGGTGGCTCAATTGGTTGGAGCATCGTCCCATACACCAAAAAGTTGTGATTCCTGGTCAGGGCAATTACCTAGGTTGTGGGTTCCATCCCTGGTCATGACACATACGGAAGGCAAGCGATGGATGTTTCTCTCTCACATCCATGTTTCACTCTCTCTCCTTCTCTCTCCCTCCTTTTCTCTCTCTCTCTCAAATCAATAGAAACATAGCCTCAGGTGAGGATTTTAAAAGTATAAGGCTCTACCTGAAGAGAAATTCAGAATATCAGAGAGATTTAAAGTAAGAGAGATTCACCATCACTGGCTTTGAAAATGGAGTGGGCCAAATGGCAGAAAGATTTCAAAGTTCATCAAACTCCTT
>NW_006283788.1:477205-477985 GCF_000327345.1 Myotis davidii
ATTTTTTTTTTTTTTTTTAGTGTTCACAAGAATGTGAAGAAATTAGAACTTTGGACATTGATAGTGGTGGTGGGGGGGATATAAAATGGTGCAGCTGTTGTGGAAAAGTTTGGTGGTTCCCTTAAAAAGTAGTCATAGACTTAGCACATGACCGAGCAATTCCACTCACAGGTATCTACCCAATGAAGTTGAAAGCAGGGACGCAAATAGATAGCTTCATAGCAGCATTAGTCACAATAGTCAAAAGGTGGAAACCACCTGTGTCCGTCCACAGGTGATGAGGAAGCACAACGTGGCTCATCTATGCAATGGCGTCTTATTCAGCCTGAAGAAGAGAGAAAGTTCTGACTCCTGCTATAACTTGGATGAACCTTGGGGACATGACACTGAGTGAAATAAGTCAGACACAGAAGGACAAATACTGTGTGGTTCTACTCATAGGAGGTCCCTAGAGGAGTCAAATGCATAGGGACAGGAAGTAGGTGGTGGGAGCCAGGGGCTGGGGAAGGTGGGTGGGGAGTGTGTGCTTAATGGGGACCGAGTTTCAGTTTGGGAAGATGAGAAAGTTCTGGAGACGGATGATGGTGATAATTACACAACAATGTGAATGTATTTCATACCACTGAACTGCACACTTAAAATGGTTAAAGTGATAAATGTTATGTTGTATAGTTACCATAATTTTAGAGATGAGTAATGTAATATACCAAACACTGAATTGTGTACTTTAGAAGGATGAATTGCATGGTACATAAATTATGTCTCAATAAAACTGTTTTG
>NW_006283788.1:478710-492566 GCF_000327345.1 Myotis davidii
TGACCCCTCTCCTCCCCTCTGCTAACGGGGAGGCAGAAGACAAGTGGATGGGAAGGTCCTATACAGCCTCCGTCTTTTGCCTGCGTTGCTCCATTCCCCGCACCTTCCTCCCCGCTGAACACTGAGCTGCGCAAAGGAGCAAGCGGGGCCCGGGGCCGCAGCGGGAGGATGCATTTACAAGTGTCAGCGGAGCAGCCACCTGCTGGCTGCCTGCGTGTGGGAGGCCGGTGTCTGGGGAGATAAACTCCCGGGGCCTGTGTGCACGTGCGTATGTGGGTGTGTGTGGTGGGGACGGGCGGCCTGCTCTGCTGCTGCTGCTGCTGAGGGTGTGAGCCCCACAGCATTCCTGGCGGGAGAAAACTTCATTCTGTGGAGCCTCAGTTCCTTTATCTGGAAAATGGGTGCAGTCACAGCACAAGCGGAGGACACAGCAGGCTCAGCAGAGGCCTGACACGCACACAGGCCGCCAAGTCCGGGCTGTGACGAGGGACACACAGGCAGCTGTGGGAGCCCAGGCTAGTCCCTTGACCATGCCTGGGGCCAGGGGAGCTTCCAGGGGGAGGTGACAACTGAGCTAAAACTTTAAGCAAGAGCAGGAGCCAGCCATGGGAGAAGCAGGCAGGAGGCCCTTTCTGTTCCTGGCTTGCTGACCTCGGTCAGAGCGCAGGGCCACCCTGAGCCGGTTTCCATCTTCAAATCCAACTCCTGATACCCACCTTGCAGGGCAGCAGCCGCGGGCTGGGCGGAGGCAGGGGGTGCTGAACGGAGAGTGAGTGCCCGTGAGGACTGGTTATTAGCGTGGGGGGTTTTCTTTGCTGCGCCCAGGAGCCCCAGGCATGGGAAGGAGGCTCAGGATCCTGTGAAAGGGCTGAAGTGTTGAGTGTTCTCCTGGCCTGTCCCACCCACAAACTCATGCATCCCACGTGTGTTTAGTGAGCACTTACTTTATTTTTTTTTTTATTATTATTAGTTAAGGTATTACAAATGTGTCCTTATCCCCCACCCCCAATGAGCACTTACTTTATACCAGGTACTGTCCCAGGCACATCGGGGAACACAGCAGACCAAATGCACTGCCTTCATGGAGCTGACTTTCCGGTGAAGCACGAAGCAGGAATTATGCAAATTATTTAAAAATTACAATCGTGCTATCCTAACGGGCAGTGGGACACTCAGAGCAAAGTGGGATCCTGGGTTGGACCCTGGAACAGGGAAACAAAAAAAAAGGTCATTAGTGGAAAAACAAGAGAAATCCACACCCAGAGTTGATGCCCAGAGTTGGGAATCAAACCCAGACCTGCCATCCTCTCTGCCCAGCTCAGTGCTTCCCTTCACCCTGGGGGTACTTCTGTCCTCTGCTCGGACTGTCCTTCCCTCCCATAGCTCCGTCTGGTCAGCCTCTCTGGGGTCCCTGACTACTTCCCTGAGACCTTCCCTCCACCAGGTTCCTACAACCAGAGCGTCAAGGCAATCCGGGAGGGCTTCCTGCAGGAGAGGGCTCCTGGGCAGCAGGGTGTGCTGAAGATTAGGCCCAACAGCCTGTGATGTCCTGGTTGGTTTGCTCATCCTCACTTGTCCGGGGACACAGGGCGTAGGTGGAAAATCTTTCCTCGGCAGTCCTCACACCGGCCTATCTGTCCTGATGACTTCATCTGGGCCCGAGCAGGGGGTGCTGCTGACCTCATCCTCCCACCTCGGGGAGGTGTGTTAGCCAAACGCCGACAGGATAAGATGGTAACTCAGCAGCCCCACACCCGGCCCGAATCTGGGGCAACGAGCATCCTCTACACATTATCTCAGAGCCCCTGTCGCGGCATTGTTACAGGCTCCCTTAAGCAGATAAAGAAACGTACCCCAGAGAAGGAATTCGCTTGCCTGGGGAGACACAGCTGCTCACCACTGAGCCACTCAGCCACTGCGCTCTCCCTTCGATTCATTCTCCCTGCAGCCGCTAGGGGGTGCCTGTGAGCAGGAGAGTCAGGTCAGGTCCCCTCCTCTCCCCGCAGCCCTTCAGGGCTCCCACCGCCCTAGTAGTAAAAGCCCAAATCCTCCCCACAAGGACCCACACAGCCTGCCTGTGTCCCCTCTCTGCCCTCCCCTCCTCCCTCTCTCCCCTCACTCACTGTTCCAGGCCTATGGGCATCCTTGCTGCTTCTTTAATACTCTAAGCAGGTCCTGCCCCAGGGCCTTTGCACGGGCTGTTCCCTCTGCCCGGGAAGCTGTTTCTGAAGCTCTTTGTAGAGAATCTCCTTCACATCAGCGGAGGGTGTGGAGGAAGGAGATCCCTGCTGACAGATGGCTGAGGGGTGGCGGTGGTGGGACGCCTTCTGCACCCTTCACCACCACCCCATTGGAGCTCTCCCCTTCCCCTGGGCCTCTGTGCCCCATCTGTAAACGGACAGGTAACATTTCCAAATCTATGCCAAATGGTTTCTTTCCATTTTCCTCATATCCATACTTGTTTAAACCTGCTCACATTTGGAGCATCAATAAATAAATGTAGCCCAGCCAGTGTGGCTCAGTGGTTGAGTGTCGACCTATAAACCACAGGAGGTGGTCATGGTTCGATTCCAGGTCGGGGGCACACGCCCGGTTGTGGGCTCGATCCCCGGTCTGGGGAGTGCAGGAGGCACCGATCAGTGATTCCTTCTCATCATTGATGTTTCTATCTCTCTCTCTCCCTCTCCCTTCCTCTCTGAAATCAATTTTTAAAAAATTAAAAATAAATCAATATATTCGTTTTTTAAAGTCTCTTTTTTTATCACAAAGGTGAAAATACCAGCATCTCATGCCATAGGTGGCGGTAACTGGAAATGCAATTTAATCTGAGCCTCACTGGCTACTGCTGCCTTCAGAAGCGCTGACCCTGTGTAGTGGGGTTCGCAGCTGGAGAAGTGTTGCAGACCCCCTCCCCCAGGACCCAGCTGAGACTGGAAAAGGTGGAAATGACATTTAACAGGGGTCTCTTTGCGCCTGGAGTTAGATATTATTTCCTGCCATGCCGATCATCCCCTAAAGTCATGTTTTTTCTGAACTCAAAGCACACAGTACCTTGGGCGACGCTGGAACAGATTCTAGGACTGGGTACTGAGACTTCACCCCCTGGGGGCAGACCCTCCCTGACAGTCAGCGTCAGGTGTTGTCTGTTTCGTCCATGCATTTCCTGTCTGTCTCTCTCACTATGTTCCATGAAAGCCAGAATATTGTCTACCTCGTTCCCTGCTGTGTCTCCAGCACCTAGGGTAGTTTGGCATACAATAGGCGCTCAATAAGTGTTTGTAGAATGAATGAATGTATCCATGTCCGCATCTCCTGTGGTTGGCAGAATAATGATCACCCCACCCCAGAATGTCACACCCTAATCTCCAGACCCGGTGCACCTCTTAGGGGAGGCCTCAGGGGAGGATCGCAATAGCAGATGCGCCAGCTTTCCTCCTGCCATTAACGTGTCACCTTACGTGGCAGAAGTGACTTTGCAGGTGCGATTAAGTTAAGGGTGTGGAGATAGGGAAGGGATCCTGGATTATCCGGGCGAGCTCAGTGTCAGCACAGGGTTGTCATGAGAGGGAGGCATGAGTACCAGCGTCTGAAACGTGACCACAGAAGCCCGGAACCACAGCGATACCGTTTGAGAAAGACGTGACCAACCTTTGCAGGAGGAAGAGGCCGAGGGCCCAGCAATGCAGGAAGCCTGTAGGAGCTGGAAAGGCAAGGGCGAGGGTTCTCCCCTAGCGCCCCGAGAAGGACTGCAATCCTGCTGACACCTCGATTTTAGCTCCGGGGAGAGCAGGGTGGAACCCAAGGGGGAGAGTGACGGTGTCAGGACCCTGGAGAGCTCTACCCAGCCCGGATGCTGCTCAACCAGCATGTACTGAACGCCTACTGTGTGCCAGGCCCTGTTCTGGCTTACATTTACTGAACGCCTACTGTGTGCCAGGCCCTGTTCTGGCTTACATTTACTGAATGCCATACATTTACGGTATGCCAGGCCCTGTTCTGGCTTCTGGGGAGGTAGCAGTAGAGAAAATTGACAAAAAACCTTGCCCTGGAACTGATATTCCAGTGGAAAAGGTGCACAATGAGCAATCGAATAAAATGCAGAATACAGTGGCAGGTGTAAATTCCCTCATCGATAAAGAAGCAGGTTACCAGAGGAGCAGAGTGTTTGTTCATAAAGGCACCTCTGAGGAGGTGACATCTGAGCAGAGACCTAAAGGAGGTGAGGAGGGAACGTGCGATTTCTGCAGGAAGAGTGTTCCAGGCAGAGGGAACAGCGCGTGCAAAGGCTCTGAGGCATTCGCACATGCTGTTGAGCTGTTGTTTTGGGGACAGATGGAGAGATGATGGAGGAGGTTTGGTGCTTCTGAGTGCACATACCCAGTGCCCCAGCGATTCCGTTTTTAGCCACACTCCTTAGAGGAAATACTTTGCCAAGTGCATAAAGAGACGTGTAAAAGCTGTTCACAGCAGCAGCGTAACATCAGAAACCAAGAATTAGCCTAAAAATGCATCAACAAGCCCAGCCAGCGTGCCTCAGTGGTTGGGTGTCAGCCTGTGAACCAGGAGGTTGGGGTTCAACTCCCAGTTAAGGCACATGCCGGGTTGTGGACTTGATCCCCAGTGGGCGGGGGGGGGGGGGGGGCACTGGGGATGTGCCCGCAACCCAGGTACATGCCCTTGACCGGAATCGAACCTAGGACCTTTCAGTCCGCAGGCCGACGCTCTATCCACTGAGCCAAACCGGTTTCGACAATAAAAACATATTTTTAAAAATGCATCAAGAGAACAGATAAATGAATGAAGGCATATTCAAATGATGGAATAGTGTGGGAATTAATTAGATTAATACAATAATAATTTCTTTTTTATTTTACAAATCTGTTTTTTAATATATTTTTATTGATTTCAGAGAGAAAGGGAGAGAGAGAGAGAGATAGAAACATCAATGATGAGAAGAAATCATTGATCGGCTGCCTCCTGCACGCCCCCTACTGGGGACTGCGCCCACAACCTGGGCACGTGCCCTGGGACTCCAGTGCACTGTCTGGGACTCCAACCCTGACCTCCTGGTTCATGGGTTAACACTCAACCACTGAGCACACTGACTGGGCACAATAATAATTTCTAACATTAACTGGGCACCTGCTGTGTGCCAGGCACTGCATTAAGCACTTTCTGTGATAACATGCACCATCCCTTGGAAAACCACCCAAAGAATTAGGGAGGATTAGCATCTATGTTTCTCAAATGTGGCAGCTTTAACACGTGTCCATGAATTTGACAATTTCTCCCACAGGGGAGCCTAACGCCCCTCTCCTTGAGGGAGGGCTGGACTGGGTGCTTTGCTTTCCACGCACAGAATAAGGCAGCAGTGCCATGTGTGCCTCTAAGACCAGGGAGTAAAACGCGCTCCCGCTTCCTCCTTGAGCACTCCATTGGGGCGAGGGGAGCGGGAGCCGGTTGCCATATTGGCAGGGTG
Organism: Myotis davidii; assembly: GCF_000327345.1. Lineage (NCBI taxonomy): Eukaryota > Metazoa > Chordata > Mammalia > Chiroptera > Vespertilionidae > Myotis > Myotis davidii. The sequence continues at coordinate 484,190 of NW_006283788.1, forward strand.
TTCAAGCCTCACTCTGGCGAAGTCCACGTGGACAGGAACTGGGCCTCCTGCCCACAGCCATGGGTGTGCGCCACCTTGGAAGTGGCTCCTCCAGGCCCAGCTGGGTGCCTGCCAATGCCCCGGCCAGAACACCCAGATACACACCCTCAGATCCTGCCCTTGGGAAACTTAGGAGATAATACATATTTGTTGTTTTAAACTGTTCAGTTTCAGAATATTCTGTTACTCAACAATAGTGACTACTGTACTAGACTAGAGGCCCCGTGCACAAAATTCATGCACGGGAGAGGGGGGGGAGGTGTCCCTCAGCCTGGCCTGCACCCTCTCCAATCTGAAACCCCTTGGGGGATGTTTGACTGCCGGTTTAAACCGGCAGTCGGACATCCCTCTCACAATCCAGGACCACTGGCTCCTAACTGCTCACCTACCTGCCTGCCTGATCATCCCTAACCTATCTACCTGCCTGCCTGCCTGATCACCTCTAACTGCCCTCCCCTGCCAGCCTGGTCACCCCTAACCGCCGCTGTCTCAGCTTCCACCACCATGGCTTTGTCTGGAAGGACGTCCGGATAGATGCCTGCTCTATTAGCATATTACCCTTGTGTCTCTTGACTGAAATCTCTCCTTCAAGAGAGATTTATGCACAAAATAATCCTCTCTGCTGTTCATGGTAATATAAATGTATAAAAATGTGGGAATAGAGCTGGGAATCAAATGAGACTTCATATTTAGTTCTAATGTTTGTGGGTTTTTTCAATCCTCACCTGAGGATATTTTTTCCCATTGTTTTTTCACAGAGTAGAAGGGAGGGGAGAGAGAGAAACACACACCCTGCGCACACCCTGATGAGGGGGTTGGGGGCGTCTGGGAGCAAACCTGCAACCAAGGTATGTGCCTTTGACCAGGAATTGAATCTGTGACCCTTGGGTGGGCAGGCCGGAGCTCTAACCACTGCACCGCACCAGCCAGGGCTTTTTTATATATATATATTTTTTTTACCGATTTTTTACAGAGAGGAAGGGAGAGAGATAGTCAGAAACATCGATGAGAGAGAAACATCGATCAGCTGCCTCCTGCACATCTCCCACGGGAGATGTGCCCACAACCCAGGTACATGCCCCTGACCGGAATCGAACCCGGGACCCTTCAGTCCACAGACCGATGCTCTATCCACTGAGCCAAACCGGTTTCGGCTTGTTTGTTTTTTAATGAAATAAATCTGAGGCAAACCTGCCAAGTGTTAACCATTCACTGTCAGTCCTGATGGGAGAGGCACAGGTGTGTGCTGTATTTGTCTTTGCACTTTTAGTTTCTCAAAATTAAAATTAACTGATTGTGACGAAGAAAGAGCGGTGGAGGATTTAAATGGGTGCAGGGAGCAGAGGGGCACTCCAGGCAGAGGCATCGGCTTCACGGAGGCCTGGAGGCAGCGGTGGGGAATGAGGAAACCCAGCAGTCATTCTGCACCTGCAGGCACAAAGCAGGTACCAGCCCACTCCAGGCCACTTAGGACTCGGGGGAAGGGTAGGAGTTAATAGTGACAGGGCTGGAACTGCCGGGTACAGGGTTCAGTGCAGTAGCCTCTTACAACATGTTTTCTGAGTGATAGTGAATCATTTGGGGGGAATAATACGGAGGTGAGGGGGATGGGCAGGTCTCTACAAGCCTGTCGTTTGGAGTTGGGATTGTTGGGGTGGCCAAGTTCCTTCCATTGTACTAATCAGTGGCCGTCACTAGCCTCGGAGGATTCCAGGGATGACATCCTATAAAGGAAATGCAAGGAGATGATGGCACAGCGAGCCGCCAGGCAGCTTTTGGAGCTGGGGTGGTTGGGAGGGCTGCCCAGAGGAGGGGACATTTGAGCTGAGACCTAAGGGGTAAGCCAGCCCTAGATTTGTGTGGGAAAGGTGTGCCCGGCAGAGGGAGCAGCAGGAGTGAAGGCCCTGCCCTAGCCGGTTTGGCTCAGTGGATAGAGCATCGGCCTGCAAACTAAAAGGTCCCGGGTTCGATTCAGATCAAGGGCACATGCTTGGGTTGTGGGCTCGATCCCTAGTGGGGGACTTGTAGGAGGCAGCCGATCCATGATTCCCTCTCATCATGGATGTTTCTATCTCTCTCCCTCTTCCTTCCTCTCTGAAATCAATAGAAATATTTTTTTTTAAAAAAAGAGTGAAGGCCCTGAGGAGGCAACAAACACAGAGGTGGTTCCAGGGCAGGGTGACCAGGGCTGTATGGGGGGCCCAGAGGTGGCGCAGATGGGGAGGCTCAGGTCAAGCTTCAGGGAACAGGCAACTAGGATTCAGGTATGAATTCTCCCAATTCAGTGCTGTCACTCAGCAAAGGCCCCGCCCCGCCCCTGTGTCCCTGAGGGAAGCAGCACCTGAATGGAGGCTTTATCTCCCCCTCGGGGGGCGGAGTGAACATGATCACCCCACATTCTTCTGTTTTTAAATTAGCCCAGTGCACACGGAACGTGGTGCGGGAAAACAAGAAGTTATTAAAATATCATTCCGCTCCCGTCTCCAGCAGCAGAGGGACGGGCAGAGAGAGGGGAGGGATTTAGAGAATGGGGAGATGGACACTCACAGGGAGTCGGAGCCGCTGGAACAGGAGGCTCCTGGGGTCCCAGATCTGGCCCCCACCTCCTCCAGTCCTGCTCCCCGACAGCTTGGCTCCCACACAGCCACGACCAGAACGGCCAATCTGAACCCAGATTCACCCCATCCCACCTGCCCCAGACCCCTGGCTCCCACTGTCCTGCCAGCAAAACCCAAACTGCACTCTCCCCAGCCCACCTGGTGCCCCAGCCAGAGAACCCCGCCTCCCCTCTGAGCCCTCTGCCCCTCTGCCCTTCCTAGGAACAGAGGAAGTCACCCAGGCTCTTAGTCATCTCTGGCTGCGTAAGAAATAAGCCCCAAATTAGAGGCTTCAAGCAAGACATGACTACTCACAGTGTCTGGGGACCAAGAATACAGGCTTGGCCCTGGCTGGTGCGGCTCATTGGGTAGAGCGTCGGCCCACGAATGAACTAAGGGCTGTGGTTTTGCTTCTGTGCCAGGTCGGGGCGTGTGCAAGAGGCAACCAATCGATGTGCCTCTCTCATGTCAATGTTTCTCTCTCTCTCCCCCTCCCTCCCTCCCTTCCACTGTCTTTAAAAATCAATGGAAAAAAATACCCTGGGGTGAGGATTAACAACGACAGCGAAAAGAACACGGGAGGGCGTGGCTTAGCTAGGTCTGCTTCAGGCTCTCATCCATTCATGGAGACAGCGCCCATGGTACTTGCTCTGAAGGCTGGGCTTCGAGTCTGAGCAGCATTCAGTCCTTCAGCTAGCCACAGAGAGGAGAGAGAGAGGGGGAAGGAGGAAGGGGGGGTGTGGAGGAAAGAGAAAGAGAGAACCAGCAAAACCCAAGTTGCAATCTTACGTAACCTGATTTCTCTCAGAGGTAACATTCCATCCCTTGCTAAATTCTATTGGTTAGAAATGGGTCATTGGCCCCACTCACACCCAACTGGGGGGATTGCACAAGGATGTGGAATCGGGGCTTCATTAAAGATACCACTTCGTGCACATGCTTGGGTTACTACACAGCTGTTAAAAGGGGTAGGGGAGCCCTGGCCGTTTGGCTCAGTGGATAGAGCGTCAGCCTGCGGACTGAAGGATCCCAGGTTCGGTTCCAGCCAAGGGCACATGCCTGGGTTTTGGGCTTGATCACCAGTAGGGGGCATGCAGGAGGCAGCCGATCAATGATTCTCTCTCATCATTGATATTTCTATCTCTCGCTCCCTCTCCCTTCCTCTCTGAAATCAATAAAAAAATATATTTGTGATAGGGGAGTCCTAGCCGGTTTGGCTCAGTGGCTTGAGTGTCAGCCTTCGGACTGAAGGGTTCCAGGTTCAATTCCAGTCAAGGGCATGTACCTCAGCTGCAGGCTCAATCCCTGACCCTGGTTGAGGCACATGCAGGAGGCAACCAATCCATGTGTCTCTCTCACATCGATGTTTCTCTCTCTTTGTCTCTCCCCGTCCCTTCCACTTTCTCTGAAAGTCAATGGAAAAATATCCTCGGGTGAGGATTAAAACAACAACAAAAAAGTGATGGAGTTTTACCTTATATTATCCTGTTACTGCTGAAAAATATATCTATATAGACATACAAACATCCCTCATAATCCAGCAATGGCCCTGCCCCAGGGCCTTTGCACACGTGCTGTGCCCAACGCCTGGAATGCTCTTTCCGCAGCTCCCAGCTCTCTGCTTGACTTCCCCCTTAACCTTAAAGTCGATATACAAATGTCACCTCTTCAGAAAGGGCCTCCTGACCGCTCTCTGTCAAAAATAGCCCATCTCCCTTCCTGACCCCCTCCTTTGTTTTGTCCATAGCACTGCTCACTGCGTGACCTTCTGGAGTTATCTTATTAACCTCCTTCACTACTGGAACGTCAGCTCTAAGCGGGGACTTTCATCTGTTTTGTTTACTGCTGTGTTTCCATTGCCTAGCACATAGGGGATGCTCAGTAAAGATGAATTGAACAAGTAAATTTACACTCACTCACATTCTTTGATTCATGTCTGTTTCTCTCCACCCCTGCAAAATTCTGAATGTCTTTTTTTAAATAAAAATAATTCAAGTTTGCTATTAAACATTTAGAAATTTACAGAATTATAAGAAAGATCACAAAATATGATCACTCAGAGACAAATATATTTACTCTATTGATGTAGAAATGAGTTATTATTATTTACATGGATCAAACTATATTCACTACATTATTTATAGCTTAAAAAATAAAGAAATTTTTAGTCCACTTTGTCCTTTATCTTTTTTTCTGGCTTATTCTCTTTAAATGCAGAGGAAGTTGGCAAATTATTTCATCAAAGATTGTGTTCAATTCAGATCCACTAGCCCAGCGGTTGAGCGTTGATCTGTGAACCAGGCGGTCCCTGTCAGAGCACATGCCTGAGTTTCGGCTGGATCCACAGTTGGAGGTGTGCAGGAGGCAGTCAATCAATCATTCTCTCTCATCATTGATGTTTCTCTCTCTCTTCTCCTTTCCTCTCTGAAATCAATAAAAATATTTTTTAAAAATTCAGATAAACTAGAATTGAGCATTCTCTAAACATGTATATCTGTCCTATTTACGCTACCTGATATTTTTAGATGATTTACAAGTCCTGCTATTACCATTTTTCTTAAGTAGTTCATGGGAAAACCCGTTTTACTTTTTATTTTGAAATACTTTTTAAAAATTTTATTGGGGTGACATCAACATGAACATATAGGTTACATGTGTGGATTACTAATTTACAAAATCTGTGTATAGGACCATGTGCCCACCACCCAACTCAAATCTTCTCCTGCCACCTCATATTAGGACCCCTTTCTCCCACTACCCCCTCCCTCTGGCAACCACCACACTGCTGTTTATGTTCATAAGTTTCAGTTTTATATTCCACATGTGAGTGCAATCATATAGTTCTTAGCTTTTCCTGTTTGACTTATTTCACTTCCCATAGTGTTCTCAAGGTCCATCCGTGTTATTGTAAGTGACGCTATTTCATCCTTTCTTATGGCCGTACAGAGGAAATCCCTTTTAAACACAAAGATATGTTAGTAAACACAGGAGGCATCCATCTATCTACACTAATAAAAGAGAAACATGGTAATTGGTGTCACTCTGCTATGCCCACCAGCCAATCAGGATGAGTATGCAAATTAACCCATAAGATGGCGGTTAATTTGCATATGCAGGCATGGAGCCAAGACTGAAGGCTCCGCCTGAGTGAAGACTGAAGACGACTGAAGATGACTGAAGACTGAAGAGGCTTGGCTTCTCCACTGCAGCCGGAGTGAAGGCCTGGGTCCCGGGTGCCGGAGGAAAACTGGTGCTGGCAGCCAGGGGAAGGAAGGCCTATTGCACGAATCTCTTCATGCACCGGGCCCCTAGTCTTTATATATAAAAGGCTAATATGCAGAGTCCCCTCAGGAGCTTGATCACTCGCTATGATTGCGCTGACCACCAGGGGGCGGCGCAGAACATGGTGGGTGACCAGTGGCGGTGGGGCACTGAGGGAGCGAGGGAAGAAGGAGGTGGGGTGGGGAGGTGGGGAGCCGGGGCGGGGGGAGGTGCGGAACCTGATTGGCCCTGATCGCTGGCTAGGCCTAGGGACCGTAACCGTGCAAGAATTTCGTGTACGGGGCCTCTAGTTTTCTACAATATTACATAACACACTCAAAATTCTCCCAGATCTCACTACCTACCATTCACAAACTGTTCAACACAGGCAGGTCATCTTCAGGATTTTTTCAAGCCATCATTTTAAGAGCATTCTAAAGGTGTTCTAGAGATAAAGAGTGGACGTCGAGAACAATTCTAGAGGGTTCACCCACGGGACATTAGAACAGGAAGAATCACTCGTTACAATCTGACCCAGTGCCCACCCTCCTTTCCAACTTTTACTTTATTTCAGAAAATTCAAAGCCAGAAAGATGAATGCCCGTGACCAAGCTCACCGATTGGTCAGTCCTGAGATTAGAGCCTGTGACTCAGTGTGCGACTCCCAGTACTTAGAGCAGCCGTGGGCAAACTACGGCCCGCGGGCTGGATCCGGCCCATTTGAAATGAATAAAACTATTGAAAAAAAGACCGTACCCTTTTATGTAATGATGTTTACTTTGAATTTATATTAGTTCACACAAACACTCCATCCATGCTTTTGTTCTGGCCCTCCGGTCCAGTTTAAGAACCCATTGTGGCTCTCGAGTCAAAAAGTTTGCCCACCCCTGACAGAGTCTCCACAGAACTCCAGCCCTGCTTAGGGAGCTCCTGGTTTGGTAGAAATGGAAGAATATACCGATCAGCTGGGAAGTCAGCACCCAGAGCCCCACCCACAGAGGTAAGGCCTCACCATCTAAGGCCACTTCTCTGTGGCTGATCTCCCCGGAAGCTGTCCGCGTCGGAGCCTTTGATGCAGTTGAGAGTTTAGATGCCCTGGCCGGTGTGGTTCAGTGGTTGGAGCGTCTTCCCATGCCTGGGGAAGTCATGGTTCGATTCCCATCAAGGCATGTTCCCCGGGCTGCCGGTTCAGTTTCTGGCTGAGGCAGACGATCAGTTGTTTCTTTCTCACTTCCCCTCTCCTTTCCTCTTTCTCCAAAATCAACATTTTAAAAAGGCTTTAGAAAACAGACAGTGTGTTCCACCACAGGACCAAGTAGCATCCGCCGAAGCCACAAGGCTCAGGCCCGGCTCCCAGTCCTGCCATGGACGGACGGACGGACGGACGGACGGACGGGCTGGTGCTGCCGCAGTCACAGAGCTTCAGAGCCCGACCACCAAGGACCGGGTTCCGCCTAGGCCCCGCCGTGTTAGTTCCCGGGTGCGGCCCTGAGGGCAGTGAACAAAGAGGGTCCTGTACCCCTGCTCCACCAATGAGGCCCACTGTCTGCTCTGTTAGGTCATCTGCCTTTACGGCCTGACGCCCCCACGGCAACCTTCCCCTCCAACACCCCCAACACGCCCCGCAGGGCCCCGTCCGTGGAGAAGGAACCATTCCTGTCGTAAGAAGCACAAAGCCCCTGGGTCTCTCCTGGTTCTCATGGAACAGTCATCAGGACATGCAGGGGCAGTTTGTCTGACACTGGGCTGCTGTCCTCTGGGCCACTCCCTACACTTCTCCACCCATAAATGTCCACCCGAATCCTAAGGACACAGCAAAGCTCACCCGTTCTCAGGCTGCGGGTCAGGTTTGACCAACGGGGAGTGGATCAGAGAGAAGATGAAAGAACGAAGGGAGTGAGGAGAGAGGATTTACCCTCCCACCTCGCTCCTGCGAGCTCACCTCTCGCTGGCCCAGTGTCCCCACGGTCACTGCTCCTCTCGGCCTGACCTTCATGGAAGGTCACAGACGACAACCCGTCAAGGGCAGCGTGTGCTCTGCTATTTCCTCTCCCTGCCCTCACCTGTGTGGGTCCCTACCCTCACCCCCACCTCGATCAGTATGTCCTTTGCCGATGATGCGTGCTCAGTACATCCTAACGCCAGTGTGCCCCTATCGCCTCCTGACGGATGCAGACATCAGTGTTTCAGACCGTCTTCCTTCGGGAAAACCGAGGCCCAGCTCCTCGGTAGAACAGAAAAACGGTTTGTGTTTCCTTCCTTGTTTGGAAGGTGGCCATTCCTCTTTTCTTTCTTTCTTTTTTTAAAAAAAGATTTTTATTGATTTTTAGAGAGAGAAAGGGAGAGAGCGACATCCACATAAGAGCCCAAACCGGTTTGGCTCAGTGGATAGAGTGTCGGCCTGCGGACTCAAGGGTCCCGGGTTCAAGGGCATGTACCTGGGTTGCAGGCACATCCCCAGTGGGAGATGTGCAGGAGGC
>NW_006283788.1:492711-512739 GCF_000327345.1 Myotis davidii
CGATGTTTCTCTCTCATCGATGTTTCTAACTCTCTATCCCTCTCCCTTCCTCTCTGTAAAAAAATCAATAAAATATATTTTTTAAAAATAAAAATCATCATTCTCCCCTTTAAAAAACACACACAACATCCAGCACATGAATCGCTGTCCCATACTGGCCCTACCAGCGATCAAGCCCGAAACCCAGGCATGTGCCCCAACTGGGAACCAAATAGGCAACTCTTAGGTGCACAGGGTCTACACCCGACCAGCTGAGTCACACCAGCCAGCACAGCCCCCTTTTCTTAAATGTTCCCCTCACCCCAGACACTAGGAAGAAGTTGTCTTGACCCTGTCTGTCATTTTCATCCTCGTTGCTAGGCAACACAATGCTCTTGACTCCCCCAGCCCCCAATTCATATTCCTTTCTTGGGTGGAACAGATAAGCTGCCCCCCTCCCCGGCCTCCCCCCTGCCCATGCACCAGACCACCCTTTCTGAACCAGCTAGCCTCTGGATAAGGCCCCAAAGCAAGCCGCCTCCCCACCTCCCCATCCCCCGTGGGAAGAGCCATGTCTCCTCCATCCATCTTTCTCATGTTCTAGGTGCCGGCCCTGTCACCCAGCGAGTGGCACTCTCATTATCTACCCGCTTACACATGAGGCCGAAGGGCCTGATCATACAGCAAGCGGCGGCCTGAGAGGCCTCTCACCGGCAGCGGCAGGGGCCCCAGGCCAGGTGCTGTGTGACTTTGGGGAGGCCCCCTTCCCTCCGTGTCCCCCCACCCCCACTCCCAGGCTGGGAGAGGTGAGGTCACAGGATGCATTTCAGTTCTGCTCCCAGCTGAGTGAGTAGCTGGGGAAGCAGGGAGCAGAGGGAGGGCCCCACCCAGGAGAAAAGGAGACTGTGGAGCTCAGGGGGCAGCGCTGGGGAGGCGCCCAGCACATCGCAGATCCCTGCGATCAGAGATGGAAACAGGAAGTCAGGGGAGAGGAGAGGGAAGGAGAGGTGGGCGGGGTGGGGAGTGATGGAGGGAGGGGTCAGGTAGCGGGGAGTGATGGAGGGAGGCCAGACCATTCCCCCATCCTGGGGCTAGTCCTGGAGGGATATATGAGCCCACACAGTGTCCTGGGGCGTGGGGGGGTGGGAGGAGAGGAGGGGAGGAGGTATAGGGGAAGAGAGTTAGGGAGAGGGGGAGAGGGAGAGAGCCAGGAAGTTGAGAGAGGAGGAGGGAGGCAGTAAATGAAGCGGGTGCCCCACGGGAGAAACAGAGACAAACGGAGACCCAGAGGGAGAGAGGGAGAGAGGGAGAGAGGGAGAGGGGTGCGCACAGAGCCGCACACAGGGATCAGGGATGTGCAGATAAGGAGAGAGGGGGAGACGGGCACTGAGGTCGGGGAAAGACCTCAGTGACATTCAGATCATAGTTGTTTAGGCTGCTGGTTTCTGCTCCTTCAGCAGTTTCCTTTGGGTACCAGGGGTCCCCCTGGGGCCACCCCCGACCCCTGTGGTCAGGCTGGGCTGGAAAGGGTGGAGGTCGAGGGGAGCAGGGAGGGGGGACCTGGTGTGGGTGGGAGCAGAGTGGCTTGGAGCTGGGGCATTAAAGGATTAACAGGCAAGCGATCCCTAGTAAGGAATGACTTTGGGTGAAAGGCATTACAGGCAGTGGGCAGAGCCTGTGCAAAGGTCCTGGGGTAGGATGGTGCCTGGTGTGCGGGAGGACTATCGAGGAGGCCCATGTGGCTGAGGCTGAGTGAGAGGGAGGAAGGGAGGGCATGAGGCAGAGAGGGGCGGGGGCGGGTGGTGCAGGGCTTTGTGGGAAGACTTGGGCTTTTACCCCCAGGGAAGTGGGAGTCCTGGGGGGCTGTGGGCAGCATAGATGTGACTTAGATTGTAAATGGATGGTTCTGAATTCTTTCCTATAAGGAGAAAAACAAAAATCTCCGGCAAAAGTGACAGCCCTGTCCATCAGCTAAGGTTGGTCCCCATGTGGTATTATCCCCGGGATTTTGTTACTTAAGATGTTCTCCAAATATAAATCAACGAATGAACAAGGACAAGCCGAATCCAAGTGGTGGGTCCCCAACTCCAGCCCCAGCTGAACCCGCTGACTTGGGAGCTTCCAGGCCTCCCTCTGAGGCGCATTCAATCCTCTGCCGGGCTGGGACCCTACGGCCGCCCCTCACCTGGAGCCTCTGGCAGGAGCCCAGCTTCTTCCCTGAAGATGCCTCAACTCTGAAGGTCTAATTGTGCGCGAAATCCAATCGAATTATCAGGCCCCGATGAGCAGTTTCCAAGATTATTTAGTTCAGTGAAGTAAATAACGACGTTAGCTTCTCCTGCGAGCTCCTGGAAGCCCGCCCCACCCCCCTTTCGGTACTAGTTGCCGGCACAGTCTTTTGCCTGAGGGGTGGGAACAAAGGAGAGAGTGAGGGGCACAAAATCTTCAGATGTTAGCACCGAGGGACTCTGCTCTTCCCTAAGCAGGGCCTGCCCGAAGCCACACAGAGAGTTAGGGTCTCTGGAACCCCTTTCCACCTCTTCTGCCTTCCCTACAGGCAAATGCTGACCACGTCCCCCCACCCCATCTCCATCCTGGGTGTGTGAGGCAGAACTCAAATACCAGACAAGGGTAGTGGCATGCAGAGTGGTGGTGATGGGGGATGCTGGTGTGCATGGATCCTAAGATCTTGTGGCCTGTGTGGCTCCGTTGGTTGGGTAAAAGGCATTCCAGGCAGTGGGCACAGCCTAGACCAGTGATGGCGAACCTTTTGAGCTCGGCGTGTCAGCTTTTTGAAAAACCCTAACTTAACTCTGGTGCCGTGTCACATAGAGAAATTTTTTTATATTTGCAACCATAGTAAAACAAAGACTTATATTTTTGATATTTATTTTATATATTTAAATGCCATTTAACAAAGAAAAATCAACCAAAAAAATGAGTTTGCCTGTCACCTCTGACACGCCATCACTTAGGGCTAAGCAGAGAAGCCAGCAGCCGCAGGACTTGGCAAGACAAAGTTGCCAGGTGCTTCTCATGGTTTTCGGGAAAGCCACAACAAAGTTAAAATAAAAAAGGGCGAGGGGACCTTAAGAATGAATCTGTACCAAAATATTCAGTGGAGGAGTTTTGAGACCTATGGACAGGAGGGTGTATAATATCTCAGAGCCCCACGAACGCGCTCTTCAGATCAGCTGAGAGCCCTCTGTGCTTCATACGCCAGATGCACAGGTTTGCTTGCTTTGCTTTTTCAATAAAGGTGCGTGCGTTAATTACTTTAATAAATTGGCTTTTCACGACGCAGTCAAGCTCTCTGATATAAATTCATTTATCTGAGAAGACAAGGAGCGAGGTTAGGGACAGCCCTCTCCACTGACCCTGGGGGGTTGGGGGAGGAGGTTTCGTGCCCAGTGACACCTCTCTGGTGTCGGTGAGAGGTGCCTATAACAGAAGGAATTTATCTCAACATAATAAAGACCATAGATGACAAGTCCACTTGTCATACTCAATGGTGAAAAGCTGAAAGATTTTCCTCTAAGATGAGGATCAAGTCAAGCGTGCCCACTCTTCACCACTATTGTTCAACATGGTATTGAAGTGCTAGCCACAGCAATCAGACAAGAAAAAAAACGGTCCAAATTGAAAAGGACGAAGCAAAATTGTCACTGTTTGTATATGACATGATACTATATAGAGAAAACTTCAAAAAATCCATAAAAAATAAATAGACTTAATAAAAGAAATCAGTAAAGTAGCAGAATACAAAATTAATATATAGAAATCTGTTGTGTTCCTATACACTGATAATGAATAGAAGAATTTAAGAAAACAATCCCATTCACAATTGCATCAAAAAGAATAAAATATCTGGGGATATATTTAACCAAGGAGGTAAAAGACCTGTACTCAGAAAACTATAACATACTGAGGAAAGAAATGGAAGAGGATACAAATAAATGGGAGCATATACTGTGCCCATGGATTGAAAGGAGTGATATCAATGAAGTTAAAATAGCCACACTCCCCCAAGCAATCTACAGATTCAACGCCATCCCTATCAAAATACCAATGACATTTTTCTCAGAACCAGAACAAATAATCCTAAAACTTATATGGAACTGCAAGAGACCATGACTAGCCAAAGCAATCTTGAAAAAGAACAAAGTTATGCCGGAACCGGTTTGGCTCGGTGGATAGAGCGTCGGCCTGCGGACTGAAGGGTCCCCGGTTCGATTCTGGTCAAGGGCATGTACCTGGGCTGCGGGCACATCCCCAGTGGGAGATGTGCAGGAGGCAGCTGATCGATGTTTCTCTCTCATCGATGTTTCTAACTCTCTATCTCCCTTCCTCTCTGTAAAAAATCAATAAAATATAAAAAAAAAAGAACAAAGTTAGAGGTATCATACTCCCCGATATCAAACTATACCACAAGGCTATAATAATCAAAACAGATGGTACTGACACACAAAAAACAGACACAGAGATCAAAAGAACAGAGTAGAGAGCCGAATGACATGAGCCACACCTGCACAGTCAGTGAATCTACAACAAAGGAGGCAAGAATATACAATGGGGTAAAGACAGTCTCTTCAATAAACAGTGTTGGGAAAACTGGACAGATACATGCCAAAAAAATGGAACTGGACCACTTTTTTTACACCAGTTGTAAAAATACACTCAATATGGATGGAAGACTTAAATGTTACACCTGAAACCATAAAATCCCTAGAAGAAAACATAGGTAGTAAACTCTTTGACATCAGTCTGAGTAACATTTTCTTGGATCTGTCCCCTGGAGCAAGAGGAACCAAAGCAAATATAAACAAATGGGCTTCCTAAAACTAAAAAGCTTCTGCACAGCAAAGGAAACCTTCAACAAAACAAAAGACAACCTACTGAATGAGAGAAGATATTTCTAAACTAGAGGCCCGATGCACGAAATTCGCATGCGTAGAGTCCCTAGGCCTGGCTGGTGATCAGAGCTGATCAGGGCCTTCCGGCTGCTGGCCAGGGGCCTCCTTTCATTCTGCCCCGCCCCCTGGTGGTCAGCACACGCCCTGTATACCACATTAAGGGCTGGTTGAGGGCGTGACTGATGACTGACAGGCAGCGGTCGCCCCAGCAGGGCCGGATCTCCCACGAGAGATCCGGGCTGGCGGGGTGACTGCTGTGGGAGATCCGGGCTGGTGGGGTGACTGCGACCGCCAGCAGTCGCCCCACCAGTCTGGATCTCCCCTCGGGAGACGTGACTGATGGCTGACGGGCAGCAGTTGCCCTGCCAGCCTGGATCTCCCAGCGGGAGGGCCGGTTGGGGGCGTGACAGCTGGTGGACCGCCAGGGTCACGCCTGCCAGCCCTGGGTCGGGTCACACAGGGGTCGCCCACCATCCAGGTCACAGATAGCAGGCCCGGATGGCGGTGGGGCAGGCAGAATGGCGCTGTCCCATCCTGCCTGCAGTATGCAAATTAGCCGCCATCTTTGTTGGCGGTTAACCGCCATCTTGGCTGGCAGTTAATTTGCATATTGCTCTGATTAGCCAATGGGAAGGGTAGCAGAGTGACACTAATTACCATGTTTCTCTTTTATTAGACAGGATGATACATCTGATAAGAGGTTGATATCCAAAATATATAGTAAACTCATACAACTCGATGACAAAAAAATTAGCAATCTGATAAAAAAAAAAAATAGGTAGCAGATGCCTGGCCAGTGTGTTCAGTGGTTGAGTGTTGTCCTAGGCACCAAGAAGTTGCTGGATTGATACCTGGTCAGGGCACATGCCTGAGTTGCGGGCTCGATCCCCAGTTAGGGGCATGCAGGAGGCAGCTGATCAATGATTCTCTCTCATCATTGATGTTTCTATCTCTCTCTCCCTTTCCCTTCTTCTTTGAAATCAATAAAAATATATTAAAAACAAAAAGAAAATACCTCCTCACACCACTGTCATCATAAGTCAATAAATGGCCCTCTCAGGTTTGGCTCAGTAGGTAGAGCATTGGCCTGCGGACTGAAGGGTCCTGGGTTCGATTCCGGTCAAGGGCACATGCCTTGGTTGTAGGCTCCCGGCCCTGGTTGGGGGCATGTGGGAGGCAGCCAATCAATGTGTCTCTCTCACATCAGTGTTTCTCTCTGTCTCTCCCTCTCCCTTCCACTCTCTCTGAAAATTGGTGGGAAAGTATCCTCGGGTGAGGAGTAAAAAAATAAGTCAAAGTGAACAAACGCTCCTTCTCTTCAGTGAGGCAGCCGACAGCCTGCCCGGCAGACACAGAGACTTTTGTGAAGAGCCTGATAGGCAAGACTATCACCCTTGAGGTCGAGCCCAGTGACACCACTGAGGATGTCAAAGCGAAAACTGAGGACAGAGACCAGCAGCGTCTGATTTGGGGGGACAGACAGCTGGAGGGGGGCCACACTCTCTCAGACGACAGTGTCCAGAGGGAGCCCACTCTGTGCTTGGTCCCTCCTCCATGAAGAGGCATCATCGGGCCCTCCCTCTGCCAGCTCGCCCAGAAGTACAACTGCATATGCAACAAGATGGTCTGATGCAAGAGTTACACCCACCTGCACCCCGGGCTGTCAGCTGCTGCAAGAAGTGCAGCCACACCAACAACCTGTGCACCAAGAAGAAGGTCCAATAAGGCCCCTCCATCACCTCGGCCTGCAGGGCGGCCTCCTGCTAAACCCCATGGCCCTGGGTCCTCAATAAAATGTCCCTGTCATTGACTGGAAAAAAATAAAACAAATCAACAAACAAGTGCTGGCAAGGATGTGGAGAAAAGGGAACCCTAGTGCACTGGTCGTGGGACTGCAAATTGGTGCAGCCACTGTGGAAAACGGTATGGAAATTCCACACACACACAAAAAAAAAACCCTAAAAATAGAGCAATCATAAGATCCAGCAATTCTACACCTGCACATTTATCAAAAGAAAATGAAACATTGACTTGAAAAGATATATGCACCCTCAAGTTCACTGCATTATTTACAATAAACAAGATATGGAAGTAACCTAAGTGTCCACTGGTAGATGATTGGGTAAAGAAGCTGGGGTACATATATACAATAACATATTATCTATATACTGTATATAAAAGCCTAAGATGCTAAGTGTCCATCCAACCATTTGACCAGTCTCTATGATGCACACTGACTGCCAGGGGGCAGACGCTCCAACGGGTAGTTTAGCTTGCTGCTGGGGTCTGGCGGATCAGGACTGGGTGAGATGGGCTGGACACGCCCTGGAGCCTTCCCTCGGTCCCTCCCTGGCCCTGATTGTGCACCTGTGGGGTCCCTCAGCCTGGCCTGTCCCCTCTCGCAATCTGGGACCCCTGGGGGGATGTCAGAGAGCCAGTTTTGGCCCGATCCCCACAAGCCAGCCCGAGGGACCCCACTGGTGCACAAATCCAGGCACCGGGCCTCTAGTGTAGCAATAAAAAAGAATGAAATCTTGCCATTTGTGTCAACATTGATGGACCTAGATTGTGTTAACTGAAATAAGTCAGACAGAAAAAGAGAAATATCACATGGATTCACTTATATGTGGAATTTAAAAAAAAACAAATGAACAATAGGATGTACAATATATACAATATATACAATAGAAACAAATATACAATAGAATATTATCTATATATATATATAATATGCTAAGTGTCCATCTGACCATTTGACCAGTCTCTATTACACGTACTGACCACAAGGGGGGCAGATGCTCAACACAGGAGCTGGTGGTCAGTGCACTCCCACAGGGAAGCACAGCTCAGCCACAAGCCAGACTGACAGCTGGCGAGCAGAGCAGCAGTGGCAGGAGCCTCTCCCGCCTCCATGGCAGCACTAAGGATGTCTGACTATGGCTTAGGCCGCTCCCCGAGGGGGAACAGGCCTAAGCCGTCAGTCGGACATCCCCGAAGGCTCCCGGACTGCTAAAGGGTGCAGGCTGGGCTGAGGGACCCCACCCAGCCCCGGCCCACTCCAGTGCATAAATGTCATGCACTGGGCCTCTAGTTAATAAATAATAATATAAGATAAACTCTGTGTTTTGCATATTCACAACTGTAAATCTACTTTTGCTCCACCCTGTATTATTTTCTCTACTTTTATATATGTTTGAAATTCCCCATAATAAAATGTTAAAAAATGGTGCAGATAAGCTTAAAAGTCAAGGAATATAAAAAGGTTTACCAGGCAATATAAACCCCCAAAAGACCTCAAAACAATAAACCAGACCCACCCCTGCAAGGTTGACTGTTACCAACATTATGCACCTTCATATTCCCTTCTTCAGTTCTTAAAAAGAATCCTTTCACCCAACCGTGGTGGCTCAGTAGATGAGCATTGACCTATGAACCAGGAGGTCACGGTTCAATTCCCAGTCAGGGCACATGCCTGGGTTGCAGGCTTGATCCCCAGTAGGCAATCAATGATTCTCTCTCATCATTGATGTTTCTATCTCTCCTCCCTTCCTCTCTGAAATCAATTTAAAAATAAAAAAAGAATCCTTTCGCTGGTTCCCACCCCAGGCCCTTTGCACATGCTATACCCTCTGCTTGGACCATGTTTTCTCCACTCACTGGGCCTTCAATGTCTCAAAATTCAATGGTCCCTGATCTGAGAAGCCTTCTCTGTTCGCCAGACTGAGCCAGCTGCCTCATGTACACCCCCAAACTTCCTGGCTGTCCTTCATGACTTTCTGGTAACTGCCTGATTTTGCATCTGTCACTCCCATGGGGCTATGAGACCCAAGAGGACAGAGATCCAAACAACCTCTGCCACTACAGTAAATCCAGGCCCCAGCATGGGCCTGGCACACAGAGTAGGTGCTTGGTCCTTGTTGTTCTGGGTGAATGCCCCTTGACATTCCCCCTCCATTTTTGGGCCTCGGTTCCCTCTCCTGTAAAGTGGTGTGAAACCTTCCCACCAAGGCTGGGAGTGAGTGGTAAGAGAAGGCAGGGAAACTGCTGTGGTGCTTGCACACAGTAGGGGCATTATGACTGTGGGCTCCCCCTCAGTTCAGGCCTGGGTGTGTAGATAACCCCATACCAAGAGGAATGGTGCCATGGTCTCCAAGTTCCAGGGCTGAGCCCGGGACCTCTGTGGTGGGGAGACCCCATTTTAGCAACTATGGCCCCTCAGGGAGGTGGTCTCAAGTGCCAGATTGTCCCGAGAGGACAAGCAAGGCATGAGCTGGGAGCCCCCCGCCCCCCGGCTTAAAACAACATAAGTTTATTATTTTAAAGCTCCGGAGGTCTGGAGCCTGACAGGTCTCACAGGGCTAAAATCTAGGTGTTGGCAGGGCTGACTCCTGGAGGCTCCAGGGGAGACTTCTCAGTGCCTCTTCCGGTTTCTAGAGGCACCGCACCCTCAGCTCCAGCCCCTCCTCCGTCGTCACAGCGGGCCCTGGAGGGTAGAGTCTTTCTCACATCGCATCACTCCAATTCTTTGTCTCCCTTTTTATGAGGGCCCCGTCATTACACTGGGTTTACCTGGATGATCCAAGGTAACGGATTTATCTTTTTAAAAAAAATTTTGTATTAATTTTAGAGAGAGAGGAAAGGAGAGGGAGGGAGGGGGGGGAGAGAGAGAAAGAAACATCGATTGGCTGCCTCTTGAATGCACCCTACTGGGGATCCAGCCATAACCGTAACTGGGGTGCCCCAGCCAGGAATTGAACCTGGGGCCTCTTGGTGCATGGGATGACACACAACCAACTAAGCCACACTGGCCAGGGCGCCAATTTATCTTTTTTTTAATGTTTTTATTAAGTCCTTTTCTTTTCTTTCTTTCTTTTTTTTTTTTAGAGAGAGAGAGGAAAGGAGAGGTATAGAGAAAGAAAAACATCCATGAGAGAAAAACATCATCCATAAGCTGCCCCCTGGGGGGATCCAACCTGCAACCGGGCATGTGTCCTGACCAGGAATCCAACCTTCCCTGACAGGAATTGAACGGTGATTTATTGGTTCCCAGGTCGATGCTCAACCACTGAACCACACTGGCTGGGCTCAACTTATCTTAATGTCAACTGATTAGCAACCTTTAAACAACCGAAGCATGTTGTTACCATGCCACAGTAGTTCTCCCTTTCCTCCTTCCAGACTGTTCTATTAATCATCCTCTGCTTGTGTATCACCTCCCTCAGGAAGCCCACCCTGATTCCCCTCTGGTCCCCACTGCTGTCTGTGTGTCCCCATCAGAGCCCTTACCACCCTTTTTTGGTTACCTGGTGACATGCCTATCACCCCTGCTGGACTGCAAGGCCCCAGGAGCTGTGTTTTGTCCCTGCTGTGTCCCCAAATCCCGTACAGGGCCTAGCAAACAGTTGGTGCCCAATAAATGCCTGCGGCCAGCACGAATTGAAGGCTGCTCTACTTGGGTCTGTAAATAGCCAGCCTAATGGCAATAAACATAATAAGAGCAAACACAGACACTCACAAACTAGACAGTTGGGTGGGCACTGGTGGCCTGGGGGACCCCTTAGCCCTGGCCCTGCCTGGCCCAGCCTGGCTCTGCCTGGCTCAGCCCGGTTCCTGCCACCCACAGCAGCTCCTTCTGGAGTCGTTAAAGCAAGCCTTTTACTTAGGCAGGTGCTGCCAATCCTAATTGATTGCCTATATCCCAGGGGTGGAGGCTGAAGGGGATGGGGGAGGAGGGGTGGACTCAAGTTCCTCAGGTCAGCAGCTGGCCCTAGGCCAGGCCATGACATGTGGGAGGGGCCCCTCAGGGAGAGGGAAACAAGGCCGGAAGGTTGGCCTCTGCCTTGCTGGAGGGGGTCCTGCTGGCCACTTGCCCTCCCCTCTCTGGCCCCCAGGTCTGAGGCACCTACTAACCTGTAGGCACATGAACACATGCAGATAGATGAACCCACAACACACAGATAAGGCAGAGAGGCAGGGTCGCATGGTGGTGAGATGAGTGGGCACATAACAGCTCTGTGCCTCAGTCTTCCCACCTGCAAAATGGGATTGTAACAACAGTACTCCCAACACACACACACACACACCAATGGGGCTTCTAGAAGAATGAAATAATAGAAAATGCTTAAACGGGGGCCCAGAATATGTTCAGTGTTCTCCAATGCTTCTTATTTACCTATTCACCAAGCATTACCTACTGCATGGCAGACCTACTGGTTACAACAGTGAACAGGATGTGCACAAATTCCTGTCCTGGGGAGCTGACATCTGAATGGGAGGGACAGAGTAAGACTAATAACAGACACACACGCCACCTGGAGAGGCAGTTTCTACAGGTTCTGCGAGGATTCCCATTTCACAGGTGGGATAAATGAGGCTCTGAGATGAGAAGCTTGTTCATGGCCACACAGTTTCCGCAACATTCCATGTTCTGTGTGACCCCAGAGCATTCGCTCTTGCGGTTCCATTGCCAGGCTCCCTTCCCTCTCCTCTTCCTTCTGTTCTCAGATCAAGCATCACTTCCGCCCTAACAGGTTTGGCTCAGTGGATAGAGCGTCGGCCTGCGGACTGAAGGGGCCCCGGTTCGATTCCGGTCAAGGGCATGTACCTTGGTTGCGGGCACATCCCCAGTGGGAGGTGTGCAGGAGGCAGCTGATCGATGTTTATCTCTCATCGATGTTTCTAACTCTCTATTTCTCTCCCTTCCTCTCTGTAAAAAAAAAGCATCACTTCCTCCGGACATTCCTTCAGTTCCTCTCTCACATGGAGTCGCTGATGAAGCTTCTTTCATTAACATGTTACAGATGCCACTGTGTTCCCAGAGCCTAGAACACAGTGGGTGCTCAATAAATGCGCATTCACGGATAGCACCAGTCTTCAGGCCCAGCTCTGGGGTGCAGCCCTTCCCAGACAACCCACCAACTGGCAGCTGGGGAAGGCCAGGCCGGGGTCTTCCCACCTCCCGCCTGGATTCGGGCTCTCCCGCTTGGCCGCCATGCTTCTAGAAGCTGTTTCCAGCTTCTCCTCCTCCCTGGGGAGGCCTCATTACTGCTCCCTGACAGCCCGAGAGGCAGAACGCTGCAGCCTCCTGGGCCTTGAAGCCACACATTAAATCAGAACCAGCCCTCCCCCACGCGGACACCTTGGGCTCAGCCCCGGGGCTGGGAGCCCCTGGCCACCTGCTGTCACTTGAAGCCCTTCCTTTGTGAGTTGAAGCGATGGCAGACTTGGGAGCGGTTTGGGATTTGCCCGAAGCATCGGGAACTGGTAATAACTGTCATTAGGATAATGATTTTAATTATTATTTAATAAAAGTATATTTAGCAGCATCCATGTGGTGAGCGTTTGCACTGTTCAGAGCACTTTTTAAAACTCCTTTGTTGATCCACATGCCTATCCAGTGACCACCCGGCTTTCCCGAGAGTCCTCTGTCCACACTCACTGTCCCCACTTCCCCTTCTCATGTTCCCTCGAATCTGCTCCAATGACTCTCTCTTGCACCCCCCCACCCCCCTCACACTCACACCAGGACACTGTGCACTGGGAAGGGTGCCAGTGGCAGGAGCACCCACCTTGGTGACCATGGGGCAGATGGAGGGGGGGCTGGGCCCCTTCTCTGCACAGGGGAGAGCTGCCGCCAGCTCTGCTGGGAGGGGGAGAGCTGGGATCCTGCCTGCAGCCCCTGCATCAGGGGAGCCACAATGGGGGGATGGGGGGCTTTGCTTCCACTCCCTAGAGACTATCCAGACAGGGTCAGAATTGGGTGGGTCTCCCCACTTCAGGGGCTCGGGGTGGCCTACACAGCCCCCGCAGGGAGATGGAGGGAACTGGGGCCAGGGAAGCGGTCACTCAGTAGGCAAGGGGGACAGTCCCAGATACAGCTGCCGCAATCTGGGACTCCAAGTCTGGCCCGTGGCCACCGCTCACCGCCCCTCTCCAACCTGGGCAGTTAGATCTGCCCCCTGCCCAGTCCCCCTTCCTGGGGGATGGGGGGGTAGGGGGGGTCACCTAATGCCCCTGGAACCTCCCAGGAAACAGCGCTGCCTCTGTGTCCCGGGTCGAGGTTTGCCAGCGTTGCCCAGAGACGGGTGGGCAGCAGGCGGGCGACGGCTCCCGCACGCAGACCCCGCCGGCCCAGCCCAAAAAAAAGAGGGCGGCGCCTGATGCGGGCGGCACCTTAGCTCTCCCCCTGCGGCTCCAGGAAGACGCGCCTACCCGCGGGCCCCAGGCTCGCCCCAGGGACAGGTGTGAGGGGTTCTGAAGGCAGGATAAGGGGCACAATCCATTTCGGAAGTGAAGTGACATTGGTCGCACCGCTATAAATATTTTCACAGCTGACTAGGGGTGGAGGGGAGATCTTAGAGAACCTGGAGGACCCTAGAAGGGGGGAGGGGAAGAGATGGGGGGGCTACGC
The DNA here is from genome assembly GCF_000327345.1 of Myotis davidii. Classification (NCBI taxonomy): domain Eukaryota; kingdom Metazoa; phylum Chordata; class Mammalia; order Chiroptera; family Vespertilionidae; genus Myotis; species Myotis davidii. The sequence goes on from NW_006283788.1 coordinate 506,014, forward strand.
TGAGACCTGGGGACACGGTCAGGTTTCTGGATGGACACGAAACCCGGAGACAAGATACACTCGGGACCTGGTGTCCTGGGGCCCCAGGGGAGGGCAGAAGGCTGGCGGGCCTGCTGGTGCCCGCCCCCCCCCCACAAGTCTCATGGAGCCCCCTCCCCTCTCTCAGCCCCTCCCCTCTCTCAGCCCCTCCTTTTCTGAGCCCCACCCCTTCCTGAGCCCCTTCCTCTCCTGAATCCCCTTCTCTCTCCCCCTTTTCCTGCACACCCCTCCCATCTTTCAGTCCCTTCAGAGGGGGTGGCCTGGACACCCCTTCCCAGAGAGTCCAGATACAAACGCGGCCCTGTGGCTGGTGGGGACCTCCCTGCACCTCCTTAGCTGTGGCAGCACCCTCATATTTTGTGATATGAAGAACGGCCTGAATTTTGAGGGTCCCCTGCAGCTAATTACCCAGCAAATATCTGCAAACACCACTGACCTGGGACTCCAGGTCCTGGGCGAGGCTCCTCGTCCAAAACCCCCTGTCCACACACCCTCCCCACTTCACATCCCTGCACAGACCTCTCCACCTCACTTCCCAGCTAGAAGCCCATCTAGAAATGGGGGTGGGCAGGAATGTGGACATCACTCATTCAACCATTCATTCATTCATTCATTCACATTATTCAACAAACATTTCATGGAGCACCTGCTGTCTGCAAGCCTGTGCTGGGGGCCCAGGGTACAGTCCCCAGTAGGGGGCTCACGGTCCAGTGGGTGATGGGGGTCAGAGGAATGTGATGGGGGCACACAGGCAGCTGTGAGGGTCCGGGAGCTGGTGGGTCCAGTAAGACTTCCTGCAGAAGGTGTCATCTAAACTGAGGGCTAAAGGCATTAGGGGTTAAGCAGGGTGCTCCTGGCAGAGAGAACAGCAAGTGCAAAGGCCCTGAGGCAGGAGTCCTGCCTTTGGCTCCAGCTTGGCCATTCCTTTGCTGTGCCATCTGGACAAGTGATCGCCTCTTTCTGAGCCCCAGTTTCACACTCAAGTGAAAGGCCCAACGGGGCACCTGAAACACAGCAGGCACTCCGTCGGTGTCTGCCAGATGTGGGTGAAAACTTGAGGTTCTAGACGACTGTCATGAAACAGAAGGCTCCTGGTCCCTGTCTGGGGTGCGCAGGTTGGGGCAGCTCGTGACCTTTTCCTGGCCAAGGTGCCCCTTCCCCGGGCCCCTCTCCCCTCGGCCCACCAGCCCTCCACCAGCTGTCCTGCCATGTGTGCGCCGGTCTGTCAAGAGCAGGCGCCTGTTCCGGAACACCTGATGCCCTGCTTCCCAGGGATTTCAGAGGAGTAGATGCGCGGAAGTTCAGCTGCCGCACGGGCTTAACCCTGGAGCCTGGGCGCCGGGTCCTCAGAGGCCCACTGCCGGCCCTCTTGACCCCACAGAGAACCTGGCACTGCTCCCAACCTTTGCTGGAAAGACCCCACTTCGACTCCCAGCGCTGGCCTCGCCTCGATGTGTGGCCTGGGGAAAGCCCGTCAACCTCTCTAGTCACCCTCACAGCCAATAACGATGAGAGCCAACACAGCCTCAGTGCGTGCATGTGCCCAGGGCCATGTTTAGAGTCTTTCTATCAGTAAACTCTGTCTTAGAGCAGGATTCTGAGTTTCACAAGAAGTGGAAACTGAGGCACAGAGCGAGGCTCTATGACTCACAGGGTGAATAATCCCATCAATATTAACAGAAATAACCTATTGTGTGCCTTCTTTATATGGATCAGCTCATTAAATTCTCCCCAAAACCAAATGAGGTTGTGGGGTCCGCTAATAGAGGTCTCTTGTTATAGACATGAAGCCTGAGGCCCAGAGAGGCTAAGCAATCGGCCCCAAGTCACAACGCTGTACAAGAGAGACCCACTGAGAGCACTCCGTGAATAGGACCACTTTATGACGGCTGCTGTTACGTTACTATTTTTCTACCTGCTAAGAAAACTTACCTAAGACGTGGGAATGTCAACCGAGGCCAGCTCCCTCCCTGCCCCCCCAGCCCAGGAACCTAGTCACCCAGCACCAGGCTCTGCACACCCAGGCACCTCCCGCCCAGCTCCAAGGAGCAGCTCCGAGAACCTGTCTTCCTCCCATGATGGCAGAGAACCAGGTCAGCCAACCGCTGGGACATCAAAGGGAATCTATAAATACAGCCGCAGGAGGAAAAATAGACACTTTGCTAGCTCTTCTCAGCCTTGCCTCTCTCCCACTCCGAATCTTTCCTGGCGAGGTGCCCACCCCGGTTGTTGCTGGGTCAGAGCCCCCAGCCCCAGGACCCCCTACGGGAAAACGGTGGAGGGAAGCAACTGACAGAGCCTCAGTTTCCCCCAAGGAGCTCAACTTCTGCCCTTGTCTCCTCCTGCCAGATGTGTAAGGAAAGAGGGGCATCGCCGGGACTGTCCCTGGGAGATGCAGATGAGATTTTAAGGCCAGGGGTGAAGCTTACTGGTTTGATCCCCAAACTCTGGAATCTCCCTTCTTTCTCTCAGGGAAGACATAGGACTTCGACATTGTGTTGGGAGCTGGGAAGCTGGGAGGACCAAGGCAGACAGTTCAGACTGAGTCAGGGTAGTCAGGAAGGCTTCCTGGAGGAGGTGATATGTGCTGAGACCAGGGAGGATGGGGAAGATAGAAGCAAAGAGCCAGGCTGGGGCGGAGGCTGAGGGGAAGAAGTTCCAGTCCTTCTGGGTTCTTCCCTCTTCCTCACTCCCCAAGTCCTGTGCCTCCAAAATGCCTCTCTATCACTTTCCACCTCCACAGCCCTTCCCTGCTCCGGGGTCCCCTGCCGCTCCCCGAGTCTAAGGCAGTCATCTTCTCCTGGTCCCCCTGAGCCACTGCTGTCCAGGGTGCATCCTTCTCCACAAGACAGCCAGAGGGATATTTTTTTAAAAATATATTTTATTGATTTTTTATAGAGAGGAAGGGAGAGGAATAGAGAGCTAGAAACATCGATCAGCTGCCTCCTGCACACCCCCTACTGGGGATGTGCCCACAACCAAGGTCCATGCCCTTGACCAGAATCGAACCTGGGACCCTTCAGTCTGCAGGCCGACGCTCTATCCACTGAGCCAAACAGGTTAGGGCCAGAGGGATCTTTTTAAAAGTTCAATCAGACAGTCCCACTGGCTCAGCATAAACTCTCCCATAACCAGCTCAATCTCCATCACTGCTGTGTTCCCGGCAGGGCCTAGAGCCTGTACACAATAGGTGCTCAATAAAGTTAGCTGAATAAATAGGCCGAAGAGGGTCAAGGCCCACGGGCTCGGTTCTGCTTCCTGAAGACATTGGAGGTTTGGTAGCTGGAGTCGAGCTGGTCCCAGGAAGGGCAAGAGGGTACCAGGAGCGTGGTGTGGAGTTCCTGAGCTCAGCACCTGCCAAGAGCCCCGCCACCCACTGACGTCAGCATCACCTGAGTAGCTGACCCTGGTGGCAGTGATGGGACCGCCACTGGCTGAGGTCATTCACACCCCCCTCCACTGTCACCATCTGGTTTTTCCTCCAAACAGCTTTTCTTTTTTTTAATATATTTTATTGATTTTTTTACAGAGAGGAAGGGAGAGAGTTAGAAACATCAATGAGAGAGAAACATCGATCAGCTGCCTCCTGCACATCTCCCACTGGGGAATGTGCCCGCAACCCAGGTACATGCCCTTGACCGGAATCGAACCTGGGACCTTTCAGTCCGCAGGCCGACGCTCTATCCACTGAGCCAAACCGGTTTCGGCCAGCTTTTCTTTAAAAAAAAAAAAAATCATGGTAAACTATACATAATAATACTTATTGTTTTGGCCATTTGTAATGTCCATCTCAGTGGCATTGAACACATTCACATGATTGTACAATCATCGCTACCGTCTGCCTCCAGAACTTCCTTATTTTCCCAAACTGGAACTCTGTCCCCATTAAACACTAACTCCCCAGCACCCCTCACCCCACCCCCACACACACACTCAGCCCCTGGCTCCCACCATCTACTTCCTGTCTCTGTGGCTCTGACTCCTCTAGGGACCTCCTATGAGTGGAATCGCACAGTATTTGTCCTCCTGCGTCTGGCTTATGTCACTGAGCGCCATGTCCTCAAGGTTCATCTATGTTGTAGCAGGTGTCAGAACTTCCTTCCTCTTTAAGGCTGAGTAATATTCCCCTGTCTGGATGGACCACATTGTGTTTATCATCCGTGACACTTGGGCTGTTCCCACCTTCTGGCCATTGTACATATGCTGGTATGAACACAGGTGTGCAAAAACCTGTTCCTGACATACAGGTGTCTGTTCTGTCTTTTTTTTTCCCCCTCTGTAGACAATGCCCTGAACAACGTCAAGGGCATCAAAGCTCCTCACAACTTCCGAGGAAAGAGTTAAGAGGAGGAAATGTGGAGTTTTAGGACCTCGAAGGAAGTGAGAAGGAAACCCATCTTGTGGAGCACCTACTATGTGCTAGGCCCTGGCATCTTTTGAAACATCCTCACATTAAACAACTTGCTCACAGCTGGGAAGTGGCAAAGCCGAGGTTTGGACCCCAGCCTGCAGCGGACACACCTATTCCACCGCCTGCTGGCTTGCCTCTAAGGGGGCGCAGCTCACCACTCCATCACTGATTCAAGACTGAATTAGTAAGATGATCTTAGAAGAAAAATACTGGGTGACGAAGAGCTGCCCTGTTGGAGAAAGTGACACTGGCCAAGCACAGCAAGGACCCTCCCAAGCAGAGGGAGCAGCCGTGCGAAGGCCCTCAGGCTGGACTGTGCCTGACTTACTGGAGGAATGGCGAGGAGGGGCAGGTCGACGTGGCTGAAGCAGAGTGAGGGTGGGAAAGTGGGAGGGGGTTGGCCCTGAGAGGGCTTCTGGATGAAGGCGGCACAGGACATGGCGATGGCCTAGGCTCCTAGACACACGCACCAAGACAGAACTCCCATATGGCCTTCCCCCTGGTTACCGCTGCCCTCCCGCCTCCATTCACGCTCAGGTCCCTGAGATTTCTGGATAACAAACATTTATTGAGTACCTACTGTGTGCCAGGGTTGTTCTGGGCCAGGAGTGGGGAACCTTTTTTTTCTGCCAAGAGCCATTTGGATATTTATAACCTCATTCACGGCCATGCAAAATTACCAACTTAAAAATTAGCCTGCTCTGTTTGGTCAAACATTTAATGAACTCACCCCTAATGCCTTGGCAGGCCAGACCAAATGATTCCTCAGACCTTAAGCGACCCATGGACCAGACGTCCCCCACTCCTGTTCTAGGCAATGGGAACCCAGCAGGGGACAAATGGTGCTGTGGGAGAGGCAATCTGCAGTGCTTGGCTGTGAAAACAAAATGAAGAAAAACAGAGCAGGATGAGAAGAGAGGACAGGGTGTTGCTATAGATGCAGAGGTCAGGGTGGCCTCCCTGCAGAGTGACATTTGAGCTGAGACTTAGAGGAAAAGAGGGGCCATATAGAGAAATCTGTGGGGAGCCCTAACCAGTTTGGCTCAGTGGATAGAGCGTCAGCCTGCGGACTCAAGGGTCCCAGGTTCGATTCCGGTCAAGGGCATGGACCTTGGTTGTGGGCACATCCCCAGTAGGGGGTGTGCAGGAGGCAGCTGATCAATGTTTCTCTCTCATTGATGTTTCTAACTCTCTATCCCTCTCCCTTCCTCTCTATAAAAAATCAATAACATATATTTTAAAAAATAAAAATAAAAATCATCATTCTCCCCTTTAAAAAAAAAAGAAAAAAAGAAATTTGTAGGGAGAGCATTGCAGGCAGAGAGAATGGCAAGTGCAAAGGCCCTGGGGCAGGTACAGAGTTACACATTCAGAGACACCATCAGACCCTTAACAGCTGTACCTCCAACACTTCCGAGTGATGCTTCCTCCTTCCCGCAGTCCCCCTAGAGCTCCTCAGAGCTTCCAGATGAGAGTGGTACTGGTGATGGGGCTGAAGAAGCAAGGAAGGGAGGGTCCATCCAGGTTCAGATGTGCTTAGAAAGGGTGCAGGAAGCAGGTCGCCGAGACCCTACTCACTCAGCCCAGGTCCCAAGTCATTTTCCTGAAGAGCCTTCCCAGCTAGGGGTCCCAGAGCCCATGGAGGCAATGAAAAGTGTGGGCTTACAAATCCAGTCTGATTTCCTGGCTCTGTGAGTGCCCAAGCCTTTTCTCTCTGGGCCTCAGTTTCCACGCCTAAAAATGGGATCATAACAGTAGCCTTGTTCTGGAGTCGCCGGGCTGCATTCAGTAGCTGCTCGATAAATGTCAGCTCATCCTTCTAACGATTAATATATGCACAAGACGGGCCATGTTCTGGCAACAGGCCCACGGTGCCGTGTCGTCTCTGGAACGGTCCACACCCTCTCTGGGCACCAGTTACACCGAAATCCTCCAGGAGGGTATTTGAACTTGGAAAAGCGTCCAAGAGAGAACCCCCCTCCCCTGCAAGAAAGCAAGGGTTAAAGGGCAGGGGCGGGAAAGGGTAAGGACCAGGACGCACCTCCCCCCCCCCCCACACACACACCCCAAGGACTCCAGGCGGTTAGCTCTGCGGAGGGACCAGCTGTGCGGATTTAGCCGGCGCATCTGCCGCCCGAGCAGCTGCCGTTCTGGGGGGGCTGGGGGGAGATGTGGGACGAGGGGAAAAATCTGTCCGAGGAGAATTGCGTCTGCGCCGCCCAGCTGCCGGCTCAGGCTGGGGGGACACCCCAAACCCCCCGGGACCCCGCGCCCCT
>NW_006283788.1:512998-515237 GCF_000327345.1 Myotis davidii
AACCCGCACCGGATTCCTCCCGGGTCGGATCTGGACGGGAGCTCAGTGCTGCCCCACCGGCAGCTCAGATGGGGAAACTAAGGCCCAGGGGGGCGGGACTTCGCTTAAAGTCACAAACTAGGAAGATGCTGCTGGCTCTGGTGACCTTGGGTGAGGCCCTGCCCCTCCCCGGGCCTCCCTGACTCACCCCAGGGGGAGCCGTGAACTTCCTGCCACCCTCTTCCAGGTCAGGGCTCAGACAGTCAGGAGCCCAAGGCTGAGGGGGGAGTTGGGGGAGGGAAGGGGCGGGAAGGGGAAATGAGCAGCCGGGCCTGACCTTGCCCTGGTCCAGGGCATGAAAGACCCATTCATGGCTGCTGAAGTCTGGGTGGCAGCTGAGCTGGCCTGTGGGGGTGGGGCCTCCCTCGGGGCCTTTGTGGAAGCAGGTCCCTCTGCCTAGGATTCCCTTCCCACCCCTCACCCCGCACCTCATGTGCTTTGCCAAATCCATCTATTAGTCCTTCTGTGGTTCCCCAAATCACCTTCTCGTGGTCTTCCGGGGCCCCCACCCTGTCACAGTGCCCAGTCATCTCAGCCTCGGTTCCTCTGTCTCCTCTGCTAGATTGAAAGCAGGTATCTGGATTGTCTTGTTGACTGCTCAGCCCAGGGCCTGGTACACAGTAGGTGCTCAATAAATGTTAATGGAAGGAATAGGTTGCCAGAGAGGAGGGCATGTCAGGGGGTGGGCGCAGCACAGGTAATGGTATGGAGGTCGGAGGAAGGTGCAGAGCCTGGCTGCTACCCAGAGGTGCTGTGTCTTAGCCCCCTCCTTGTTGACGGGTGTCATCTCCCGAGGTGGGCAGGACACAGGGGTGACAGGTGCAGGCTGATTTGCCTGGGACTCCGGCTCTGCCGGAAAGCAGGTCAGGGCAGAACCACTGGCAGGAAGGCCTGGCTGCTGGCGGAGGTTTGTGGTCACCAGGAGGGCCCCTGGGCAGATGCCCAGGCCCTGGGAGAACCCAGTTGCTCAGGGCCCAGTGTATCCCATGGAGCAGGGTTCAAGTTTTTGTTTTGTTTTTAATATATTTCTTTATTGATTTCAGAGAGGAAGGGAGAGGAACAAAGAGATAGAAACATCAATGATGAGAATCATTGGTTGGCTGCATTCTGCACGCCCCCTACTGGGGATTGAGCCCACAACCCTGGCATGTGGCCTTGGCTGGAATCGAACCCAGGACTCTTCAGTCCACAGGCCAATGCTCTATCCACTGAGCTAAACCAGCTAGGGCAGGGCTTATGTTTTGATGTCATACAGGGAAGCCACATAGCCTGTTGGGGGTCCAAGGATGGGACACAATGGGTAATGCCCACATAGAAGGTGCTTTATAATCGGTGGCAAGAGGACAATGCTCCCTTCCCATCTGCCTGTGCCCTTGGGCAAGCTCCTGGGCCTCTCCGAGCTTCAGTTTCCCATCTATGGGCGCCTTCTAGGGCTGCCCTGAGGAGTGAATGAGGTCACTTCTGCATCAAGGGCTCAGAAGTCGCCCCTGTACACAGTAGGTGTGCAAGACATGTGGCTAGATAAATACATCCTAGTAAAACGTTTGTTGGTTGCCTACTGCAAACTGGAGGTGCTGGAGGAACAAGGGGGCGGGGGATACATTGTCTCACCCGCATGGGGAGGTGCTTTGGACAGACAGGGACACTGAGGCCCTGAGAGGGACTCCCGCTGTCCTCAGGTCACAGAGGGTCCAGGAGCTTACAGGGATGTCTGGAATCAGAAGACCAGTTTGTCCTGGAGTCCCAAAGGCCAGGGGCAGGAGTGCCCCTCCTGGGCCCCCTAGGAACCTCTTTCAACAGCAGGCCCCGCAGGACGCTGGGACGGAGGACAGCCTCTGTACCATGATCTCTGCAGCCAGCTGGCTCAGGTTCAAATCCCCGCGTTCTTACTAGGTGACTTTGGACAAGACGCCTCCCTGCGCCTCAGTTGTCTCACGTGTCTGCTGAGTGTTACAGTTAATGCTTGGAGATTGAATAAACACCCTCATAGGAAGGGGACCCAGGAGACCTCGGGGGTGTCTAACACCGCCCCCCTCATCCACGAGTGTGGTTGGGAACGTCCTGAGGATGTGAGTCTGGCCCGAGTGGACCAGAGCAGGAAGTCCGGAGGTAGGAGGGTGCGCAGTTCGGTGCCCCACCCGGACAAAAGCAGGAAGCCTTCGCTTGGATCTCTCTCCCCACCCCCACCCCCACCCCCCAT
>NW_006283788.1:515792-525614 GCF_000327345.1 Myotis davidii
GTTATCATGGGGTCCAGTGGCAGCGCCTTGAAGAGGCTGGATTTGGGCCTGGGGTGTTGAATGAGGCTCCGTCATGGGGGTGTCCGATGGCACCGCAGCTGGGGCGGGGGGGACTGGATGTTGACTGGGGGCCTGTATGTGGAGCTATAATAGGGGTTCTGTCGGCACCGCAGCGGGTATTTTGTCCGGGGAGGGGCGCTTAAGAGACAATAATGGGGGCTCACGGCTGCGCCGCTAGGGGGGGGCGGGGCCCTGAGGGCTAAGTCAGGGCCACCCAGGACTGGGTGGTGGTCCCAGCGCGGTGAGGCCCCTCCATCCCACTTCGCCGTCAGCCACCGCACCTTGGACGCCCCTGAGCCCTCTCCAGCCTCCTGCCTGGCTCAGATCGAGTCCAGGGCCCCAGCCACAGGGGAGGGGCCGGGGTGGGCCGAGAGAGCCCGTCTGGATACCCCTCGCTGCAGTGGAGACCCAGGGGGGCTTAGGGGGGCCCCAAGAGCTGACAAAGGGACAAAGAAAGCGTCTCTCTCTGACAGTGCCAGGCAGGGTGGGGGGCACTGACTGTGACCCCTCCACTCGTGCAGTGCTCATTGGTCCCCAGAAGGGGGTCGCTTGCCCTCTGTCCTACACTCTACCTCCAGGTTCCCTCCAGTTGGGGGCACCTCCCCAGACGGGGTGCCATAGGGAACCCCTGCCCCTGCCCAGAATGTGTAGGCATTGGAGCTTGAAGTATTTGCAAGAGTCCCGGGACCGGGCAGTTCTCACTCTCAGCCCTGTCAGCCCTCCCTGGCTGAGATCTTTGGCATCTTACCCCTGAGGTTGTCATCTCTGACCCCAGATCTGAGGGGAACTGGGGCTTGGGGTTTAGGGATCTGGATTTGGATTTAAGGAGGAAGGAGGGGGGACCGATGACTGGGGCTGCAGAAGGACCCCCCATCTCATTTGCAAATTGCATTTCTTCATATTTCTTTGGGTTCCCTCAGCTTCTCCAGGGGTCCCAAATCAGAGTTCAGTGCCCTGGGACACCCCTACCCCATGAGCTCCCCGGCCCCCATCCCCTTTCCTAGTAGACACGGTTTCTTTCAAGGATAAAAATTTCAGATGTGTCTGGGCAGTTGCTGAAAGTCTATTTTGAGGGAGTATAGCATGTGGGGGTCGTGGGTGGGGTCCGGACTCACCTGAGAGGGGGTCCCAGAGAAGAAAGCGGCTGTGGGTCGGTGGGGCCCTTAGGAAACCCCTTGGATACCGGGCAGGTGGCAGCCTGCAGAAGCCTCACTGAACTGTGGAGTGTCCACCCTGTACGGGCTCATTCCCAAGAGCAGATTGGGAAACTGAGGCCCAGAGAGGCAGCAGAGAGGGTGAAGAGGGAAGCCAGGCCTCTCCGCTCCTGGGACTGCTAGATGGGGTCCGGGGACAGGTGCCCCCACATGAAACCCAAATGCTCTCCCAAAGGTCACCATCCTGGGCTGGGCAGAAGTTAGGCCTGGAGCTTCCAATGCCCTATCCCTCTCAAAAAAAAACACAACATAAAAAAAACAACTCAGCATAGAGGAAAAGGCAGGAAGTGAGAGGTGTGGCCCTAGGCAGGTCTTTCGATCTCCCCAGGAGGTGCTCTTCGGGTTTAAGGAGCTCAGTGGAGGGAGATGAGGCAGAGACAGGTCACGGAAGAAAGCCCTGGATTTGTAACCTCGCCATTGTCCTTCCACTTCCCACCTGCCTCCTGCCAGAGCCGAGCACCCACGGGTCCTCAGGGTGCTGTCACCTTCCCTGCTTTGAGGTGAGAAGCTGCCTCTGAGCCAGCGGAGGTATTGAGTCACTAGGAGCGGCCGTTCTTGCTCTAGGCCTCAGCTTTCACCTCTGTCCACTGGGTGAGGAAGGTGCTGGAGATTTGCGCTGTAGAAGAGTTTGGCATCTGCAGTGGCCGCCCAGGGCTTGTGACAGGAGTTGCCGGGGTTACCTGGGGCTGGACCTGCAAGATAGACATCAAACTGTCCTTGGAAAGGTGACCCTGACGTCAGCCAGGGGAGCTGGGTCCCCAGGGGCTGAAGGACGTGCTGGTTGCTGCCCAGTCTCCTGGGATGGAGGGTGTCCCTGGCTGAACCTGGGGTGTGGCCCTGTCCTCTGTGCCTGGCCCTTTGCCAGGTGATGCTGGGGGCCCAGAGAGGACTCAGCCAGGGTTATGACAGGTGGAAGCAGGGAAGGCTGCCTGGAGGAGAGGATACTGACACTGGGCTTGAAGGAGGACAAGGATGTTGCCAGGAGAAGAGGGAGGCAGGGATTCCAGGTGGAAGGAGCAGCAAGGATAGCAGCTGCATGGTGAGTTGCTGGAGTCCTGAGTGGCTGGGCTGTTTTAAGGGTGGGAGACCATGGATGATGAAGCCTGAGAGTTAGCAGGTGCTGTAAATGCCAAGATAAGGAGTGGGCTTTGTCCCAAGGGGAACAGGGAGCCATAGAAGGTTTTAGAGCGGGAGAGTGAATGGGCAATATCTCAGACCTTGAGCAACAGTGAGGAAGAGTAGTTACCAGGAGACAGGCTCCTGGAAACCCAGTTAGCTGCTTGGCACAGTGGTGGGCCACCCATCCTGGGAGGTAGGCAAGTGGGGTCGTACAGCCATCTTTCCAGAATCCTGGAAAAATAATTCTGGTATCGGGTAGGTCCAGGTGACCCTCCAGATTCCTTCTAAATGTCCAGGGACTGTGGAGTTTCTGAACCGGAATGTTTAAGATACCATGATTCTGAAATCCCAAGTCATTTAAAGGGCTGCAGATTCTCAGACTAATTCCTCTCGAAGACCTAACAGTGATTGGGGTTGACGGTGGGTGGAGCCTCACTTAGCAGAAATAGAAAAACTGAGGCTCCAGGGAGCCCCCAACAGACACAGGCGAGAGCCAGGGCCTAAGAGGTCTGGACCTGAGCCACAGAATTATCTTTTATTTCCACGGCCATTCATCACCTGTCCTGCGGGATGTCCGGATAAAGTGGTGGCATTGAAGCACTAGGAGGAGACTTGGGAGGCCAGGACCCCCACCTGTGGGCAGGGATACGGGCCTGTCGCTAGCCGCCCTCGATGACCCTTCACTGTCTGGTCCCAGGGTCCAAAGGTGGCTACCCCAGGGCCTGCAGGGAGGGAGACCCTGTTTCGTGAGGACTACATTCCCCAGGATGCACCTTGGCCCAGGCTAAGCCAGCATTCCAAGGGCAGACCTAGGAGAGAACTTCCCAAATGGAGGAGTCCAGTAAGGGTGGTGGGTTCTTAAGGGAGCCCTCATCCGAGGCAGATGGGGAGACCAGTTACTCAACAAAGGCTGCCAGTGGCCTCCACGGGCTGTGTCCCATGCTGCGTGACGCTGGGGTCCCAGAGGAGGAGGCTTTTGCTCTGTTTGGCCCTCAGGGGGGCAAGGAAACAGACGCAGGCATTGGCCCTCTGCTACATGGGGTCAGGGCCTGGGCACAGTGAGCAAATGGGTCTGGTGAAAGTGGGTTCTGCCCGGTGGATCAGAGAAGATGCCCTTTGGAGGGGCATTGCATCTAGGACCATGATGAATGTATAGGAGTTCACCAGAGGCGCCCACACGTTCTCTGATAGTTTCAGAAGAGCAGCCTTCCTTTCCTGGAGAAGAGTGTTGGGGCAGTTGAAGTAGCCGCTCTGAATGATTGCCCTTAGAGATGGCCACAACCGTCAGATCAGACTTACCTGAGTTTGAGTCCATCTCTTCATTCACTCACTCAGGCCCCCTCCTGTGAGCCTCAGTTTCCCCACCAGTAGATCACAGATGCTAGTCTCTCTCTCTCTCTCTTAGGGTTCAACATTTAAACAAGAGGATGCAGGCAAAATGCCAGGCATAGTCCTGCGTTTTTTTTTCTTACTCCAGTAAAAGGAGTTACTTTGAAAACCAGAAGGTGTGTCCTCTGGCCCTGATTGCAATGGGAGCCATGGGTCTGTGCTCTCATTTGATAAGCTGACAAGTACTTAATGAGCACCTACTATGCGCCAGGTGCTAGGAACCCGGCAGTGACCGAGGCTGACTGGGCCCTGCCCTTGTCATGCTCACAGCCGGGTGGGGATAGGGACACTAACTAGAGAGAGAAAGTAAATCAAGTATAATGAGTGGTCTGAAGACAGTGATATTGGATGATGTAGCTGAGAAGGGCAGAACTGATGGAGTAGGGAGGGTGTCTTAGAAGGTGGCATTTGAGCTGAGACTTGGAAAATAAGAAGGTGTCAGCCACTCAGAGACCTAGAGGAATAGCGTTCCAGGAAGAGGGCACAGCCTGTTCAGAGGCCCTGGGGCAGGAATGTGCCTGATGTATTGGAGGAACTGGAAGGAGGTCCGTGTGGCTAGAGCAGAGTGAGTGAAGGGGCGAGAGGGAGGGGACAAGGGTGGGGTTGGGGAGGTTATACAGAGCCTTGTGAGGGAGGCGGCGCCCTGAGGGCTGTGGGCAGAGAAGGGTGGGACCTGGCTCAGGTGACCAGTGGTGACTCTGGCTGCCGCAAGGAGGACTGCTGTGGGAGCAAGGGCCAGCGCCGTGGGTGGAGTGGAGTGACTGTACTGGTCCAGATGGGTGATGATGGGGGCTGGCCAGGCTGAGGCAGTAGAGGGGGAAAGACGTGGGTGGACGGAGTAGATTTGGACTTGCTGATGGAGGGATGTGGGGAGGGACTGAGAACCTCTTTCTCTGGGGGCAGGTGATGCTGTGATTAAAAGGGTGGTGTCTGGACCAGATGACCTGGGTTTAAATTCCAGCGTGGCCATTTCCCAGCTGTGCAACCTTGGGCGCATCACTTACCCACACCGGGCCTCAGTTTCCCACCTGTAAAATGGTGAGAAGAACCCCTCCCACCTACCCCACCAGGATCTTTTTAATTGATTTCAGAGAGGAAGGGAGAGGGAGAGAGATAGGAACATCAATGATGAGAGAGAATCATTGATCGGCTGCCTCCTGCATGCCCCCTACTGGGGATTGAGCCCCGCAACCCAGGCATGTGCCCTGACTGGGATCATACTGTGACCTCCTGGTGCATAGGTCGACGCTTAACCACTGAGCCACACCGACTGGGCACCCACCAGGATTTTCTGTCAAGCCCCATAGCACAGGGCTGGGAACACAGTGGATTCTCTGTAAGTGTTTGCTGCTACTTCCCTTCGAATGTCTAGTCCTCAGGCTCTGGGAAGAGAAAGGAGGCACAGATTGGGTGGTACGTTCCCCGAGGTCGCTCAGCAAACCCTGGGCCCCTCGCTGTTTCTCTCCATTGATGCACATTTCTCATGACCCATCCCCCAGAGCCCGTATCGCTCTGCCCGTGATTCCCCCATTCCTGAGCTGTGACTCACTTGGACGTGTGGTCTGCTCTGACCCCAGGACCTTCCCTTGGGACCTATTTCCCGCTTTTGTCTTCAAGTTCATTGGCCAGGTCTTCCGTTCCCAGCAGCACTTGGCATAGCCCTGCCTGAGTCCGGCCCAGCATCTCTGAGTGGTGTGTCCCCCTGCCTTTCCTGCCCCCTCCCACTTGGGATCCCTGTGTCCTCCCAGGCAGGGCCTCTGAGCGGGGCAGTGACTGGAGGAATTCTGGGTGGGGGCTCAGCCTGGGGTAAAGGAGGGCTCCCAGAAGCCCAAGTGAGTGGGGCCGGGGTCCCCATCTTCTGCTCTCAGATGGAGGACACCAAGGGCAGAGGCCAGATCTCCTTATCCTCCCTAAAATGGGGCCCTGAGAGCCAAACCTGACTTCCCTCCGCCTCCCAAAACTGGACCCCAAGAGCAGGGCCTGACTCTGTATTTTCTCCAAGTTGGGGCTGAGGGCAGGGCCTGCCCAGGGCCATCCCCACTTGGGAATCTGTGGGTGCCCAGCCCACCAGCCCCAGCCCAGACTCCCTAGGAGCCCCCAGCCCCCTTGGGCCCCCTAATGACTCACTGGGAATAAATGGCACTTGAATTTCCTCGAAATGGTTTCAGCATCACCGAGAAAGCAGCCCCCTCTCCCCCATTCCTAGTTACAAGTTGCTGCTTCCGATTTGCCACCTGGTGGCCCAATTTCCAAACTGATTAAATTAATTACTCGGGAGCAACCCCTCCCCATCTGGGCCAGGAGTCCCAGGGACCTCTCCCCCATTCCAGGTCCTGCCTCTGCCACCTGGTCTCCTCTCTGGTTCCCCGAGTGGCCTGGGGACAGGACAGCCTCTCTCTGGGCCTCCAGACTGTGCAGCCCCATAGACAGATGGCATGTTGTGGGTGCTCAATAAATGTCGGCAAGAGGCAGTGTAGCCACATGCCTGGGTTCAAATGCTGGCTGTCCCCTTCTGTGCTGTGCAGCCTTGGCCAAGTGACTTCACCTCTCTGAGTCTGTTTTTCCGTCTGTAAGACAGAGGTGGTGGGGCTGGTTTCTGTCTCATCTCGGCGTGGACAGGACATGAGTTCATGCATGTGAAGTTCTTGGCCCAGTACCTGGTGCACACATAGTAGGGGCTTCATAACATCTTAGTTGAAATGCCTGCTCTGCTGGGCTTCTGTGGGTAGATGTGCTCAGGTACTCTGAGTACTGTCCTCTTTAAAAGAGACACTCTGCATTCATTGAGTGCTGACTGCATGCCCAGCTCTGTGTCAAGCTCCTGAGACACAGTCCTGGTCATGGCTCAACCCCTGGCCGTGTTGGCACACAGTCGGTGCTCAGAAAATAAATATATCCTTGTAGCTCTTTTAGAAGTAGGGACTGGCCGAAACCGGTTTGGCTCAGTGGATAGAGCGTCGGCCTGCGGACTGAAAGGTCCCAGGTTCGATTCCGGTTAAGGGCATGTACCTGGGTTGCGGGCACATCCCCAGTAGGAGATGTGCAGGAGGCAGCTGGTCGATGTTTCTCTCTCATCGATGTTTCTAACTCTCTATCTCTCTCCCTTCCTCTCTGTAAAACATCAATAAAATATATTAAAAAAAAAAAGTAGGGACTGTTTATGGGACATTCAGCCAGTGCTTGTTGAGCACCTACTGTGTGCCAGACCCCCTGCTGTCATGAAGCTGACATTTTCATCCGATTCACAGAGGAGGAAGCAAGCCCAGAGAGTGGGAGGATGTAACTCAAGGATGCACAGCAGTCCGTACAGTTTATTTAGCACCTACTATGCATACCTCATTTACTTTTCATGATAACCAGATGGTGATGGTTATCATGAAGGAGAAACAGGGAGGAAGGTGGGGAATGGAGGAGGATTCACTCTCCGCCTCCCAGGCTGGGGAGAGATGAGTTAACTGGCATTGAGAGAGCATCAGGGGCCAAGAGGGTCCCTCCACAGCCGCCTCACCATGCTCAGAGCCCCAGGAACACCCTCTAGCTGCTCAGCCAAGTTCCTAGACAGCTCCAGAGCCCAGCTAGGCTGCGACGGGGGCGACTGAGGCAGCTGGAGGAGGCAGCTGTAAGCAGAGCTGGTAACCAGACCTGGATGGTGCAGGGGCCTGGCTGCCAGGCCAGGTTACTCGATCTCCTCAGGGACGCCGGGCCCCGGAGCTGGAATCCTAGGATGGCCGGGCTGACAGGAGCTCCTTCTATGGAACTGGAAATGGGCATCTCGCCCCAACCTTCGCCATGGCAGAGGGAGAAATGGGCTCGGAGGCTGACCCAGGGTCACTGAGTTCCTGCCATGATACCCGGGCCCAGAGAGGGCTGGCTGGGGCCCAAGGTCATCCAGCAAGGTCACTTCACATCGAGTGAGCATGTGGACCAGGCCCTGTCCTAGTGCCTCGTATTACAGAAGGGAAACCATCTTGACTGGCCGAGGGGGAGAATCCCAGGCGTCCTCCCCGACGCGCGGGACCTTCTGTTCCTTCGATGGTCCCAGTTACTGTGCATCCGTCCCACGCGCAGCCCTTCATCCGGAGCTGGGCCGCCGCTGAGTCACCTCTGCGATGGGGCCACGAGGAAATTTAAATCTACACACGTGCGTGCGTGGTTTTCTGTTGTACGTTGGTGGTCGACACTATGTCCTTTCAACCCCATAGCAACATAAGGTTTGGACTTACATTCACCCACAGTTTATAGGTGAGGAAACGGAGACCCAGAGAGGGGAAGTGACTGTCGGAGAGCTCGAGGCTGGTGAGAGGCAGAGCCGGGATGTGAACCTAGGCCGTGCATTTCGGAGACTGGGCTGCTAACTGAGGCTCCTTGGCGGGCACTGTCGCCTGTCCGGCCCTCATTCTGGGCCTCAGTGTCCCCAACCTGCCAGCGAGAGTAGGAAGGGAAGGGCAGGGCAGGTGGGTGGGTAGATGGCCTGTCAGTAGTTAATTGGGATCCTTGGAAACTAACAGCCAGGAAGTCATCAATAGGGGGGTGCAGACAGAAGCTTCCTGTGTACACTCGGACACACAGGCATGTGCACACACACGTGTGGACCGCCCACCACTGCTGGGCACATACTTGTTCTGTGGTTGCATCCATGGGTACGTGTGAACACACAGATGCCATAACATGCGGTCGATGTGGGGGCCCATGGGCTTGCGTTGGGGGGACGCCCCACCGGCGGACGCCCATGCATGTGGAGGTGATGAGCAAAGTTGAATCAGGCCAGAGGTCCAATCTGGGTTCAATTCCTTGTGCTGACACTTAGTTCATCAACATACAACAAGCCATTATTGAGCTCCGAGGTGTGCCGGACACTGTGGGGACATGTCACCGGCCAAGATACACCCAGGCCTGTCCTCACAGGGCTCACCTCCAGGGGGCAGAAAGGCTCTGGTGAGCTATGATGTGGGTGATTAGTTCATTTGGGGGAATCTGTGCATAAGCGGATTTTCTGAGTTATTGTGCACACAGGCCTCTGGAGGTCTTGCCAAAATGCAGGCTCTGGTTGGGAGGGTCTGGGAGGGGGCACGGGACTCTGCATTCTAAGAGCTCTCAAATGAGGCTGAAGCTGCTGGCTGGAGGACCATTATTTGGAGAAGCAAAGAGTCTGGGATCTAAAGCAGTGGTTCTCAGCCTGTGGGTCGCGACCCCTTTGGCAGTCGAATGACCCTTTCACAGGGGTCGCCTAAGACCATCCTGCATATCAGATATTTACATGATGATTCATAACAGTAGCAACATTACAGTTATGAAGTAGCAACAAAAATAATTTTATGGTTGGGTCACAACATGAGGAACCGTATTTAAAGGGCCAGAAGGTTGAGAACCACTGGTCTAAAGGCTGCTTTGAGAGTCTGACACCATGTGGGGGCAGGGTTGGGACCTGGGGAGGGGTCCACGATGGTAGGGGTGGGGAGACTCTAAGGAGACAGCATTTTAGCAGAGACCTGACATAAAGAGAGAGCCTTGTGGGTATCTGAAAGAAGAGGCTTTCCGGTGTGGAGAACATCCTGTGCAAAGGCCCTGGGGCAGGACGGTGCTTGGCATGATGGAGGATCAGCGAGGCCCGTGTGGCTGAAGCAGAGTGTGCAAGGGGGAGAGAGGGAGGAGGTGAGGACGGGGAGGGGCAGATGAAGGCAGGTCATACTAGGCCCTGTGGGCCCCTGGGAGGACTTTGGCTTTTACCCGGAGGAAGGTGAGCCCTGGAGGCAGAGGTGACCACACAGCTCTGACATAGGTGCTCACACAGGCCCTCTGGTGGCTGCTGGGGGAATGGGCTGAGGGGAGCAAGGACAGGAGCCAGGGAGCCAGGGTGGATGGAGGGTACTGAACTGGTCCACATGGGAGATGCTAGGGGCTGGCCAGGGAGCAGACTGGGAAGGGGTGATGAGAGTTCTGGATAAATTAGAAGGCAGAGCCCACAGGACTTGCTGGCATTGGATGTGAGGGTGAGAGCACAGGGCAGGGGGCAGCGCAGGCTTTGGAGGGAGCTCGAGAG
>NW_006283788.1:525637-537029 GCF_000327345.1 Myotis davidii
TTCCGGGTGTCCTGAGCCCTCAGCTGACACAGGCAGGACCAGGGAAGCAGGGCTTGGGGTGGGCGAGCAGCAGCTGTCGGTCAGTAGTTCAATCTGATCTACGCGTTCAGCTCCTTCCGGTGAAAATCCTGACCGGGTTTATGTTTTATCTGTTGTTTGTTTTGGGACTTACCAGCTGATCCTAAAATTTATGCTGAAGCTGTGGGTTTCAAGGGTAGCCCCTGCCCGGCGGGCGTGCTCAGTGGAACGTGCCCTGTCCTGTGCTCCAAGAGGCCACTGGCTCGATTCCTGGTCAGGGGGTACATGCCCGGTTTCAGGCTTCATCCCGGGAGGGGACATGCAGTAGGCAGCCCATTGATGTTTCTCTCTCGTCAATGTTTCCATCTCTATCCCTCTCCCTTCTCCCTCTAAACTATAAAAAAAAAAAAAAAAAAGAGTAACCCAGACCCCCTGGCAGAAAGAAGTGGGAGAAATGTTCCAGAAGGAAATTCCAGCCTCTGACAGACGTATAGTCACTAAGGCAGTGTAACGCCTGGGAGTCCCTTGACGATGGGAGGAGATGAAGTCGGTGGCCTTGAGGGACTTCCATCCCTGCCTCAGTTTCCTCCCCTGAGAGTGGCAGTCCAGTGGGATGGTCTGCCCGAGTAGGAGTGGTAGCTGAGGGGTCAAGCTGAGAGGCCCAGCCACAGAGGACAGGTCCTCTGGGTGGGACCTATCACTTTATCGATTTATAAATTGAGGCTCAGGACAAGGCACTGTTCCCCGCCCCCGTGGGCGTGCACGCATGTCGCAAGGCTGCAGGCAGGAAGCATGCCCCTCTGCAGGCACGCAGATGTGTGGGTGCATGGGTGCCCTGCACGGCATGGGGTGCACATGCTGGCCACACGCTTCCATGCCTGGTGGCAGCTCCCGGTGACCAGGTGCTGGGGCAGGTGGTGGGGCGGCTTCCCGGCAGGCGGGCGCCAGGCGGCTGCTAGCAGCGGCGCCTCAAGTTTCATGGAGAGAAGCAGATGGTCTTAGGGGGCCTGGGGGAGGTGCTAAGGCTTCTGGTAACCCCAGGTGGGGGGGGGGCTGAGGCCAGGTGCAGTGGGTTGGCCCTGAAGTAGCCCGGACTCCCCTAAAGGAGTCTGTGGGGTTTAGTTCTGTATCATCACCATCAGAATAACTAACGTAAGACACACAGCAACAGCCTCACACTCGTTAGGATGGCGACGGTCAGAAAACAGGCAGTGAGAAGTGGAGGCA
This sequence comes from Myotis davidii, assembly GCF_000327345.1. Lineage (NCBI taxonomy): Eukaryota > Metazoa > Chordata > Mammalia > Chiroptera > Vespertilionidae > Myotis > Myotis davidii. The sequence continues at coordinate 526,883 of NW_006283788.1, forward strand.
AGGATGTGGGGGATCGGGACACTGCGCTGCTGGTGGGAATGTGAGTGGTGGAGCCACTGTGGAAACAGCATGGCTTTTTCCAAAAAAGAAACACATAGAATTACCGTATGACCCAGCAGTATCACTCCTGGGCGCATACCCAAAGGCATGGGAAGCAGAGTCGCAGAGAGATTCGCACGGCCCTGTTCACAGCAGCGTTATTCACCGGAACCAAGAGGTGGGCAGCCCATATCCATCCACAGATGATGGACACACAGTGCGACCCATCCGCACACGTCAGTCCTGACACCTGCTACAGCACGGATGAGCCTCGAGGACATGGTGCTCAGTGAAGTCAGCCAGACACGGGAGGGCAGAGACTGTGATTCCGCTCACAGGAGGTCCCCAGGGGAGTCAGATCCACAGAGACAGAGAGTGGATGGGGGTGCCAGAGGCTGGGGGAGGGGGAGGTGGTGCTTAAAGGGAACAGAGTTTCAGTGTGGGGACGTGAAAAGGTTCTGGAGACGGATGGTGGGGATGGCTGTCCAACATTGTGAATGGACTTACTGTCACTGCACAGGACACATAGGAGTGGTTAGGATGGTCCTGCCCAGGTCGCTCAGTGGTACAGCATCAGCCCGAGCACCAGAGGGTCACGGGTCCCATTTCCGGTCAAGGGCACATTCCTGGGTTGCAGGTTCCTTCCTCCCTCCTTGGGCATCTGTGGGAGGCAACCAATCCATATGTCTCTCTCTCCCCTCTCCCCCCCCCTCTCTCTCTCTCTCCCTCTCTCGCTCTCGCACTCGCTCTCCCTCCCACTTTCCCTCTCCTTCCCTGCCACTCCCTCTAAAAAATCAATGGGAAAAGTATCCATCATTAATGAATGTAAAAAATGTTGTGTGTGTTTTTTTAAAAAAAGGGCACAGAGCAGACAGAGGACCGGAGAGATAAGGGGTACTCTGGCAGGTGTTGTAGGGGAAGGGGGTGAGGTAGGCAAGAGTGGGTCTGGCAGTGAAGTTGTTATTTTAAATTATTATCCCGACGGGAATTTGGGGGCAATAATGAAGGTCCCGGCCGCTGCGGCTCATAAGCGCCATCTGGTGGCGGATACAGGCCACGCCGCTCACCGCCCCCCCTCTCGCCCGCAGGTGTCACCTCCTGTCCTCGCCATGCGGACCCCGCGAGCGCCCCCTCCCCGCCTGGCCCTACTGCTCCTGCTGCTGCTGCTAGGGGGCGCCCACGGACTCTTCCCTGAGGAGCCGCCGCCGCTCAGCGTGGCCCCCAGGGACTGTGAGTGGGGGTCCTGGGCGAGGGGGGGTCCGGAAGGAGAGTCTTGTTCCCCAACTGAGCCCGCCGCCCCCCTCCCTCAGGGACTTACGAGGCCAGGCTCACCCCGGCCCTAAATCACACTCCTCTTCCCCAGACCTGAGCCACTACCCTGTGTTCGTGGGCAGCGGGCCGGGACGCCTGACCCCCGCAGAGGGCGCTGAGGACCTCAACATCCAGCGGGTCCTGCGGGTCAACAGGACGCTGTTCATTGGGGACAGGTAGGGGGAGTGTCCGGCAGAAGGCAGGGCGGGAGCCTTTGGGGGAGGTTCCATGGTGGGGCTTATTGTTGGGCCGGGTGTGAATGTGTGGACCTCGGGTGGCACTTTTAGGGGTGCTGGGCTCGGGGTGTGGTTGGAGCCGGGTGCCTGCTATGGGGTGTTAGCAGATGGGGACAACTGTTCGGTCAAAAGTCACCGGGTGCCTCCGGGGGTGCTGGGGAGGTGGATTTGGTTTGAAACCTAAATGATGAGGAGGCAGCCGGGAGGAATCTGGGGGAGAGGGGAACATCTGGGCAGAGGGCAGGGGGCAGAGGGCAGAGGCCGGGACTGTGCCTGGCAGGTTAGAACAGCAAGGAAGTCTGCATGGCTGAGCACAGTGAGAGGGGGAGAGAGGAGGAGGTGAGGGCAAGAGGAGACAGAGGCAGGTGGTTCAGGGCCTCCTGGCTTGAGGGGAAGGCGGGTTTTTACCTGGAGGCAGGCGGGAGCCCTGGAGGGCTGTAGGTGAAGGGAGGGAGCCCGACTTAGGTGCTCACCGTCGCCCTCTGGTGGCTTCTTTGGGGAGGCAAGTTGGAGAGACTGAGCTGGATGGACCAGCTGGGAGACGATGGGGCTGGAATGGGGGGTGGCCATGGAGGGGGGAGAAGTAGGTGGATTCTCAATAAACATTAAAGGCAGGGGAGACTGATGTGTTGGATGTGGGAGGGAGGAGAGGAGGGGAGTTGAGGGTGACTTCCAACTTGTGGTCTGCACCCTCAGAGGACAGAGCTGGACAGAGGAAGGTCAGAGGTGGGAGACAGAGGGAAGGGGGGTCCCAGTTTGGGGGAACAGTCGGGCTCAGAATGGCCGCACTGAATGTGAAATGCCTGTGAGCCCTCCGCGTGGCGCCGCCCAGGAGCCCCCGGCCCCCGAATCTGGACCTCGGAGGAGGCCGAGCTGGAGACAGGACTGCGGGCCTGGTCATGAGGGTGCAGTCAGTATTAGAGTGGACGAGGCCACCCAGGAGGGTGGAGGAGGCAGGAGGCCAGAGAGAGTCTGAAAGGTAGGAGGGAAGCCTGGTGAGTTTGGGGGGCGGGGTCCTTGTGAGAATGAGTTCCCAGGAGGAGGGGAGCCCTGCGGGGGCCAGACACTGTGGAGAGGGGGAGGGGGACAGAGAAGTGACTGCTGTACTTCACACCAGTTGGCCAATGACCTTAGCAGGGCAGGTTTCCATGACATGGGGGGGAGGGGTGAGCCTGGGGTAGACTGAGAGGTGCTGAGGGGGCACCTGATGAAAGGCATCGGACAGTTCATCATGTCAGTGTAACCCCAGGACAGCGGGTGTCGCTCGAGGTGGCATGCGAAGGCAGGCGGCTGTGCTAGAACTATGGAGTCTTTGTAGGGCATGAGGACACGTGCTGGGGTACACACACGCATGTGAGGGATTGTCCAGTGTTGTGTCCATGCCCCAGGGGGTGGAATGTGGGGAGAGTGGAGGCCTCCAATCTCACTAACCGCACCCCTCCCTCAGGGACAACCTGTACCGGGTAGAGCTGGAGCCCCCCACCTCCACGGAGCTTCGGTACCAGCGGGTGAGGATGGGGCGCAGGTGGGAGGAGGAGGGGACAGCCCTTGGGGCGCCCACCAGAGGGAGCTGACATGACAATGGGGAGCAAGATGGACTCGGGCCTACCTGGCAGGGGTTCCTAGGGCTGTTGGGTACCCCTTACCCCTCACCAGCTCCCTGTGCCCCCAGAAGCTGACCTGGCGCTCCAACCCCAGCGACATCAATGTGTGTCGGATGAAGGGCAAGCAGGAGGTGAGTGGGCCTTGGTCATGCCCCCCCGAATCAGCCATGACCACGCCCAAGCCACGCCCCCATTCAGCTGGCCACACCCAAGGCAAATCCTCCTCCCCCTTCATCCCAGGCCTGGACCCCATGTTGTCATGGCTAAACCCTGAGCCTGGCCACGACCCCCAAATGGTCCCAGTCATGGCCACGTCCTTAGGCTAGGTCTTGCCATGGCCGCATCCCTTCAATGGCCGCGGATGGAAAGTAGGTATGGCCATGCCCCATCTCGGCCTATTCTAGCTGTACCCCGCCCCTGATGGTGCTGAGACCTGGACACGCCCACACACGGCCCCGCCCTGTACGTCTCCACCTCGGTCCTGGTCCTCCTTTGCCCTAGCCGCCCCCCCCATTAAGGCCCACAGCACTGCTGTGCCCCCCAACATGACCACACTTCTCTCTCCCCTCCCCACCCCAGGGCGAGTGTCGAAACTTTGTAAAGGTGTTGCTCCTGCGGGACGAGTCCACCCTCTTTGTGTGCGGTTCCAACGCCTTCAACCCCCTGTGCGCCAACTACAGTGTGAGTCTCTGCCCTCGAAGTCCCGGCGGCCCCAGGCCCAGCTTCCAGGCCTTTGCTCTCCTGCCCTCCACTAGCGTGCCCGTCCCCCGCCCACACAGCCTCCTCCCAGAGCCTTACTGGGTCTGTCCTCCCCACCGCCTCACCCACAGCTCAGGAGGCTTCCCAGGGAGGCCCGGTTAAGGTCAGGAAGCCCTAGTTATTTGACCTATGACCCAGTAATAGGGTTCACTGGAGTCAACTCTTAGACCCATTTAGAGATCAACAAACTGAGCCCCGGAGAGGTTCCGTGACTGGTCAAGTCACACAGCATCCAAGGCAGAGACAGGATTCCCCTTGGAGGGAGGTCTCGGGGAGCCATGGGGCTGCCGGGTGTGGCCGAGCTCGGTCGCTCAGGCCCTGTCCCCCTGCAGATAGACACACTACAGCCCCTCGGGGACAACATCAGTGGCATGGCCCGCTGCCCGTACGACCCCAAACACGCCAACGTCGCCCTCTTCTCTGGTGAGTGTCCCCCCAGCTCTGGCCATCTGATAGGCCCCAGCCCCGAGCAAGGCCTGGTATTTTCCACTCTTGGAGTTGGGGTCATGTAGACGGTGGCTGGGAGACTGTCCAGCTGTGAGACAGGCAGAACCTCAGCCTGGAGTCGGGGCTCAGTGGGAGTTGGGGTTCAGCGGGGCTCAGGGCCTCAGCAGGGTTGGGGCTCAGCCTGGGCTCAGGGTTTAGATGGGGTCAAGGCCCAGCCTAGAGGCAGGCTCGCTTCGGCTCAGTGAGGTAGACTGAGCGTGTGGGAAGATCAAGCATGGACGCACACAACCTCTGGCCTCTGCGACCCAGCCGCTCACCTGCTCCCCCCCATCACTCCCATCCAGAAGGAATGCTCTTCACAGCCACCGTGACCGACTTCCTAGCCATCGATGCTGTCATCTACCGCAGCCTTGGAGACAGACCCACGCTGCGCACCGTGAAACACGACTCCAAGTGGTTTAAAGGTGGGATGGACATTCGTCGAATCCCACCACCGCCCCACCAGAATAGGAGTCCCAGAGGAGACAGGGAGGGGACTCCCATCTCATCTTTGGAACCTACTGGCCTCTTTAGAGATAAAGCCAGAGACAAGATTGGTCCTGGCCAGTTGGTTAAAGCATCATCCCAATGTGCCAGGGTTGCAGGTTCGATCCTGGGTCAGGACACGTACTAGTATCAACCAATGAGTGCATAAATAAGTGGAACAGCAAATCAGTCTCTCTCTCTCCCCCCACCTCCTCTCGCTCTAAAATCAATGTTTAAAAGGCTATAGGAAAGATTGAAGTTGGATCTAAAGTAGAACTTGATGGGAATGGGTGGCTTGGGAGCCCAAAATGGAACTACAAGAGGGAGAGAGCAGCAGCTCAGGTCTTTGCCACCTGAGGGAGGAAGGTGAAAGAAAATAGTAGTCGTTGCTGTTTGTGGAAGGTAGACACTGCGACATTAGGATTCTGACACTTCCTCTTCCCGCAAAACCCCAAAGCTTTGCGTCTGTTTCCCTTCGCCTGGGTGACCAACGTACGTCCCCCCTTCACCATAAGAGCAGCCACCCGGCTGATGTGTGCCCAGCCCCAGAAGCACCTTTCTCAGGTCAGGGGCTGGGTGCTGACCCCTCCTCTCCCATAGAGCCCTACTTTGTGCATGCGGTGGAGTGGGGCAGCCACATCTACTTCTTCTTCCGGGAGATCGCAATGGAGTTTAACTACCTGGAGAAGGTAACGCCCCACTTCCCCTCCCAGAGAGGCATCCATTCATCACACATGCATCCATTCATTATCTCCTTCATCACCCACCATTATCTCCTTCAAATCATTCATTTACCCATCTATCATCCATCCATCCACCAATCATCCATCCACCCATTCCTCCATCCATTCCTCCATCCCTCTGCCTGCCCGTCCATTGCAGCAGCCAGACAGTAGGTGCAAAGACTGCCATTTCCCACTAGTGTGACCTTGGGCCGGTCACTTCCCTTTCCCTGTGCCTCAGTTTCTCCACCTATACAATGGGGATATCAGTAGGCCCTCCCTGGTAGAGCTTTGGGAGGAAAGTAAGAGCTGATGAGAATAAAGTGAACGGTCTGTAAGTGCACCTGGTGAGTATCATGACTGCCACGTTGCTAGGATCCTATTGCCAATCCCCATATTTCCACCGGGGACTCTGACGTCCAGAGAGGTGCAGTGACCACAGGACCCCACAGTGAGCCAGGGCCAGGCTCCTCCATCCCAGCCCGGGTGGTGGGCAGGGTGGCCTTCGGAACTCAGGGCTCAGGCCCCGCCTGTCCGCTGTCCCCCCAGGTGGTGGTGTCCCGCGTGGCCCGGGTGTGCAAGAATGATGTGGGGGGCTCCCCGCGCGTGCTGGAGAAGCAGTGGACGTCCTTCCTGAAGGCGCGGCTCAACTGCTCTGTGCCCGGGGACTCCCACTTCTACTTCAATGTGATGCAGGCCGTCACGGGTGTGGTCAGCCTGGGGGGCCGGCCCATAGTCCTTGCCATTTTCTCCACCCCCAGCAACAGGTCAGTGAACATTGACCGAGTGGACTCGGGGCCCCGGGTGGACAGGAGTGGCCAGGTCCAGCATTCACTCGCTGCCTATAGTCCTAGGCTGGGCAAGATTGGACCCCCACGAGGCACTGACCCCAGACCGCAGTAGAACAAAGCCACACTGACCCTCCAAGAGCCTTTGGTCAGAACTGGGCAGATGGGGACATCAACACCCCCTGCCTTTGAAGGAGGGGGTCAGAGAGAGTGCCTGGAGGAGGGGACATGGGAACTAGCTTCAGTAGGTGTGAGGTGGAGGAAAAGGGAAGAGCATTCCAAGTTGGAGGAACAGCATGTGCAAAGCTGTGAGGATACCATGAACTTGGTGTGTTTAAACAAGAGAGGAGCCCATGTGGCTGGAATAGAGGGAGCAACCGGGAGAGTGAGAGTGTGAGGGCAGGGAGGTGACGGGCTGCAGAGAGGAGCCTGGGTTTTACCCTGGAGCACCAGGGAGCCATGGAAGAGCGAGGAGCAGAAGGAACGGTTGTAAGGAGGGAGGAGTGATGTCTGGGAGACTGGACAGTCAGGCACACGACAGTGGAGGCCAGGACACGGGTGGTTGCAGAGGAGCTGAAATAGGATACCGTCTTAACACGGTTCAGGCGGCAGTGACTGGATGGGGCTGGTGGGTGACACGCCAGCTCAGGGGACTGAACATCGGACAGCTCCGGAGGACAAGGACTCCTCCACACACTTGCCTGAGGCAGCGCCTCCACCAGGCTCACCGCTCCCTCCCATCTACTTCCCCAGCATCCCCGGCTCTGCCGTCTGCGCCTTTGACATGACACAGGTGGCAGCTGTGTTTGAAGGCCGCTTTCGAGAGCAGAAGTCCCCGGAGTCCATCTGGACACCTGTGCCCGAGGATCAGGTGCCTCGGCCCCGGTGAGCGCCCCTCCATCCCCAGACAGGTGCCGGGGTGGGCCTGTCCCCACGACCGAAGGCTGGGGACTCCCGGGTCGTTATCTGGCTGTTGCCGAGTTCCACTGCACCCATTACACAGATGAGGGAAACAAGCCTTGGGGCAGGGCCTTGGGTCCCATGGAGAATCAGAGCCCCTATGTGGGGACCCCTGAACTGCCCTGACCACCCCCTCACCCCCCAGGCCTGGGTGCTGTGCAGCTCCCGGCATGCAGTACAACGCCTCCAGCGCCTTCCCTGATGAGATCCTCAACTTCGTCAAGACCCACCCCCTGATGGACGAGGCGGTGCCCTCACTGGGCCATGCGCCCTGGATAGTACGAACTCTGACACGGTCAGTCCCACGTGTGGCTGGGATCCTTGTGGGGCGGAGGGTGAAGATGAAAGCCCAGGACAGGATGGCGGGTGGGGAAGGAGGGCGGGGCTGACTGTGTATGCGAGGGGGGCGGTGGAGAGCAGTGTTGCTGGAGACAGCATACAGCTCTGAAGACTGGCCGGAGACACAGAGGGGCAGAGACACAGAGAGGGAGAGAGACGCACACAGAGAGAAGGAGACAGAGACACAGAGAGGGACACAGTGAGGGACAGAGAGATTCAAGGAGAGAGAGAGACAGGCCCAGTGGGAGCCCAGGGTGGGGTCTGTTTTGGAGGAGGGTTGGGTGTAGCCCTGTACCCACACCAGTGCCCACCTTGCCTGGTGTGGGCGGTGTCTCTGTGTCTGCCCAGTGGGGGTGGGACCGAAGGGGCTGTGGTGCCAGACTGACCCCCCTCCCCGGCCACAGGCACCAGCTGACTCGAGTGGCTGTGGATGTGGGCGCCGGCCCCTGGGGCAACCAGACCGTCGTCTTCCTGGGCTCCGAGGCGGGCACCATCCTCAAGTTCCTGGTCTGGCCCAACGCCAGTGTCTTGGGCACCTCTGGGCCCAGTGTCTTCCTCGAGGAGTTCGAGACCTACCGGCCAGACAGGTGGGGTCTGGCAGAGGCCAGGGGGCAGAGCCGGTGGCGGTGGGGCACAGCCCGAGCCTCACTGATCTGCTCGCCCCCAGGTGTGGCCGGCCAGGTGGCAGTGCGACGGGGCAGCGGCTGCTGGGCCTGGAGTTGGATGTGGCCTCAGGAGGCCTGCTGGCGGCCTTCCCCCACTGTGTGGTCCGTGTGCCCGTGGCCCGCTGCCAGCAGTACTCAGGGTGCATGAAGTGAGTGCCCCGGGCCCACTGCTGGGGGTGCATGTGGGGGGCGGGGTTGAAAGGAGATGAGCATGGGAAGAGGGGAAGGGCTGAGTCTGAGTTAAAGGGCCCAGCAGCAGCCTGACTTGTTGCAAGATGAGTGGGGCAGAGGGCACAGCACGTGCAAAGGCCCTGGATGGGACCATGACCTGGGTTTTAGAGGAACAGTGAGGAGGCCCATGTGGCTGGAGAGGAGTCAGTGAGGGAGGAGGTGAGAGCAGGGAGAGGATGGGGGCAGGTCATGCAGGGCCTTGTGGGCCATGGGGAGGACTTGGGTGTTTGCCCCAAGGGAGGTAGGGCCCTGGAGGCCTGCGGGCAGAGGAGGAGTGGGACCTGAGTGACATTGTTAAAAAATATATTTTATTGACTTTTTACAGAGAGGAGGGGAGAAGGATAGAGTTAGAAACATCGATGAGAGAGAAACATCGATCGGCTGCCTCCTACACACCCCCTACTGGGGATGTGCCCGCAACCAAGGTACATGCCCTTGACCGGAATCGAACCTGGGACCCTCCAGTCCCCAGGCCGACGCTCTATCTACTGAGCCCAACCGGTCAGGGCCTGAGTGACATTTTTAAGAGCAACAGGAGCAGAAGCTGGGGTCCAGGGAGGGGCTGTTTTCCCACCTTTAAAATGGGTGGAAACCAGATGCAAAGTACTGGCCCCCCCTGAGCTCCGTGGGAGCCCCCCACCCTGAGAAACCCCGCCTGCACCGCCATCCAGGCAGGAGTGACGGCATTGCACAGAGCCAGACACACACTCTGGGGCAAGCCTGCTGGGCTCCGACCCCGGCTCTGCTGCTCGGGCAAAAGTGAACTTCCTCGGCCTCAGTTTTCTGATCTGTAAAATGGAGAAGGAGCAGCCCCCACCGCAGAGACTCTGGCCAGGACTCCGGGGCTGCAGGAGGTGGCACGGTGCAGGAGGCCGTGGCTGATGCCGGTCCCCTGTCTGCCCTAGGAACTGCATTGGCAGTCAGGACCCCTACTGCGGGTGGGCCCCCGATGGTTCCTGCATCTTCCTCAGCCCTGGCACCAGGTACTGAGGGGGGGAGGGGAGGGGGTGTAACCCGCCTGCTGACCAGGGTCCCTCCTCCCCTCTGGCTCCCTGAGCGGGGCTTCTGCTGACTGTCTCTGCCTTGCCCCCATCAGGGCCACCTTTGAGCAGGACGTGTCCGGGGCCAGCACCTCAGGCTTAGGGGACTGCACAGGTAAGTGGGGGAACGGGAGACCTGGGGACCCTCCCCTGGGGTCCTCATGCCCTTCGCAGCCCATGTCCAGGTGGGGGGCACGGACTAGCTTTGGAAGGTCAGGGGGTCTCACTCCCGGGTAGAGAGGTAGGTGAGGAACAGAGAGGCCCAGAGACAGACAGACAGACGGGTGAACCGAGGGGACAGAGATGCCCGGGGACAGACAGAGGCCCGGACAGGCAGACAGAGGCTGGAGACGGATGCCAAGTGACAGAGATGCCACAGGACAAGCAGATGAACAGAGTCTGCGAGGACAGACAGGCCCCAGGGAAACAGAGGCGCCGCGAGGCAGGCAGACGCGAGGCAGGCAGACGCGGCGGAGGCCGG
>NW_006283788.1:537816-549599 GCF_000327345.1 Myotis davidii
GCTCCAGACCGCCCCCCCCCCTAGTGCGCAGGGGAGGGGCCTCCGCCACAGGAAGCACAAAGGCCTGGCCCCCCACACACCCTGCCGGGGCCGCGGGACATGAGGCGGTTTGGGGGGGCGGGAGGATGTGCTATAGATTTGAGGTTGACCTTCTGTGCGTGGGTTTGGGTTTGTTTCCAATTTGCGATTGTTGTTTTTTTTGCAGTTTTCTACCCAATTGCACAACTCCGTTCTTGGGGTGGCAGCCCAGGGCTTGGAGGTGGCGGGATGAGGAGGGGGCCACAGCTGCAGACCCAAGTGCCCCCCCTCCAGGCCCCTCCTTGACCTAGGCTCCTGGCGTGCGTGAGTGTGTGTGTGTGTGTGCGCGTGTGTGTGCATGCCGTGTTCGTGTGCAAGGGGCCGGGAAGGGGAGGGAGGTGTGCGTGTGAATGCCCACGAGGGCTGCTGCCAGCGTGTGCGTGGCGATGGGCACTCATGCAGGGTGTGTGTCTGTGTGTGAGTGCGGCGGCCCCAGAGGCCTGGGCGTTTGGCTGAGCCAACACAGGGGCTTCCAGAAGGCCAGGGGGGCCTCCAGCTGCCGGTCAGGAATTTGAGGGGAGACAGAGAAGGGGTTTCAGGGACAGAGGCCAAGAGGCCTGCCCATTAGCCACACTGGCAGCAGCTGTGTAAACGTCTTGGGGGGCAGCAAAGGTGGGTGGCCCCCTGTAAATATGGCCCCAGGGTGGTCAGAGGGTCCCACACCACCAGTCCCCTTGTGACCTCCCCTCCGACCTCCAGCTGACCATGCATGCCAGCTGAGTGGCCAGCTGAGACTTGGACCCTCTCTGGAATTTGCCTCCCCAACCCCCTCCCGATCAATAAAACTGTTTACAACCACCGGCCCCCAAGGCTCTGGGTCTGCTCTGTCTCCCAGGGGTGGGGCCTGGGCAGTGGCAGGGCCCTGAACAGTTGGGAGCACCCCCAAGACTCACGGCTGGGTCACAGCAGCCGACAGAACTCTGGGGCGCTGAGTGTGGGAATGCAGAGAGTTGGGGGGAGTCCCCGTCTTCATATGCATGGGGCCCAGTTTCTGACTGGTCCTTCAGCAAATATTTATTGTGCACCTACTATGTGCCAGGCACTATGTGGGGACAAAGACCCCTGTCCTCAGGAGCTCACAGCCTAGTGGGGAAACTGACCACATACAAGCGATTAGTGCTTGATTTGCAGCAGTAATATGTGTAATATAATAAAACCAGGTAATATGCTCAGTAGTGGAGACTGTGTGTGGAGGAGGGGGGTCCAGGAGGGCCTGCCGGGGGTAACATTTGAGCTGAGACAGGGGAGATGGGACAGCCTCGGAGAGATGTGCAGATAGAGCCTTCCAGGCAGAGGGAACAGCCAGTGCAAAGGCCATGCGGTGGGAATTCACTTGGAGGACAGGTGGCAGCCAGTGTAGCTGGAGCAGTGGGTGAGGGAAGATCAGGTGGCGATGAAGAGGGAGGAGAGGATAGGGCCCCAGACTGGCAGGGCCTTGCAGGTGAAGAGTACAATTTTTTTAACTGTGGTAAAAGATGCATAAATACACATAAATTCACAGGTGCCATTTGAGCCTTTTTAAAAGTGTTCACTTCAGTGGCATGAAGTCCATTCACATTGTTGGGTAACCATCCCCACCATCTATCTCCAGCACTTTCTCATCTTCCCAAACTAAACCCCCGTCCTCATTAAATAGCAAGGCCTTATCCCACCCCCACTCGCCCAGCCTCGGAGATGTTAAGTTGGACAGGGAGCCACCGGAGGATTTTAAGCAGGGGACATGATCTGAATTCATTCTAAGAGATCGCTCTCGTGTTATGTCATTACAGTTCACAGCCCTTCCTTCCAGCCCATGTCAATTAAGCACCTACTGTGTGAACAAGACAAACCTGGTTTCTTCTTGACATGGGGGGAAACTGATAATAAAGAAACACAAATACTCTGACGGCATCTAACAGCTCCTCCCGAACTTGCGTGTGTCTGTCTTTTCAGCTGGAGCTATAATTGACATATAACATTGTGTAAGTTTCAGGAATGCAACTTGATGATCTGATGTACGGATATATTGTAGGATGGTCACCACAATGAGATGAACTCATCCATTGCCTCACACAGTTACCTTTTAGTGTCTGAGCAGAACATTTAAGATCTACTGTCTTAGCGACTGCCAAGTACACAATACAGTATCATCAACAATAGTCACCGTGCTGTCCATTAGAGGCCCAGAAATTACTCATGACTGCGGGTTTGTACCCTTAGGCCAACATCTCTCCTCTCCATTGCCCCCCACCCCCAGCCCCTGATGAGAACCATCCTACCACCGGTGCCTATGAGTTCATTTTTACATTCCACCTATACCCAAGATCACACAGTATTTGCCTCACTCCATCTGACTTATTTCACTTAGCATAATGTCCTGAAGGTCCATCCATGTTGTTGCAAATGGCAGGATTTGTGTCTTATTTTATGGCTGAAGCGTGTGTGTGTGCGTCTGTGTGTGTGTGTGTCTGTGTGTGAGAATAATGCTGCAGTAACCAGGGGGAAGCAGATATCTAAAGATGGTGATTTCATTTACTTTGGATAAATGCCCAGAAGTGGAATTGCTGGATTTTTAAATTTTCTGAGGAGCCTCCATATTGTTCTCTGTAGCACCAATCTGCATTCCCACCAACAGAGCACAGGGTTCCCTTGTCTCCACAGCCTCGCCAATACTTGTCACTTCTTGTCTTACTGAGAATAGCCATTCCAACAGGCGTGAGTGAATCTCACGGTGGTTTTGGTGTGCACTTCCCTGACGATCACTGATGCTGAGCATCTTTTCATATATCTGTTGGCCATTTGTGTGACTTCTTTGGAAAAATATCTCTTCAGGCCTTTTGCCCGTCTTGGTGTGTGCCTGTTTTGTGTGGCTGTCTCTGCAGGCCTGCCATTCTGTCCTGTGTGTCCTGCTCTGTCCGTGTGTCTGTTAGGTTCTGTCTATGTATTTTTGTTTTATCTCTGTCAGTATCTATGTCTGTGGATTCATGTGTATCTATCTTTCATTCTTCATCTGTGCCTGTCACTGGCAACCTGTGTGTTTATCTCTGAGCCTGTATGTTCTGTCTCTAAGACAGAACTCAGTCATCATCACAGCTGAGTAGGGATAAACCCTGCAGAGATGGGGCAGGGAGAAGAGGCCATAGCCAGGCATAACAGATAAGATAACAATGCACACCTGAATTTTTAGAACTCAACCAGAATGAAAGCACTTAATAGCAAAACCCATGGGATGCAGCCAAAGCCGTTCTCAAAGGGAAATGTATAGCCTCCTAATGTATTCATTAGTAAACAAACAACCCAAAACAAATGGTGCATCAGCTTAGGATGAAGGAAGAGCAATACCTGAAATCTATATAATTTTATTAACCAATGTCACCCCAATAAATTCAATTTTTTTAAAAAAAGAGCAGATGGGAGCTTTGGAGATTGAATTCAACTTCACAGATGAGGAAACAGAGACCAAGAAAAGTTAAGCCACTTGCCACAGTCACAAAGCATAGCAGTCCTGGCACAGCTGGGACTCAGAAATAGGTTTAGTCCCTCCCAGCTCATTGTTCAAAGACTTCTGGCATCCCTCGCTTTTATATTCTATTTTTAAAAAATTATTTCAATAAAAATATATCCAACAACATGTCATAAACTCACGACAAGTGTTTTTTGTTCTCATCACTGCACTTCCTGATTGCTCAAGTGTGTCGCAAATAGTACCTCTTGTCCCCATCCTCCAGGACTGGCACCTTGCAAACTTGACCCTTGATTCCTGGGTTGGGGGGTGGGGGGAGTGGGGACTCACTCCCAGAGACTCTGGGTGCTCACTTTCCAATAGCAGGAATCAGGGGAAGGAAAACTGGACAAAAACAGAGACAAGAAGGGGTGGGCAGCCCCCCTGCTGTCCTCCCCCACCAGGAAACAATTTTGCAATCTTGACTCCTCCCTTTCCTGTGCCTGGCTCAAGCTCAGGCCCTACCGGGAACAGGATGTGGGTGGGTGGGGACTTCCCTATGGTTGGTGCCACTGCCCCCAGCCCAGGTAGGTATAAGGCCACCTCAGCAGACCAAAGGAATCTGGACGGAAAAGAGAGAGGCCACCATGTCCTCTTGGAGCCCAGAAGGAAACCAGAGGTAGGTCCCCACCCTGCTGCTCCTGGGCAGGCTTGGACACCAGGCAGGGCATGGACAGTCCTCTGACCCACTGAAATCACAGGGCCAGGCGTAGGCCTCCTGGCTGGAACAGACCAATACTCAGGCTCTAACTAGGACAGGTTTGCTCCCTTACACACACTCACCTGCAGACATCCCAGGCAGGGAGTGAGAACCCACCCCCAGCCTCAGAGGCCTGCTGGAGGGGGACCGGGAGCAGCAGAAGCCCCAGCCCTTCAAGGGTTACAGTGCCAACTGCAAACCATCCAATATCAAGGCCAAATGCCTGCCCCCGAGCCTGCTTTGGGCACTGAAGTATTTATTTATTCATTTTGCTTTGGGCATTTTTCATGTTCAAAGACCCATTTGCACCCAGAGCCCTGGCTTGTGCCTGGGTGCTTGAAGCAAAATGGAACTGGACACAGATCACCTGACCTTCTTTAGTTAGGGTTGGAAAGAAAGAGTAGGAGCACAGAGGGGGAAACCATGAGTTCTGCTTGGGAAAGTCAGAGAAAGCCTCGTGAAAAAGGGGCATTGGCGTTGGGGGCTTTGCAGGATGGGTAGGAGTTCACTGGCTCTGCCTTCAAAACATGAAGAGGAGGAGGAGGTGAGTGCACTAGTCCAGAGGAGCAATGAGGAGGCATGGTTCTGGGGAGCAAAAATGGATAGGAAGAAGTGGACATTTTCTGGGTATATTTTCACTGAGTTGGGTATATTTTTATTTTGGCTCATTAAGCACCTTCTGTCATTGCCTCCAGCCCAGGGGTCCTGGATCCCCATCTTTCTAGAACCCTGTTCCTGCTGCTACTAATTGTGGCCCCCTCAGTCCACGGGGCCACCCCAAACCCTGAAGCCTGCCAGGTGTTCCAGTCAAGCAATGGCAGCTCCGTCAACTGCTACCCACCTGCCAAATTCCCCCGGCAGCTCCCAGCCGACACCATCTTCCTGTCTGTGGAGTTCCTCAATGTCACCCAGCTACCACCCGAGACCCTCCAGGGCATCCCTAACCTCCAGGACCTGCACCTTTCCAACAATGGGCTGGAGAAGCTCTCAGCCAAGTTCCTGTTGCCTGTGCCTCAGCTGAAGGTGCTCGATCTAACTAGCAACGCCCTGACCAAGCTGCCCCCCGGCCTCTTCCAGGGCTCAGCAACCCTCCACACCCTGGTGCTGAATCAAAACCAGCTGGAAGTCCTGGAAACCTCGTGGCTGCAGGGCCTGAAAGCCCTGAGGCATCTGGACCTATCCGGGAACCACCTCCGGACACTACCCTCCGGGCTGCTGGCCAACTTCACCGACCTGCGCATCCTTGACCTTGGCAATAACCAGCTGGAGTCTCTGCCCTCTGACCTTCTGAGGGGCCCCCTGAAGTTGGAACGGCTGCACCTGGAGGGCAACAGATTGCAAGCCCTAGAAAAGGGCCTGCTGGAGCCCCAGCCAAACCTGAGCTACCTTTTCCTGAGTGACAACCGTCTGGCCACGGTGGCGGCCAGCGCCTTCCAAGGTCTGAAGCAGCTGGACATGCTGGACCTCTCCAACAACTCACTGAGCAGCGTGCCCAAGGGGCTCTGGGCATCTGTGGGGCAGCCCGGGGCAGGCCGGGACATGAAGGATGGCTTTGACATCTCTGGTAACCCCTGGAATTGCGACCAGAACTTGGACGACTTCTATAAGTGGCTTGTGTGCAATAAAGACAAGATGTTCTTCCGGAATAACACATACTGCGTTGAGCCTAAAGCCATGCATGGCCAGACACTCCTGGCCGCGGCCATGTCTCATTTGAAGCTTAAGGCTGGGGTGGAGATGGATAGGAACGGCCTGGCAGAACACTGCACCCCATGAGGCAATTAGTTCCCTTTTCAGGGTGAGGCAGGCTTTCCACAGTTGCTAGACCCATTTTGCCCCTGCTTCCCAAAACACCCCTTAGGCTCACAGGCCTCCCTGCCTTTGCTCAAGCTTTGCTCATTCCTCTTCCAAGAATGCCTTCCCATTTCCCACATCGCTTGGTCTCCCAGCTCCCTCAGCACAGCCCTGGCCCACACTGGGGCTGTCTCTGACTCTGGCTCCCCGACTTTTGGGGGGCTCTCTGAGTGCAGGGCCTGGGGCTGAGGTGTCTCACTCAGTGAGGTGTCAGACATGAGGGGGTTAATAAATAATTGTCAGCCCTAGCTGGTTTGGCTCCGTGGATAGAGTGTCAGCCTAGGGACTGAAGGGTACCAGGTTCAATTCTGGTCAAGGGCACATGCGAGTTTCGGACTCGATCCCCAGTAGTGGGCGTGCAGGAGGCAGCCAATCAATGATTCTCTCTCATCATTGATGTTTCTTTCTCTCCCTTCCGCTCTGAAATCTATAAAAATAAAATAAAATGTAAAATATTTTTAAAAATAAAAATAAATGTCAAACGGAATTGGACAAATTGGCATTTACTGTGTTCCTGCATCTCCCAAGACAACTTCCTGCTCCTCCAGGATGAAGGAGGAAATAGGCATTACAGGCTGTGGGGTGCTGGACTTGAAATCTGAAGACCTGTGGCTCCTCCTCCTCCGCTCTCCTATCCTGAAGCTTAACTGGAAATAAAACTCTGACTATTGGCCGGGGTGTCATTTTACTGGTGGATTCCTGCCAGAGCCTGTGCCCTGGGGAAGGTTTAAATTAAACCAGATTGCTTCAGGTCTCCAAACAATTCGTCATGCTGGCCAGTGGTAGCCCAGGGCGCGGCCACCCAGGACAAGCATGGGCAGAAGCCAGGGCTGTGCTCTCAGAACTCAGGACCTAGAGCCACCTGCTGACAGTGCTGGGCATAGTGGGGCCAGGGTCAGATTTGGGGGGCCGGGGGTGTTTGGGTCATGCTCGGTTTTTTCAGCCCCCTGGAAGGAGTATCATGACCACATTGGTGATCATGCCAGGCGTGAAGATGAAAAAGCCAGGGTCTGGAGCTTGATTTGATTGAATTTAAATCAAATCCGTCAGTCACTGTGGGACCCAGGGCAAGTGGTTTAAGTGTTCTGAGCCTCAATTTGCTCATCTGTAAAATGGGGATCTCAGAGAATGGGCCAGTTTGGCTCCTGGTTAAGTGGTAGATTAAAAAAAAAAAAATGGAAACAGCCCTGGCCAGTAACTCGGTTGGTTAGCGCATTGTCCTGATATGCCAAGGTTGCAGGTTCCGTAGTCAGGGCACATACAAGAATCAAGCAATGAAGGCATAGATGGTGGAACAACAAATCAACGTTTCTCTCTCTCTCTCTCTCGCTCTCTCTCTCTCTCTCTCTCTCTCTCCCCCTCTCCCCCTCCCTCTCCTAAATAAATAAACATTTTCTAAAAATAGAAAGACATGAAGGACTTGCCCAAGGTCACTGGAGAAGGAGGTGGGAGTTGTGGTCGCCCCCCCTACCCCCCAAGGCAGCGAGGGTGGCAAGTGGCCAAACTTGGCCTACGGAAGTAGCTCAATTTTGGGGGCATCCACCATCCCCAAGTTGCTTTGGCAACCGCACAGTACTCGGGAGCACAAGGGCTCAAGAGCGTGGGGTCCTGAAGCCCCACCCCTGACACGCCCCTGGGCAGCCTTTCCCTATTGGTCAATCCCAAGAGGCTCCGCCTCCAGAGCCACTATAAGGCGGGCGGGGCCGGCAGAGGGCGGAGACTGGAGCCAGAGTCTGGGGTCGGCGGCAGTACCTGGGGCTGAGGCTGCGCGCGCCCAGGTGAGTGTCACCCGGGTGGCGTCCAAGAGCACCCAGCAGGCCCGGGGGCCCGAACTGGGTGGGCAGGCGAGGGCTCAGCGGCGTGGGGAGAGAAGGGGGTGACGGGCTGGAGCAGGTGGCTGAGACCCTTGGCCCAGTTGGCTGAAGCTCAGGACCCTGTTGGGCGGGGACCACAGCTCCGAAGGCACGGGGTAGGGATGACCTGCAGGCGGGGATCTGAGGTCAAACTCCCTGCTCTGAGTCAGCTTAAGCTGAGTGACCTTGCGCGCAGCATGGACCCCTGTGTGCCTCGGTTTCCCCGATCTGACTGGATTTATTGGGATTCTACAGTTACCGCCTGCATCCCTGTATGGGGCTGCTCGTGCAGTTCTGTCCAGGGTAGGGGCACCAGGGACCTCCCCTGCTTTGCAGAAGAGGAAACAGCCCAGAGAGGTGAAGGCACTTGTCCAAAGTCACACAGCAGGTAACGGCAGGATTGAAACCCTAAGCCCATGCTTTGAATCACTACAGGGGCCCCACTTTGCCAGAGGCTCTCCAGTGTGCACCTACTGTATGCAGAGTCTTGTGCACTGTCTGTGCTCCTCATGACATTCTGAGGTAGGGTATTATCATTACCTCGTTTTTTGGATGAGGAAACTGAGGCCCCAAGAAGGAACAAGACTTGCTGGAGTCACAGAGCCCAGACAGACAGAACCCAGGGCTTGGGAGGGAGCTTGGTGGGCTGGCCCCTTCACTCTGTCCTGTCCCCCAAGGTGACCCTATTTGCAGCAGGCATGTCAGAAGATGAGGCGGCTCAGACCCACCCACCCAGCTTGTGGGAGCAGGACCAGCAGGTGAGGGGCTGCACCTCCTCTGGAGCAGCACATGGGGAAGGGGGAGGGGGACAGTCCCTCCCTGAACAGCTGGGTACCCCTCCCACCTCTATCTCTGCTTTGAGCACCTCACTCTCAGGGCATGTTGGACCATGGAGGCTGGCATCTCTGCACCTCCTACCCATTTCCCAGAGGGGCACAGTGAGGCCTGGGAGGGGAGCACTTCTTCAAGCACACCCAGCTGGCTTACCTGGCCTCTGCCCAACCTTCCCCCTCCCACGTCTGGGTCTCCGCCTCTATCTCCCTGTTTCTGTGTCCACCATCGTGGCACTCTCATCAGCAACAATAATAGCAGCACTCACAGCATCCACCCTGCATCAGTCACTGTTCCAAGCACTTCACATACTTTGGCTCCTAGAATTCCCATCACAGCCCCAGAAACCCATTTTACAGATGAGACACGGAGGCACCAAGCAAAGCAGTTCACTCACTTGCCCAAGCTCACACCGCTCAGAGGTGGCCTAGTCAGAGCTGAATGCGGACAGTTTTGCCCCAGAGGCATGTACCCTTAAAGCCACCAGACTCAGAACTTGTCATGCTGTGTGTGTGCTGCTGACAGGAGCCTGGGAGCACCTTCACGTGGGCTCCTCTACTGCCCACAGCCAGGCGCTCCACATGCTTTCCCCCAGGCCCCTGGCCCACCCCCGGCTGGCCCCTAGGGAGGAAGTGGGCTAAAGTGAGGCTGAGCCTTCCACCTCCCTGGGGGCCCCTCTGACTGCACCCCTTCCCACAGAACGTGGTCCACCGAGTGGTGGCCCTGCCCCTGGTCAAGGCCACGTGCACTGCTGTCTCTGATGCTTACAGCGCAGCCAAGGGCAGGCACCCGCTCCTGGGCTCTGCCTGCCGCCTGGCTGAGCACTGCGTGTGCAGCCTCACCACCAGCGCCCTGGACCACGCCCAGCCACTGCTCAGCCACCTGCAGCCTCAGCGTGAGTCCCTCTGGCCAGGCAGTCCTGTGGTTGCCTCGTGGTTTCACCCTCTCATGCTCCATCCACGTGGCATGGCCTGAAGTGTGGACTCCCTGACCTGGGTGGTGTCCCTCCTCAGTCTTACCTGTCCTGTGCCTTTAGTCTGACTGCCCCCCACCACCACCTGTGTCATCCTTGCTCAGTACTGTGCCAGTGCCATCTCCCAGCCCCTCTTTGCCTGCCCCTCCCCTCTACCTGTTGGCATGTTATGTCTCACATCCTGGTCATCATCTGCCCATAGCAGCTTATTTGTGACCCCTCCTACGGTCACATTCCATCTGTCGTGAAGTTCTCCTCCCTTGTTGGTTGGCCTGTTAGGCCTTGGGCCCCCTTTACCTGTCCAACCTCCCTTCCCCGTCTGCCCCCTTGTCCTGAGGGCTGCCCCCACCTATCCGGATCCCCATATCTTCCTAGACCTGTGACCAGCTTGGGAGTCCACCCTGACAACCTGATGGGGGTGGGGACAGAAAGATTCTTGACTCCAGAAGGGGGCCACATAAGGTTCCCAGCCCAGGGCCTCCCCACTTCCTTCTTAGCTGGCTTGAGTGACCTTGAGCCTGCTCCCTGAGGCATCTGTGCTGAGCGTGGGTGTGGAGTCACCTTGGTGTTGGCAGGAGTCTGTGGCAGGGCAGAGGTGGGGAAAGCAGAGGAGGCAGGGCCCAGCCTGGGGGCCCACCACGCCCTCAGGGTCTCTAGCCCCTCAGGTCACCCCTTTCACAAAGGCCTCCCTTCATCTCTCCCTATTCCTCTCCCTCTCTCCCTTCTTTTTTCTCTGCTTCTCCCTCTAGCATCCCCTCCATCTGTGTCCTTCTCCTTCCTCATCTCCCAGATTCTCACTCTCTGCCTCTCCCTCTCTCCCCAGTGGCTACAGTGAACGATCTTGCCTGCAGGGGCCTCGACAAGCTGGAGGAGAAGCTACCCTTTCTCCAGCAACCTTCGGAGATGGTATGGCACAGATCGTGGGGATCTGCAGGGAGTGGAAGTGGGAGGGAGGAGGGCTGCCTCCCTCAGACCCAGCCAGAACCCCTCTGCCAGCTGGACTCTAGGACCAAATCAGGCTTTGGTCAATGCAAAAAACACCACACAGATGACAATACGCAGCACCCAGCCTGGCTGATGTGGCTCTGTTGACTGGGCATTGTTCAGTGCACCGAAAGGTTGCTGGTTCGATTCCTGGTCAGGGCACATGCCTGGGTTGTGGGCTCCATCCCCTGTGCGGGGTGTGCAGGACAGCTGATCGATGTTCCACTCTCACATTGATGTTTCTCTCTCTCCCTCTCCTTTCCTCTCTCTCTCTCTAAAAAAATCAATAAAAATGTGTTTTAAAAAAATAATCGGCACCCATATTTATCTAGCACTTACTATGTGCCAGTAGGTGCTGGTAACCCCTTTGGCCACCCTGTGAGGGAGAGATTTTATTTTCCTCCAATTTGTAGACAGGGGAATTGAGACCTAGAGCTGGGAAAGGGCCAGGGGTCCTTGACCCCCAGCCCCAGGAGCCAGGGAAGGGAGCGGAAAACTGACAGCACCTGGATCGGGGTCCGTCCCACCAGGTGGTGACCTCAGCCAAGGATGCAGTGGCCAGCGGTATGACAGGCATGGCGGGCTTGGCACGGCAGGGCCGGCGCTGGAGCGTGGAGCTGAAGCGTTCCATGAGCCACGCGGTGGACGTCGTGTTGGGCAAGTCGGAGGAGCTGGTGGACCACTTCCTGCCCATGACTGAGGAGGAACTCGGTGAGGCTGGTGTCCTCTTCACCTGCCCCCAAATCCTCCTGCCCAGTCCCCATCCCCAGAGGTTACAGATTAGAGAGGAGCCTTGGCCTGTTTGGCTCAGTGGATAGAACAGATTGAAGGGTCATGGGTTCGATTCCGGTCAAGGGTATGTACCTTGGTTGCAGGCTCGGTCCCCAGCCCCATAGGGGTGCGTGTGGGAGGCAACCAATCGATGTCTCTCTCTCACATCCATGTTTCTCTCTGTGTGTCTCTCCCCCTCCCTTCCATTCTCTCTAAAAACATCAATGGGAAAAATATCGTTGGGTGGGGATTAACAAA
>NW_006283788.1:549665-585610 GCF_000327345.1 Myotis davidii
ACCCGGCCCGCCCTCCCTCTCCACCTCCATGGCCCCCCAGCCCTCATCCTACTAGAAACCAGACAGGCCAGACCCCAAGGGCATAAGTGGCTTAAAGACTTGAGAGAGCTGTAGCCCTCCTAATTGTATTATCTGACATGTACCATGCCTTTTAAATGTTTTAATTCATTGCATGCACTTAACAATCAGATTTTGCCCTACAAATCCCAATTTCTGGCTTGCCTTGAAAAATTAGACACTTGGGGTGAATAGCATCTGCCCCCTTAAAGCCCACCTTCTCCAATGTTCTAATATTGTCTGCTGACCCTGGCGTCGATCTGACTTCTCAACCCCTCCTCTGGCACTAGAAGAACATATTGACGTACTTTGTCCTCCACAGAAAGGCTGTAAGGCATTTATGAAGCACTGACTGTTCCAGGCACTTGTGATATATTCTTTAAGAAGCAGTTTACTAGAGTGGTTAAGGCCAGTCTAGCAGTGGTTCTCAACCTGTGGGTCGTGATCCTTTCGCAGGGGTCGCCTAAGACCATCGGAAAACACATATATAATTACATATTGTTTTTGTGATTAATCACTATGCTTTAATTATGTTCAATTTGTAACAATGAAATTGGGGGTCACCACAACATGAGGAACTGTATTTAAGGGTCGAGGCATTAGGAACGTTGAGAACCACTGGCGGTGAGAGTGCCTGGGTTTGAATCATGGTTCTGCTTCTGGCACACTGTGGGACTTCACCTCTCTTTGCCTCAGTTTTCCCCATCTGTGAAATGGGGCTAATAATAGTGCCTACATCATAGGGCTTAGGGAATATTGAGAGTTGAATTTGGTAAAGGGAAACTACAAATTTGGGAGCCCATGAGCTTGTCCACCCAGAAGGAGGGTGAACAGATATGGAAGGGGTGTCCACACTGAACCCCTCTCCCCCATCCTGCCCTCCAGCGGAACTGGCGGCTGAGGCTGAGGGCCCGGAAGTGGGCTCAGTAGAACAGCAGAGGAGACATCGGGGCTACTTTGTGCGCCTGGGCTCCCTGTCAACACGACTCCGCCACCTGGCATATGAGCACTCTCTGGGGAAACTGAGGCAGAAGAAACATCATGCCCAGGACACACTGGCCCAGCTGCAGGAGACACTGGAGCTGGTGAGAGCCCTCTGCCTGCCCCCACCCTGTAATGCTGGCCAGTAAGCATGGATTGAACGCCAGCCGAGTACCTGGTCTCGTGCTAGACTGAAGGGGGAGGCAGAACTGGTCTCAGCTGCCTCTAGCTGTGCATGTTCAGGGCTGGGGAAGAGGGTGCCTGGGGCTGGAGGAGCTTACGGGGTGTTGAGACTCAGCCTGGGGAGTAAAGAAGGGGTTTTGTGGAGAAGTAGGAGCTGGAATTTATAGGCAGTTAAGGTAGGTCCAAACAGGGAGAAGGTACTTCTTCCCTCGCTCTCCTGCCACCAATTCCAATCCTCTGCACCCTTTAGGTTCCAGTGCACACCCAGCTTCTTGTCTCACCGTCCATCCCTCCCTGCTCCAAAGGAACATGGCAGCCCCTGCTTACTGGGCTAAGTGTAGATGCCGTAGCCTGCCTGTCCCACATCCCTCTCATCTCAATCGCAGCAGCTCCGTTCTCAAACCCTCCCTCATCTGACACATCAGCCATACTGTCAGCTCTGCCCTCAAAGTCTACCCTGAACCTGCCCACGTGTCCTCCCTCTGCTTCCTCCATCCACCTGCCTCCAGCTCTCATGCTTGCACACCGTCACCCAGTTCTCCTCCCACAGCAGCCAACAGAGGGCACCTGTGAGCACCTGAGTACAATGTCCTCAAGGTTCATCCATTTTGTAGCATGTATCAGAACCTCCTCCTTTTTTATGGCTCAATAATATTCCACCATATGGATGGGCCACAATTTATTTCTATTCATCTTTTAACACATGCCCTGTCCTGGGTACTGAAGACACAGTGCTCCTTCAGGACGCTCACAGGCCAGTCAGGGGATCAGGGTCAAAATGGGGAACACGGCAGGTGCTCTGGGACCCAGAGATGGATCACGCAGCCAGAAGGGGAGGAGGGAGGGCTTCCTGGAGGGGGTGATGTCCACATTGAGACTTGAACTGGAATGAACCAGCGGGGGAGGTGAGGCGGAGGGAAGAGTGTACGTGGCTGAGGGACCAGCATGAGCACATGCCTGGCGGTGAGTCTGAGCTTCAGGAGAACCACAGGTCACAGGGTCAGCAGAGGCAGAGGATTCAATGAACAGGCTCCAGGCTGGGTCAGCAGGTGCAGAAGGCTGCACACAGCAAGTGTTCCCGAAGTGCTTATTGAGGCCGGCTCCTCCAACCCCCCAAGTCCTCCACCTCTGATAAACACTTTTCCGGTTCCCACAGATTGACCTCGTGCAGTGTGGAATGACCCCCACCACCCCAGCCCGCCCTGGGAAAGTGCATGAGCTGTGGGGGGACTGGAGTCTGAGCACCCTGGAGAACGGCCGCCGCCGTAGTCAGGTAGGACGGTAGGATGGGAGTGGTTCTGGATCCACCCGGGGTTGCCAGGGGCCATGACTGAGCTATGAATAACCAACTGCTGAGGTAGCTGGTTGGAGTGCCCATGGGGAAACTGAGGTAAGTTGACAGTCCTATTGGGTGCCCACAGGAGAAACTAAGGCAGGGCTTGGTCTATTGTGTGCAGGGAGGAAACTGAGACAGAGTGATGCAGTCCTGTTGGGTATCCATTAGAGAAACTGATGCAGGAAAGTCTCTTTGTGGGTCTTTGAGGGAAACCTTCCCGATTCCTGCTTTTGGGAGGCAGGGCTGTCTCATTGTGTCCATGGGTGAAAAAAAGGCAGGGAGATAGTCCCATTGTGTCCATGGGGAGATTGAGACGGGGTGGCAATACCATTGTGTCCATGGGAAAAGGGAGGTAGGGCTCGGTCCCAGTGTGTACCTATGGGGAGACTGAGGCAGGGTGACAGTCGTGGTGTGTCCATGAGTAAACTGAGGCAGGACAGCCGTCTCAGCATGTGTCCATCTGGAACACTGAGGCCCCCCTTGCCTCCCCTCCCCACAGGTGGAGCTGGAAACACTGGTATTGTCCCGAAGTCTGATGCGGGAGCTACAGAGCTCAGTGGACGCACTGGAAACCAGCGTGCGGGGCCTGCCCCGGGATGCCCAGGAGAAGGTGGCCGAGGTGCGGCGCAGCGTGGACACCCTGCAGGCGGCCTTCGCTGACGCGCGTTGCTTCAGGGATGTGTCAGCCTCGGTGTTGGCCGAGGGCCGGGGCAGAGTGGCCCGGGCCCATGCCTGCGTGGACGAGCTGCTAGAGTTGGTGGTGCAGACCATGCCGCTGCCCTGGCTCGTGGGGCCCTTTTCGCCCATCCTCATAGAGCGGTCTGAGCCCCTACCTGGCCTGGAGAACCTGGTGGACGAGGTCGTGGGGGGCCCTGACCCCCGCTGGGCGCATCTGGACTGGCCGGCCCAGCAGAGAGCCTGGCAGGCCCAGCACCGGAATGGGCTAGGTCTCCCGGAGGACATTCCAGAGGAGCCTGAGCCCCCCAGTCGCCCCAAACACACCTTGATGCCAGAGCTGGACTTCTGATCCCTTGGAGCCTCACTGCCAGTGGCAGCAGGAGGCTGCCCTACACTGCCATAGCCTGCTGCCCTCTAGTGGCCACACAGAAGCACAACAGCCAATGCCTTTACCCTGGCCCAGGCACGGAGTTGGGGGTTCCCGTGGAATTCTGACTCTGGACCAGCTACTCTGACATCAGACCCTTCCCAATCTTTCCCTTGGACATATGAGGACATGAACCTGAGTCAGGTCTGACTAGTCTCCAGCTGGATTCATCTGTCTGTAGTCACCTGTTCCTCACCCCAAGAAGCTGATCAAAGCTCCTCAGAGAAACACATTTTGCCCAGTGGCTTATATTTGGGGTTTTGAAAAACAAGCATCCACCTGCTCCCCCAGCTTGTACATCCTGGACTGAGGGGTCCCCAAAGATGCCGGGCTGCACCAATTGGCCCAGCCGGACCCACTTGCTTTGCTGTTTGGGGTATGCTCTCCAGAATAAAGGTGCTTCATGTTGTTCAAAGGCCCATGGCCTCTGTTCTGGCTGGAATGAGTCTCAGTTACAGGGCGCCCGGGGGGCCTCAGAGGTGTGATGTATGACACAAGCCAGGGTTCGAGATTTGAAAGGAGTGATGCCTACTTCCCCCCAACCCCTCCCTCCCGCTTGCCATCCTGTCTGTACTTCTACCTTTAGTGTCCAGCCCACCTGGCTTAAGCATTGCACTCAGATGTAGCTTCCTGGAGTGAAAGTTCACACTAGTATAAATGAATGTCTTGGAACTGCAGGGAGCAGGATCTTGAGGAGAAAGAAGTTAGAGGGGTCAGTCCTCCTATGCACACCTCCCTGCACCCACCGTTGCTGATCTTGCTGTGGTTTCTCCACTGATCAGGACTGGGGAGACAGAGACAGGGCAAGGGCCATTGGCCAGTCTCATGGGGGTCCTCCCATCTTCTGACCACATTCTTGGCTGCCCCTCAGACTCCCTAGTGGCCAGGCAGGGTGTTGGGAAACCATAGCATGATTCGGTGAGGTCAGGATGGCCCCTGGCTTCCCTGGGACCCAGCCCAGGGGCAGCTCTGGGAGCCCTGACCACTTCCCACTGGTCGGATTCACTTCCCTGCCCCTGCTCGGAACCGCCTGGCTCCCTGTTGCCCTGGGGCTGAGTCCCAGCCTTGCCTGCAGGTGGTTAGGCAACTTATTTTTCCTCTAAACGTTTCTCCTCAGAAAAATGGGTAAGTCATGCCCAGTCCTAGTAAACACCTCACCCACAGAAGCTATTATTCACTCATTCATTCAACAAATACAGGGTATCCCCCAAAATATATACACACTTTGAATAATTCCTAATTCCAATGGGTTAAATCTGAAAAGAAACATCAATTGAGCTATCAGCTGTTAAAAGTGTGTAAACTTTTTTTTGGAACAACCTGTATTTATAAAGCATGTGCTGTGTGCTAGGCAGTTCTCCACCTTGGGGACACGGCAGTGACAAAATGGATAAAATTCCTGCCCCTCTATGACCTGACAATACAGTATGGAACAGGCAATGTACAAGAAAAATAAGTAAATTACTATTTCTAGTGTTAGTAGAATAAGAAAAATAAAAGGGGAGGACAATGGGTAGTATGTGGGCATTTGAGGAGAGATGTTTATTTTTAAATAAAAGAGGGGTTCCAGAAAGGCCCTCTGAGGTGACATATGAGCAAAGACTGGAGAACATTCCAGGTAGAAGGCACAGCCTGCACCAAGATCCCGGGGCAGGACCTTGCCTGGCCTGTTGGAGAAACAGTAAGGAGGGCTGTGTGGCTGGAGCAGAGTGGGGGGGACGGGGGGGAGGAAGGGAGTACACGAAGGCAGGGAGAGAGGACAGGGGCAAGTCGTCCAGGGCCTATGGGCCACAGGGAGAACTTGGGCCAAGGCAGGTGGGAGCCCTGAAGAGCTATGGCCAGAAAGGGGACAAAACCTGAGTTGGTATTGATTTCAGAGAGGAAGGAAGGAGAGCGATAGAAACATCGATAAGAGAGAATCATTGATTGGGTGTCTCCTGCATGCCCTACACGGGGATCGAGCCCACAAACCAGGCATGTGTCATGACTGAGAATCGAACCGTGACCTCCTGGTTCATAGGTCGATGCTCAACCAGAACCACACTGGCCAGGCCATTTTATTACTTTTGCTGGAGGGAGGGACACACCCAGGATCCAGCTCCCCAGTCCTGCAATGTCACCTTTAGGAAGTGTTGGCTAAGGAGAGAGGCTGGGGAATCCCCCTTTTTGTTCCTTGACTGACTCCAAGGAGACAACCTGAGGGTCATCAGGCCCAACAGCAGGACCCTCCCTTCTCCCAGCTCAGAGCCCAGAGCCACCAGCTGGATCTTTCCCAACCCCCACCAGCATGGCTGTGATCCCTGTTTCAGGGGCAGGCCAGGAAGGGCATGGCAGTCACTCCTCTGCTCATCTGAGCACCCATCCACAGACAGTCCGCTCTACACACAGGCACAGGGTCTGGGTCTAAATCCTGTCTCTGCCACTTCCTGGCTCTGTGGCCTTAGGTACAAAATACCTCCTCCAGGAAGCCACCTTGGATTGGCCCAAGCCTACCAGGCCTGCTTCTCACGGGCCCCGGGCCCAGCACCTTTCCCCTGCTCTCAGTACTGGGCCACCTCTGCCCACAGCACCCGCCCCCACCAAGCTGAGTGAGTCACAAGCCATCCTATGTTCCAGGCTCTGTTGGAGCTGTTTTGGTCTGTGTCGTCCCCTTTCTCAAGGGAAGTCCCTTCCGGAGAGTGGCATGTCCCACCCCTGCCGAGGACAGACTCTGCTCCTCTCTGCCTGGACCATGCTAAGCTCATGTCTGCTGAGCACCTGCTGGGTACCAGGCACACGGATAAACAGGTTACATGTGTGACCTCATTTCACACTCACAACCACCCTATGAGTTGGCCCATTTAATCAAACATTTATTAAGTGCCAACTGTGTACCAGGTACTGTTCTATTGCAGGGAACACGGGGAGGGAGGCAGCTATATGGATGTTTGGGGGAAAGTGCTATAGGCAGAAGGCATAGCCCATGCAAAGGCCCTGAGGCAGGACCATGCCCAAAGATTTGGAGAAATTGCAAGGAGGCCCCTGTGGCTGGACTGATCAAAGAGGTAAGAGCCAGGGGAAATGAAGGGCACAACATTGTGGGCCAGTGAGGAGCCGAAGGGGAAACTGCAGCAAGGCATCCCAGAACTGAGATTTGAACCATGTCCATCTCATGGCTGGAAAGAATAGACCAAGAGGGCATATAGGCTGTGTCTAAGGAACATAGGATGGCCTGGGAATCACTCAGCTTGGTGGGGCGGGTGCTGTAGGCAGAGGTGGCCCAGTACTGAGAGCAGGGGAAAGGTGCTGGGCCCGGGGCCCATGCAAGCTGGGCCAGGCAGGCAGGCACGTGACCCTCTAGGGCCCTCCCCCAGCAGGCTGGCTGCCTGCCTCTGCAGGCCAGGCCTGCGCCTGCCCCAGACCCTATAAGGCCTGGGAGCTGAAAGCAGAGCCAGCTGCCAGCTGCGCCGCCAGTCACTCCAAAGGACCCTCTCGCAGTCCAGGTGAGCAATGCCAGGGTGAGGCAAGATCTCCAGGTGGGTGTCAGGGAAAGTCTGGGGGCTATGGGTGCGGGGCAGGAGGCGTGGGAACCCCATTTATAAACCATCTCTGCCCCCTCCCAGCTGCTTAGAGTATTAACATGTCTGCTCAAGAGGAAGGAGGCCGGAAGCCCCACAAACCCAAGGGCAAGGTGAGGAGAGGTATGGGAGGGGGAGATCCCTGCTAAGGCCTGGAGACCCCCAGAACCTTGCAAAGGTGACTGCCACAGCCCTCAGATCTGGGAGTTTTCTGGGTGGGGTGGGAGGGCTCTGAGAGCCAAGGTGCTAACTCTTCCCTCCTGTCCCAAGCTGGGGGTGGGGGCAGACTTCAGCTCCTTTCCTACTTTGTGACCCTCGGCTAGCCACAGCACCCCTCTCAGCCTCAGTTTACCCATTTGTGAAATGGGGGCTGTGGAAGGCGGCCTTGGAGACTCAAAGGAGGACCTTTTCCTCCTTCCATGGGAGGCCGGCTGCATCTGCCCATTGTCCAGACTAGGAAACTGAGGCTTGAAACTCAAGATCACCCAAAAACAAGAGCCTGAGAGGTGTGGAAGCTCAGGGTTTGTTTGATGCTTCCCACCACCCCATCCCATCTCGGCCCAACCTGCTCATGCTGTCCCCTCCCCACATAGACCCTGAGCAACTTCTTGGGGTTCCTGCCTGGCTTCAGTTCTGCCCGGAACCTGGTGGCCAACGCTCACAGCTCAGCAGGAGAGGCCCAGCCAGTAGCTGATTCCACAGGTACTCCTACCCCCGATGCCGCCCATCCCCAGGCCCAGGGTGAGTACACAGCTCGATAGGGTGGGGGGTCTGGGGAGACTCCAGGAATAGGAAATCCCCTAGCAGGAACTTCTGGCCACTTTGGGACATTTCATATGTGCCTGCATCATCTAAATCGACACTGTATGACTGTCAACACTCATTTAGCACCAGATGAGGAAACTGAGGCATAAATATGGCAAGTGAGTGGCCCAAGGTGCATAATCAGCAAAAGTGGGGGTGTGAACACAGCCTAGCTCCCTTCAGTACCATCCACACTTTCCACCCCCACCCCACTTCCCATCACCCATTTCTGATGCCTGTGGACCAGGGCCTGGGTGTTCTGCAGGCAGACCTTGTTGGGGATGGCAATCCTGGTTCCCCAAGAGGGACAGTGGCTTCCCTGGGATGGCAGAGCCTGGGGGTCTCCCCACCCTCGTTACTCAGCCAGAGTACTCAGGACACATCGGGGGGGCTGGTGCACGGGTGGGGGAGGGGGAGACGACCCAGGTTTGGGTGGCTGCCCAGGCTGGGCCTCATTCTGGGCCGAGCCCTTGGCAGCTGACTTCTGCTCCACATACCCAGGCCTGACAGGCAACTGCCAGCTGTAGCAGAGGTGGGGCGGGGCCCTGACTCCTCTCTCTGCAATCTCCCTGGGTGGGCGTCCAGCACCCAGGACTCAAGTGGAGAAAACACCAGGGAGATGTTCAGTTCCAGGGGACTGAGGTCCTGGGGGGTCGAAAGGAGCCAAGCCCGTGGCCATAGATGTCACCTCCTGCTGTCCCTGGCGGAGTGGCTGGGACATTCCTGACCTTTTGGGCTGTGCCCGCCAATTGCGCAATGGGCACCAGAGCAGCTGATGCCAGCCCGCTTCCCTCGCATTCCCTGGGGTGCCTGACCAGCTTCTGTCCCCATAGCAGCTACCGACCCGAAGCAGATGGCCAGAGAGGTGGAAAAGCTGCCGTCGCCTTCAGACAAGGTGAGTGGCTGTCAGAGTCTGGTCTGATGGCCTCTGCCTCCCTCGGGAATGTTTTGGTTCCTGCCCACGGAGAGAGCAGACATCCCTCTAAGCCTCCACTGCCACACCTGTGAAATGGGTGCAGTACTGCCTCACTGCCCACATGGACAGGCTCCAAACTACAGACCACCCCTCACTCTCTGTTTAGCATGATGGGAACCAAACAGCAACTCACCATGTGTCAGGCTCTGGACACTGTGCTTTATACGTGCTGCTTAATAGTTAATCCTCCCAACCACCCTGTGAGGAAGGGAGTAAGTAGTTCCCCGCACGACAGCTGAGGCACAGAGAAACTGAGACGCCCGCCAGAAGTCATATACCAGGTCATGGTAGTTTGCGACTTGAACCCAGGGGCAGTCAGAGGCTGAACTACACCAACGCTACATCCACCCTTGGTCCTGAATACATGGTGACCGCCCATGTTATCCTGTCCCCAAGGCTGGGCCAAGTGGAGGGACTGATGTAAGCCAGCTGAGGCCACAGAGGGTGCAGAGCCCTGATAGGAACTCTTCCGCCCAGCACATGCCCCCACTCTGGTCTTCCTAGTCTCCCTCTGCCCTCAGCCCAAGCAGATCTTAGCATCTCAGAAGGGGAAGAACCTCGCCAGGTCCTTCTGGCTGAAATTAAAACAGACCCCTTGCCCCTTCTCCATTTATGCAATTCTTTTCTACTCCTCTACACTCATGTTAACTGAACACCTACTATCTGCAAAGTGCAGATAATCCTTAATCCATAATCCTTGAAGGTGGTGCTATTTTAATCACTTTTCAGAAACTGGCTCAGAGAGGGGAATGTGGATTTCACACAGCGAGTGCAGTAAAGCCGAGATTTGAACCTGGGTCTCTGCGGGCACAGATCCCAAGGTGCCCACTTGATTTAATCCTGGGCAGGAAGCAGGTAGTGAGAATAAACTTCTCAATGTCAGTACTGTGGCTATTTGGGGCAGGATCATTCTTGGTTGTGGGTCTGTCCTGGGCACTATGGGATGTTGCACAGCATGCCAGGCCCACAGGCAATCAATGTAAGTAGCGCCCCGTGCCCCCAGCCACAACAATCACAGATGTCCCCAAACTTGCCCAATGTCTCCAGGGAGATGGGGGGGTGGGGGGAGGAGGCTGGATCTCCCCAGGTGAGAATCACTGAATAAAAAATAGCATACTCACGGCTGAACCTGAGTTGTGGCAACCCTGAGGCCATTACAACCCTTTGGTATGGGTTGAAACTTCCATTGGGTAGGTTAAAAATAATTAGTTATTGACAATTTCCTATGGCTCGAACCCAATACTTGTCCCTGTACTTGTGTGGTTACCACTTTCCCAAATGTTTATTCCCTTCTCTTAGTTGAATACATTCATTTTAATGAACAATTTGGTCTCCCCACTGTAATGGGGAAACCAGGCTCAAATTCTGCTAAAAAAGAACAAAAAAACATAATTCAATGGCTTGCTGAGCCTAAGGCATGGATACCACCAAGGCACCTTGTCAAGGGTTGCAGAGGTGTTAGGGACCCGCTGTCAGCAGGGGACCTATTGGATCAGAGAAGTGATTTGACGTAGTGATGGGCTTGTGAAGGCTGTGTCCTGAAGGCCGTGGGTGCCTCGCGGGTGGGAAGGAGGCAGGGCCTCTGGGTGACAGATACCACTTACCAGGCCCATCAGGAATCAGGCTGGCAGAAGTCTGCCTCCCGGCTCTGCTCGTGACCACACATGTCCTTTCTCATCAGATGATCTCTGGGGTGAAGGACCAGGTGTGCTCCACGATGACCAAAACGAAAGATGCCATCTCCTCCGGAGTGGCCAACGTGACAGACTCAGCTAAAGGTGTGCTTCAGGGAGCTCTTGGCATGTCCCAACCTGACCACACTGGAACCAAGGAGGCTGTGGCCAGTGGGGTCGCAGGGACAGTGGAGATAGCCAAAGGGACCTTTCAGACTGGTGTGGATACCACCAAGACGTTCCTCACTGGCACCAAGAACACCATCTGCAGTGGAGTGACTGGTGCTGTGAATATGGCGACAGGGGCTGTACAGGGGGGCCTGGACACCACCAAGACAGTCCTGACTGGCACCAAAGACACAGTGTCCGCTGGCCTCACTGGGGCAATGGGAATGGCCAAGGGTGCTGTTCAGACGGGTGTGGACACCTCTAAGACCATCCTGACCGGCACCAAAGACACAGTGTCCACTGGACTCACCGGGGCAGTGGGTGTGGCCAAAGGTGTCGTCCAAACTGGCATGGACACCACCAAAACAGTCCTGACTGGCACCAAAAACACAGTGTCTGCTGGCCTCACCGGGGCAATGGGTATGACTAAGGGTGCTGTCCAGACCGGTGTGGATACCACCAAGACGGTCCTCACTGGCACCAAAGACACTGTGTCCACTGGCCTCACGGGGGCAATGGACGTAGCCAAGGGTGCCGTCCAAACTGGCATGGACACCTCCAAGACCATCCTAACTGGCACCAAAAACACAGTGTCCACTGGCCTCACGGGGGCAATGGACGTAGCCAAAGGTGCCGTGCAAACTGGCATGGACACCACCAAGACTGTTCTCACTGGCACCAAAGACACTGTGTCCACTGGCCTCACCGGGGCAATGGGCATGGCCAAGGGTGCTGTTCAGACCGGTGTGGACACCACCAAGACAGTCCTCACTGGCACCAAAGACACTGTGTCCACTGGACTCACCGGTGCAGTAGGTGTGGCCAAGAGTGCCGTCCAGACGGGTGTGGACACCTCCAAGACCATCCTGACTGGCACCATAGACACAGTGTCCGCTGGCGTCACCGGGGCTGTGGGTGAAGCCAAGAGTGCTGTCCAGACGGGTGTGGACACCGCCAAGACCATCCTGACTGGCACCATAGACACAGTGTCCGCTGGCGTCACCGGGGCTGTGGGTGAAGCCAAGAGTGCTGTCCAGACGGGTGTGGACACCGCCAAGACCATCCTGACTGGCACCATAGACACAGTGTCCGCTGGCGTCACCGGGGCTGTGGGTGAAGCCAAGAGTGCTGTCCAGACGGGTGTGGACACCGCCAAGACCATCCTGACTGGCACCATAGACACAGTGTCCGCTGGCGTCACCGGGGCTGTGGGTGAAGCCAAGAGTGCTGTCCAGACGGGTGTGGACACCGCCAAGACCATCCTGACTGGCACCATAGACACAGTGTCCGCTGGCGTCACCGGGGCTGTGGGTGAAGCCAAGAGTGCTGTCCAGACGGGTGTGGACACCGCCAAGACCATCCTGACTGGCACCATAGACACAGTGTCCGCTGGCGTCACCGGGGCTGTGGGTGAAGCCAAGAGTGCTGTCCAGACGGGTGTGGACACCGCCAAGACCATCCTGACTGGCACCATAGACACAGTGTCCGCTGGCGTCACCGGGGCTGTGGGTGAAGCCAAGAGTGCTGTCCAGACGGGTGTGGACACCGCCAAGACCATCCTGACTGGCACCATAGACACAGTGTCCGCTGGCGTCACCGGGGCTGTGGGTGAAGCCAAGAGTGCTGTCCAGACGGGTGTGGACACCGCCAAGACCATCCTGACTGGCACCATAGACACAGTGTCCGCTGGCGTCACCGGGGCTGTGGGTGAAGCCAAGAGTGCTGTCCAGACGGGTGTGGACACCGCCAAGACCATCCTGACTGGCACCATAGACACAGTGTCCGCTGGCGTCACCGGGGCTGTGGGTGAAGCCAAGAGTGCTGTCCAGACGGGTGTGGACACCGCCAAGACCATCCTGACTGGCACCATAGACACAGTGTCCGCTGGCGTCACCGGGGCTGTGGGTGAAGCCAAGAGTGCTGTCCAGACGGGTGTGGACACCGCCAAGACCATCCTGACTGGCACCATAGACACAGTGTCCGCTGGCGTCACCGGGGCTGTGGGTGAAGCCAAGAGTGCTGTCCAGACGGGTGTGGACACCGCCAAGACCATCCTGACTGGCACCATAGACACAGTGTCCGCTGGCGTCACCGGGGCTGTGGGTGAAGCCAAGAGTGCTGTCCAGACGGGTGTGGACACCGCCAAGACCATCCTGACTGGCACCATAGACACAGTGTCCGCTGGCGTCACCGGGGCTGTGGGTGAAGCCAAGAGTGCTGTCCAGACGGGTGTGGACACCGCCAAGACCATCCTGACTGGCACCATAGACACAGTGTCCGCTGGCGTCACCGGGGCTGTGGGTGAAGCCAAGAGTGCTGTCCAGACGGGTGTGGACACCGCCAAGACCATCCTGACTGGCACCATAGACACAGTGTCCGCTGGCGTCACCGGGGCTGTGGGTGAAGCCAAGAGTGCTGTCCAGACGGGTGTGGACACCGCCAAGACCATCCTGACTGGCACCATAGACACAGTGTCCGCTGGCGTCACCGGGGCTGTGGGTGAAGCCAAGAGTGCTGTCCAGACGGGTGTGGACACCGCCAAGACCATCCTGACTGGCACCATAGACACAGTGTCCGCTGGCGTCACCGGGGCTGTGGGTGAAGCCAAGAGTGCTGTCCAGACGGGTGTGGACACCGCCAAGACCATCCTGACTGGCACCATAGACACAGTGTCCGCTGGCGTCACCGGGGCTGTGGGTGAAGCCAAGAGTGCTGTCCAGACGGGTGTGGACACCGCCAAGACCATCCTGACTGGCACCATAGACACAGTGTCCGCTGGCGTCACCGGGGCTGTGGGTGAAGCCAAGAGTGCTGTCCAGACGGGTGTGGACACCGCCAAGACCATCCTGACTGGCACCATAGACACAGTGTCCGCTGGCGTCACCGGGGCTGTGGGTGAAGCCAAGAGTGCTGTCCAGACGGGTGTGGACACCGCCAAGACCATCCTGACTGGCACCATAGACACAGTGTCCGCTGGCGTCACCGGGGCTGTGGGTGAAGCCAAGAGTGCTGTCCAGACGGGTGTGGACACCGCCAAGACCATCCTGACTGGCACCATAGACACAGTGTCCGCTGGCGTCACCGGGGCTGTGGGTGAAGCCAAGAGTGCTGTCCAGACGGGTGTGGACACCTCTAACACCATCCTGACTGGCACCAAAAACACAGTGTCCGCTGGCCTCACCGGGGCTGTGGGTGTAGCCAAGAGTGCTGTCCAGACTGGCATGGACACCTCCAAGACAGTCCTGACTGGCACCAAAGACACAGTGTCCACTGGCCTCACTGGGGCAATAGGAATGGCCAAGGGTGCCGTCCAAACTGGAATGGACACCTCTAAGACCATCCTGACTGGCACCAAAGACACAGTGTCCACTGGCCTCACCGGGGCAGTGGGTGTAGCCAAGAGTGCTGTCCAGACTGGCATGGACACCTCCAAGACCATCCTAACTGGCACCAAAAACACAGTGTCCACCGGACTCTCTGGTGCAATGGACGTAGCCAAAGGTGCCGTGCAAACTGGCATGGACACCACCAAGACGGTTCTCACTGGCACCAAAGACACTATGTCCACGGGACTCACCGGTGCGGTAGGTGTGGCCAAGAGTGCTGTCCAGACGGGTGTGGACACCTCCAAGACCATCCTGACTGGCACCAAAGACACCGTGCTCGCTGGCATAACTGGAGCAATGGGAATGGCCAAGGGTGCCGTCCAAACTGGCATGGACACCTCCAAGACAGTCCTGACTGGCACCAAAGACACAGTGTCTGCTGGCATAACTGGAGCAATGGGAATGGCCAAGGGTGCCGTCCAAACTGGCATGGACACCTCCAAGACAGTCCTGACTGGCACCAAAGACACAGTGTCCGCTGGCATAACTGGAGCAATGGGAATGGCCAAGGGTGCCGTCCAAACTGGCATGGACACCTCCAAGACAGTCCTGACTGGCACCAAAGACACAGTGTCTGCTGGCATAACTGGAGCAATGGGAATGGCCAAGGGTGCCGTCCAAACTGGCATGGACACCTCCAAGACAGTCCTGACTGGCACCAAAGACACAGTGTCTGCTGGCATAACTGGAGCAATGGGAATGGCCAAGGGTGCCGTCCAAACTGGCATGGACACCTCCAAGACAGTCCTGACTGGCACCAAAGACACAGTGTCTGCTGGCATAACTGGAGCAATGGGAATGGCCAAGGGTGCCGTCCAAACTGGCATGGACACCTCCAAGACAGTCCTGACTGGCACCAAAGACACAGTGTCTGCTGGCATAACTGGAGCAATGGGAATGGCCAAGGGTGCCGTCCAAACTGGCATGGACACCTCCAAGACAGTCCTGACTGGCACCAAAGACACAGTGTCTGCTGGCATAACTGGAGCAATGGGAATGGCCAAGGGTGCCGTCCAAACTGGCATGGACACCTCCAAGACAGTCCTGACTGGCACCAAAGACACAGTGTCTGCTGGCATAACTGGAGCAATGGGAATGGCCAAGGGTGCCGTCCAAACTGGCATGGACACCTCCAAGACAGTCCTGACTGGCACCAAAGACACAGTGTCTGCTGGCATAACTGGAGCAATGGGAATGGCCAAGG
Source organism: Myotis davidii (assembly GCF_000327345.1). Classification (NCBI taxonomy): domain Eukaryota; kingdom Metazoa; phylum Chordata; class Mammalia; order Chiroptera; family Vespertilionidae; genus Myotis; species Myotis davidii. The sequence goes on from NW_006283788.1 coordinate 565,096, forward strand.
GTGCCGTCCAAACTGGCATGGACACCTCCAAGACAGTCCTGACTGGCACCAAAGACACAGTGTCTGCTGGCATAACTGGAGCAATGGGAATGGCCAAGGGTGCCGTCCAAACTGGCATGGACACCTCCAAGACAGTCCTGACTGGCACCAAAGACACAGTGTCTGCTGGCATAACTGGAGCAATGGGAATGGCCAAGGGTGCCGTCCAAACTGGCATGGACACCTCCAAGACAGTCCTGACTGGCACCAAAGACACAGTGTCTGCTGGCATAACTGGAGCAATGGGAATGGCCAAGGGTGCCGTCCAAACTGGCATGGACACCTCCAAGACAGTCCTGACTGGCACCAAAGACACAGTGTCTGCTGGCATAACTGGAGCAATGGGAATGGCCAAGGGTGCCGTCCAAACTGGCATGGACACCTCCAAGACAGTCCTGACTGGCACCAAAGACACAGTGTCTGCTGGCATAACTGGAGCAATGGGAATGGCCAAGGGTGCCGTCCAAACTGGCATGGACACCTCCAAGACAGTCCTGACTGGCACCAAAGACACAGTGTCTGCTGGCATAACTGGAGCAATGGGAATGGCCAAGGGTGCCGTCCAAACTGGCATGGACACCTCCAAGACAGTCCTGACTGGCACCAAAAACACAGTGTCCGCTGGCCTTACCGGTGCAGTAGGTGTAGCAAAGAGTGCCATACAGACCGGTGTGGACACCTCCAAGACGATCCTGACTGGCACCAAAGACACAGTGTCTTCTGGCCTCACCGGGGCAATGGGTGTAGCTAAGGGTGCCGCCCAAACTGGCATAAATACTTCAAAGACTGTTCTTGAGGGAACCAAAGACACGGTGTCCACTGGACTCACTGGGGCAATGGGTATGGCCAAGTGTGCTGTCCAGACTAGTGTGGACACCTCCAAGATCTTCTTGACTGGCACCAAAGACACAGTATCCACTGGCCTCAATGGGGCAATGGGTTTCACCAAGGGCGCTGTCCAGATTGGTCTGGGCACTATACAGAATTGGTTACCTGGTGCTGGGGAAAGCTCCTATGGTGGACTCACCAATGACCAGGAGATTGACAAATTTGGGCAACAAACTGTGCTGAACCCCCTGGATGCTTCATCCTGCATGGTTTCCAGCCTCCCTGACACTCTCTGTGCCAGCCATGTCCTTGCCACAGAAGCCATTGCAAGTACCCAGAGCCGTGGTTCCACTGTGGCAGCATTCACACAAGGAACCTCACTGGGCACAGAGGATGCGGGGTGCATGGCCACCATGCACAGCCATGAAGGTGTCATGGGCTTCATGACACTCCCAGAGGAACTGAGGATCTTCCACCCCATGAACGCTGAGGAGCAAGGTAAGGACTAGCGGTCCTAGTGGGTGCTTGTCATCTGTCCAACCCAAGATCTGGATGCCACAAGGGGATTCAGGTTGAGTAATCCCATCTTCCCTTCCAGCTCAGTTGGTGGCTTCTGAGCCTGGGCCCAGGGTACCCGCAGCAGACCAGAGCAGTTACTTCGTGCGTCTTGGTGACCTGGCCCACGGCTTTCGCCAGCGGGCTTTCGAGCATACCCTGAGCCATCTGCAGCATGGCCAGTTCCAGGCTAGGGCCACACTGGCCCAGCTTGAGGACTCCATCAGGCTGGTAAGAGTGTTCCCCTCTCCAGGGTGCCTTTCTCAGAATATCTCCCCATGGTTTCCCCTACCACAGGCAGTGACCCGATATCTCAGCCACTAAGATGCCCATAGATTGATCTCATGGCGCTTGTGTCCCAGAGAGGGAGATGTACAACCAAACCAAATACAGTAGTCCCCCATTTCTTTGGGAGAGACATTCTAAGACCCCCTGTGAATGCCTGAAACCATGGGTAGACTGAACCCTAAATATACTGTTTTTTCCTATACATACATACCTATGATAAAGTTTAATTTATAATTTAGGCACAGTGAGAGATTAACAGTAATAAAATAGAGCAATTATAACATATTGTAAGTGATGTTACTGTGGCATTAAGTAAAATAAGGGTGACTTGAACATGAGCACTGTGATACCCCAATAATTGATTTGATAACTGATACAGCTACTGTGTGAATAATAGGTGGGGGGATCTACAGAGTGGAGACACTGGACAAAGGGATGGGTCACGCCCCTGGTGGGACAGAGCAGGGCCATTTGAGATCTCATCACACTATTCAGAACAGCGTGCCATTTAAAAATTAGGAATTTTTTATTTCTGGAGTTTTTCCTTTAATATTTTGGAACAGTGGCTGACTGCAGGAACTGAAATTGTGGAAAAACCCACCATAAGAGGGGAATGCTGTACCTACAAAAAGGGATGCAAAGAAGGAAACAAGACAACCATGCAGACAGAGAGGGTCTGGGCTGGGCAGGAGAGCGCCCCTTTGAGCCACATTGTGAATGCCAAGGAGAGAGCCATGCAGAGTTGGGGAGAAGTGGAGACCATAAGAAGAGAGTGCCCAGTCCTAACTGGGTAGCTCAGTTGGTTATAGCATCATCCCAATATGCCAAGGTTACAGGTTCAATCCCTGGTCAGGGCATATATAAGAATCAACCAATTCTATATAATAAAGAGGTGATATGCAAATTAACCCTCACACCCTCACAAGATGGCTGCCTACGACCAGGCCGGCAGGGTGGTTAGTGAGGGACAACCACACGACTGAACAAGCAGGCTGCATGGATGACTAGGCCGGTGGGGGAGGCAGTTAGGGGCGACCAGACAAGCAGGCAGGTGAGCAATTAGGAGCCAGCAGTCCAGGATTGTGAGAGGGACGTCCCCCAAGGGGTCCCGGATTGGAAAGCTTGCAGGCTGGGCCGAGGGGACCCCCACCCCCACCCTCGTGCACGAATTTTGTGTACTGGGCCTCTAGTGAATGTATAAATAAGCGAAACAAATCAATGTTTTTTTCTCTCTCTCCTTTCCTCTCTAAAATCAATGTAAGCCTGGTCGAGATGTCTCAGTGGTTGAACATCAACCTATGAACCATGGGTTTGATTCCCAGTCAGGGCACATGTCCGGATTGTGAACTCCATCCCCAGTAGGGAGTGTGCAGGAGGCAGTCAATTGATGTTTCTCTCTTATTGATGTTTCTCTCTCTCTCTCCGTTCTTCTCTCTCTAAAATCAATAAAAACGTATTTTTAAAAACTAAAATCAATTAAAAAACAACACCAGAGTGCCCAATAACAAGCTATGTATTCAAGGAACAGAAAGGCAGCTGGGATGACAGGATGAAGTGAAGGTGGGGACGGGATAGAGGGAGCCCAGGGATCTAGGGTTCAGTGATGTACAGTGATCATGATGGGGTGTTAGTGGGAGATGAGGTCTGAGATGCCTTGGGGGCAGATTGTGCCGACCACAGGGAGGTGTTTTTTTATCCAACAGGGAATGGGGAGCCACATGAGGGCTTAGAATTGGCGGGTGACAAGATTGCATCATCTGTTATTTGATCTCCCTGAAGACCTCATGAGAATTTAGATTATTGCCACTTTACAAGAGAAGACAGGCCTATCAGGGACAGCTGGCTCTAAACTTGTGGCACTCCCACCATGCCACACAGCTCCAGGCCAAGGAGTACCCACCCCAGCTCCTCAGGCCATTCTTAGGAGAAAGGTCCTTGCCAAAAGCCCTCATTTCTCTGCTGGGCTCTTTACAGATTGAAAAGGCCAAGCAGACTCCAGAAGGACAGCCATGGACAGATAAAGCCGGTACCCAAGAGGTACGTACAAGACAAGGCTCCCAGGGTCTTCTCCTCTCTGACCCCTGCTCACCTCTCCCCCTCTTCCTGCAGGTGTCAGACTTGGGGGCTCTGTCCAGGACGTGTGGACTCATCCAGCAGCTCCACGTGGCTTACAGCACCCTAGCCTCCAGCCTCCAAGGTCTCCCAGCCGAGCTCCAGCAGCGGGTCAGGCAGGCGAGGCACAGCCTCTGTGAGCTGTATGGTGTCGTCTCTTCTGCCAGCTCCATTGCTGAGCTGCCAGCCGAGCGCCTGGCTCAGAGCCGTGAGAGTGTAGGCCAGGCCTGGCAAGGGCTGGAGAAGCTGCTGGAAAGCGTGCAGCATAGCCCCCCGCTCAGCTGGCTGGTGGGGCCCTTTAACTTGCACCCTAGTGGGCAGCAACTGTAGGTCCTTCTCAGAGCCTCCCCAGCCCCAACTCCCTGAAGCTCTGGGACTGCCCCATCTACCTTTCTTCCCAAGCATGGCTGGCCTAGGAGCCCAGGGTTGCTAAGACCATTGACAGAGGGCCTGCACTTGAAGAACCTGAGCAAGCACTCCAGTTACGAAAGAGAAGTGAAATGTGCCTGAGTCTAGAAGATTCTCCTAGCAGTCCCCACTAGGAGCCCCATCATCTTTGCAGGGGATGGGGGTCTTCCACCCCAGTCTGGGCCATCAGCTACCAGCTTAGCAGGTAGTCCTGCTCCTCTGTACTCACTTTGAAAGCACCTACCCCAGACCTAGCAAACACCTTGCATCACAATGTACCAGAATGCCACCACCATCCGGAGGCAGGCTCCCAACTGCCTTTGCTGAATGTGGCCTAGATAAAGGGCTTTGGGGGACTGCATTGTTTAGAGGGGCTTTGGGGGGCTACAAATCAAGTCCCTTCCTGCCTCTTCTGCTTGCCCACCTGCCCTGTCCTACGGGCCAATCACAGGATCACAGAGCTGAGGTTCTGGTCCCTGGGGCATCTGAGCCCAGAGGCTGCCTATGGCGGAATGAAAGGGCTTCCCCACAGGGGCAGGGCCCCAGGGAGGATGGGACAAAAGGTGCTGAGTGATCCTTCAGGTCTTGGAACTTGCTCCAGGCTGGAGACAGGGCCTGCAATGGTGGGAGCATCCCTGCAACCCCAGGCCCTCCTGCCCCTGCCCCCAGATGTGAAAACTCAGGATGTTCATCCAAGAAATTCCCCCTCACTGGCCTAGGCCTCTCTCCATCTGGGAGCTGGACATCAGAACACCAGCAGCCCAAGCCGGGTCCAGCTTCCATCTTCCCAGAACCTGCACCATGCCGAGAGCACGCCCCCACACTGCACCCTCTTCTCAGAAATGGTCAGGTGCTCTGAGCTCAAGGATGAACGGGCTCACTCTCCCTAAGGGTTACCAAAGGCTACCAGCATCTGAGAGGGACTCTGCACTGGGGTGCTGGCACCTGGCTTGACGAAAGAACCAGTCAGTGAACCTTCCGAGACTTTCTTTCCTCGATCTCCAACACATAAGGTTATCAGAGGTGAAGACACCGGGAATTCAGCTATTCACAGAAACCCAGCAAAGTGACCTGACTTCAAGTCCAGCCAAACCAAATGGGGGGCAGGCAGGTCTCAGGAAATCCCTGCCATACCAGTCTCCCTCTCAGCTAGGATGGTGGGCTCACACAGGACAGGGGGACACAGAGGGGGCCACTGTTTAGCCAGAAACTGCCGAGGGCAGGTGCCTGGCTGGGAGTCACACACACATCCTCCATCTAAATCCACAAGACTCGCTGTGAGGCTAGTCAGCCCCTGTCCAGGTGAGAAAAGAGCAGCCCAGAGCGGGAGTGCCACTTGCCCAATGTCACACAGGGAGGCCTGCCCCCAGTGCTTACACTCTCTGAATGTGTAAAGGAAACAATCCACAGGACACTTCCTGGCCTGAATGCCCTGAACTGGCAGTGCCAAGCACACTGGTTCTTGACTTGGGGGGGTGAGGGGAGGGGGGCTCGCAGTGCCACCTGCAGTCTGGGCAAGAGGGAAAACGACCGAGTCAGTGGAGCAAGGCAGTGGCTTCTGGGGAGAACATGGTAGCCACTGTCCCGGACCTGCCCCCCCTGCCCCCCCGGCCTCTTGTTTCTCCTTTCTGGGCACTGGGCAGCCAAACCCAGGACATCAAACCACAGCTTCCATTTGAGCCTCGAAGTTCAGAGAGTTTTATTTTTCCTTTATTAGTTTTGGAAAGGCCTTGCTCCCACCCCATTTCTTCACCATCAGGCCTGCCGGGCGGGGAACACCATTAAAACCAAGCTCACATTCACTGTATAGGGTGACACTATGGCTTAAACCCTTTGTCCCCAATAGGGCCCTTGACAGCTACAGACCTCTCCCCATTCTAGCCCAGCTGCACCAGTAACACTAGAAAACCAAGCCAATAAAAGTGATTTTTTTTTCATTAAAAAAACCCTTTATAGTCATTTCATGTCGGTTGGAAATCACAGAAATTGGGCAGAAAAAAAACCCCGAGGGACAAATACAAATGAAGAGCACAGCATCTCCCCAACAGTTCTCTGCTCCCTGGGCGGCCGGGAAGGAGTGGGGCAGGCCTACGGGCATCTACATGACGGGCGGGGCCTGGCCGCCGGGCTGCCCGGGGCTCAGCTGTCCTCGTCGTCCAGGGACTCAGAGTCCACGTGCGCCCTCTGGCGCTCCTGCCGGTCCTTCCCTGGCCCGTCCAGGTCGGGGCCCTCCCTCGCGCTGCTGGTGAAGCACAGCACGGTGGGGGTGAGCAAACTGCCTTTCTGTCTGTCTCCGTCTACCACTGCCAAACTAAAAGCCCTAGGCCCATCCCACCGTGCCCAATGCAGTGGGTGTGTGTTGAATGGTCTGGGGTTCTCAGCAGGCCGCACACCACACTCGAGGGTGCTTGTGAGAGACTGCCTGCACCCACTCCTGGAGAGTTGGGAGGAAGCCACTGTCTCTAGGATCTGACCCAGGGCAGCTCAGCGCCCTCGCCTGGGGCGTCCTCAGGGGTCTGTTACCAAGGTAGGGGATGGGAGGCCAGCACATGGGGGCCAAGTCTCTGGGACCCTGACCAGGATAAGCAGCCCAGACATCAGGGTGCCTTCTCAGCAAGTTGCCCCCCTCCCCTGCTTTCTTAGAAAGTCTCCCCCAGTGCCACAGCCCCCAGGGACACTTACTCATTGTGTAACAAGTCTTCAGAGGAGCCCCCCACTGGCCCCTCTTCCAAGTTCTGTCCTTCCTCCTGTTCCTTGTCCTCCGTGCTCCCACCCTTCTGGGATGTGGCCTCACCATTCACTGAGGCTGAGAGATCTGGGGGAGGGAAAGGGGTCATACGACACTGTGGTGCTATTGCCCAGGACCCCTGTCCCCTCCCCATTGAGAGCAGGTGGGAGAGCAAGCCAGCTTTGGGACAGGGGACCCTCGATACCCCTGAAGGACCCTGGCCCCATGTGTCCACAATCACCTCTACCTCCGTGCCTCCCAGTCGCATGGGGACTGCCAGCTCCACCAGGCCACGGCTGGCTGCATGTGCTTCTGCAGCCAGCCCAGGCCCCTGAAGAAGGGAGGGGCCAGTAAATGAGTGCTGAGGCTGGGACAGAGGAAACACCCCGCTGGGCTAGCCCCCAGGCTGCTGAGGCTTCTTCAGCCGAGCCAATTTAACACCAGTCTGAAGGGCTACTCTAAGCATCTGTCATGAGGACCAGGTGACGCCAGCAGGAACACCTCCTGCTCCCAAAGGCCACTGTCCCTGCTGGAAACATCCTTTTTCCTCTCAGCTCACCCATGACCCTCCAGCTGCAGCCCAAGGCCTGTGCCTCACTTGGCTCACACACACTTGGCGCGCGCGCACGCACACACACACACACACACCCTCCTACACTGCCTGACTCTGAGAGTCCAGAGACCGTGAGGGGCAGAGGTGTGCGCGTGTACCAGCCACGAGCTGCCTTGGGGACAAAGCCAGGCCTCCGCAGAGAGCACAGGACACACCACCACTGTCATCAGGGGAGGCGCCCACCCAGCTCACCAGCACTGGCCTCATCCTCCGCCCTCTCCGACGGGGCCTCCTCTCCAACCGGAGCCTCCTCAGGCTTCTCTGCCTCCGCTGGCTCCTTCTCCGCTCCGGTCCTGGTTGCCTTCTGAATGGCCTCAATCTTTGGTCCCAGGACCCGAGACTTGAGCCGGGTGTAGACCTCCGCAGCCTTCTCCATCACCTCCTTGTTGGCCTTGTAACGGCGAATCTGCCCGCCAAGAGGCCTGGCTCAGGGAGTGTAGTCGGCCTCACCCCCCCTCCCCGCCCTGAGACCCTCCCTATTGCTGCCACCATCTGGGCACCTCCCACGGAGGCTGGCACACCCCTGGGCAGTCCACTGGCCCTCTCCTCACTGACCAAGGGCAGCTGTGGCTAGACCCCGGCCTGCTTCCAACCCTGGGCCTCCAACTGTACCTTTTTCAACGTGGCCACCACATCAGTGTTCTTCTGGAGAATATGCGAGGTCACCTGCAGGGTCCCGAGCTCCTCTAGTGCGTTCAAACACCTCTTCACATCCTGAGGGTGGGAAAGTAAGAAGTAAGGAGGGACAGCACCTAGGCGACCCAATAGGTCAGAGTAGGACACCTCAGGGCTTTCCCTTTGGAAAGAGCTGCAGAAAGACCCAGATTTGGAGGGATCTTGGGGCCTGCCCACAGCACCAGCTGGCAGGGACACTGAGCACTGCACATCAGGATGGCCCTCAGCTAGGGGACACACAATAAAAACAATGAATCCTGCCCCACCCCGCCCCATCCACCCCAAGGAACCCTGGATTTCCCTCAATTCCTGGAGACTTCTAAGGGAGCTCTAGACATGCAGGGGTGGCAGGGACTGCTTCATCAGGGAAAGTGGCTCCTCATGACCCCAAGGTGTGTCTTACCGGATTATCGACCTTTAGGGCGAACTTGATCTCGCTGTGCAGTTTCTGAAGCTTCTCCTCCACGGAAGGTTCTGTGGCCAGGAGAGAACGCACTGCCTGGGCCTCAGCTCCCAAGCCCAGACTTGGCCAAGGGCCTGAGCACCACTACGTGACAGAAGAATCTGCCCCCCTCCCAACCTCAGCAACTGTGGGCTGCAAGACCTTGGCAGCGACTGTGACAGCTGAGCCCTCACCTTTCTTCTTCTCAACCTTCCTGTCGGATGGGAACCCTTCTGACCGCTTCCGGGTTCGTTCCACCTTCATGGGCCTGTGAAGACTCAATCCCTTTAGGCCTCTGACCAACATCCACGAAGCCACCCTGCCCCAACCACTGCCATCCTCCCCACTAAGGGCCGGGAGCTACAGAAGAAAACCTTCAGGAGGCCCCAAAGCTGTGCGGAGGGGTCAGGGGTCATCATGACCTGGTCTAAGACAGGCACCTAGGACAAACCATGTGAAATCTCAAAGTTCTTTTTTTTTTAATATGTGGCTGCGGGGTAATGTCTAGTATGTAAGACCCAGTGAATGAGTTATTAAAAGGCGCTCCACTTGGACACTCACAGACAACAGCAACACTCGTTAACATGGTTCCAGTTCTATACTCTACTCGGCAGTCAGGCTGCAAGTTCCCAGTGGGCAGATTCCAACCAGTGGCTGGAATTCCACTTCAAAATGTCAGGGAGATGTGCTGGCCCCACACCTCAGTGGGTCTTGGACTTAAAAAGCCTGAGAACCACTGGTCTGGGGACAGGTCCCCCTTTGGCACTACTGACATCAGGGCCAGGTTATTCTCTGTGGGGGGCCATCCTGCATACTATGCTGTGTTGAGCAGCATCCCTGGCCCCCATTCACTTGATGTCTGGAACACCCCAAAGACCACAATCCTGAACAGAGGACACTTCAACAGGATCTGTTTACCAACTAAATTTGGAAGCTGGGCCCCTCCAAGGAGGAGTGAGGACCTGGGGACCAGGATGGGCCTCGGGGAGCTAGGGCAGACAGGCTAAGTGAGTGCTGACCTGGATCGGGACTTCTCCTCAGGGCGCCCTTTCTTCTCCTTCTGGCTGGGTCTCTTCACGGGCTCTGTGTTTTGTGGCTGCAACTTCTTAGCTGATTTCTTCACCTGCAGCAGCAAAATAGAGGGGCTGGAGCGGCAGGGGCTGGCTCTGAACTCCTGAACTCCCCCTTGGGGAGACAACACTTCCTGCCACCACCTTCATACTGCTGGGAGCTGGGAGAATGGACAGGATGCAATGGGAAAGGTCCCTGTGTCCCATCCATCCCTGGCAGCAGATTTCAGGCTCTGAAAGGTCCACCAACAGTGGGGCAGCCCTTCGTATTCCTTCTTCCAAGCAGGACACTTCCTGAGGCAGGGAACTTGGTCTCTCCTTTAGGACAAGGGAAAGCGACTGGGAGAGAACAGGATGTTGTCAGGGTTTCCCCATTCCCACGTGAAGTGGGATCCTGGTCTAGGACGTGATGGACCTTGGAAGTCAGACTCTCGGATTCAGGCCCACACCAACATATGGGGCTTGATTGTCACCACTGCCCTTTGCTGGCATCAGTCCTCTTGACTACTCCCATGCTCACCCCACAAGCTGTTACCCCATAGTGGCCACAGGACACATGTGGACATCTAAGTCAATCCACCCTTTGTCTGCATACAGCCCTTCAGGTCTCCCACTTCCCTCAGGGTAAAAGTCTAAGTCCTCCCCACTATCCACAAGGCCCTGCACATCCTGACTCCATTCCCTCCCTGACCTCACCTTCTTCTCTCCCCCTGGCTCACTCTGATCCAGCCATACAGCCCTTCTTCTTCCTCCAACATGCCAGGCATGGTCTTGCCCCAGGGCCTTTGCACAGGCTATGCCCACAGTCTAGGAAGTTGTCCTCCAAGTTATCTTCCCAGATCACCTCCCACTTAACTCAGATCCCTACATGTCACCTTCTCAACTGAAGCCTTTAGGGTCTACCCCATTTAAAATAGAAACCCTCCCATCCCAACACTTCATGTCCTTCCCTTTGCCTTATTCCTCTTAGCACAGAATGCTCTGGAAAGCACCATGTAACATTTTAATGTTGTTTACTCTTTCTCCCGCCCTCGGATATCAGCTCCTTAACATTGGGGGTTTCTGTGTGTCACCCACTTCTTTCGTGCCACACCCCCAGCACCCAGAACAGTGTCTAGTACACAGCAGGTGCTCAATGAACATGCTGGATAAAGGGTGGGTGTTAGGGAGAAGCCTCTTCAGTTACCCATGTTTCCCCATCAACCCCCATGGGCTACATGACCCCCGCCAGGTGGGGCGCACCTCTCTCTCCAGCTCAGCCTCCGGCTCCGAGTCAGAGGAGGACTGGGGCCCCCGTCCCCGACCCTTCCGGCCACGCTGCTTCCTGACGGGCTCTTCCTCATCCCTGACCTCATCGCCGCTGCTTCCCCCACTGCCCCCTTGCAGGGCTTCCCCACGCTCAGCCCGTTCGCGCCTCCGCTCCTTCTCTTCCTTCTCCTGCTCCCGTAGCCGCCGCAGCTCTTCCTCCTGCTCCCGGCGCCGCCGGGCCTCCAGCTCACGTCGCCGTTCCTCATCACGGCGCTTCCACTCGCTGATTCGGTCTACCTCCTCACTGTCGCTGGGGGTGCAGGCCAATTAGAGAGGGGGCCTGTCCTCAGAAGGCACTGCTCCAGACCCACCCACAGCCTGGCTGAGGACCCTATCAGAAGCAACCCACCTGTCACTGCTTGAGCTGCTCGGGGGCCGCTCAGGCTTCGGTTTCCGCCCGCGGGGCTTGGGGGGAGGCTTCTCAGCTACGAAAAAGAAAGGGTGGCCTTCTTCTGCACTGTCCTCCAGGCGGGGCAGGGGACCCCACAGCCCAGCCCAAACGCAAGGGCCCATGTGGGGCAGGCCCCAGGGAACCAGGTCAGAACCAGCGCCAGCTACCCTACCTGGCTTCCTGCTCCTGGGAGGCTTCTTTACTGACACATCGGAGTCTGAGGAGGAGGACGAGGAGGCCAAAGAGGAGGAAGAGGCCGACCTGGCCACGGCCACTGGCTCACCTTTGACCCCTTCAGATTCTGGTTTGGAGTCTGAGTCAGAGGCCGATGGCGGCTTCTGGAAGAGGCCGAGGAATGGAGGTGAGAGAGCAGACCCCAGCACCCCTTATCAACCCCAACCCACAGCATTTCGCCTCCCTCAAAAAAGCTTTTTTAGGCTTAGCATCACAGGCAGCCCTGGATGTGCCTACAGCTGCCTGATCCTTCACCTTGGTCATAGTGCATAACTTCCCCAGACCTCCCTCCTCCTGGTAAAGTGCAAGGATTTTTCCCAGTGGCAAGAGCTTTTTAAAATCTTGCCTGGAGGCCCAACTAGATGTGCTGCCCTCTTCCACTGTCTCTGCCCCCGAGCTCCTGAGTCCCCAGCACACACTTGTACATGTACACTCACATCCACGTGTGTACATGCACACACTACACATAACGCTTGTATATAACTCGTACATAGCTCACACATGTCAGACAACACACTCATGTACTTGTACACACCACACATGCACACTTGTACAGGTATGCACATGCTCATACACGCACAAGCACATACAATACATACATCCATCCATTCATACACACACACACACACACACACACACAACACAGCTCTCTCTCACACACACATGCACACAGCTTCCTCTCTCTCTCTCTCTCTCTCTGATGCCAACACCTGTAAAAGACAGGAGCGGCAAAAAATAGGTCATCTGCTCAGGGAAGTGCTCTGCACACATGGTACTCAGAAACTAGGGGCTGAGGCCATCAGTGAAGCCAGAGGTGGAAGTCAGCATTCCCCTGGCCTACACCCTATCCTCCTCCAAAACGGACCCGACTCTAATTGTGGACAGTGGTTGGTGACCTTGAGGGAAGCTCTAAGAGTTTCTCCCATGTGAGCATGAAAAAAAAAAAAACCCACCTCCAGCCTGGCTGGTGTTGCTCAGTGACTTAGCGTCAACCCAGGAACTAAGAGGTCAGGGTACATGCCCGGGTTACAGGCTCAATCCCCAGTAGGGGGTGTGCAGGAGGCAGCCAATCAATGATTCTCGCTCATCATTGATGTTTCTATCTCTCTCTCCCCCTCTCCTTTCCTCTCTGAAATCAATAAAGATATACGTATTTAACAAAAATAAATAAGTAAAATGTAAACATACTTTAAAAAACACACAACACACCTCTACCTTTTTCTTCCGTCCTGCCAGGGGGCCCCGCCGTGGCACCCGAACCATGGCTTTCTTCTCAGGGGTGAAATCCTGGGCAGAGAGAAGAGAGCTGAACAGAATTCAACTGGCTGGCCACTGCTCGGTTCCCACCTGTGCATCTCTCCCCACCCACCTAAGGAGCAAACCACCTGTTCACCTGGTCACTGGTCTTCTCTGACTCAGATGAGCTTTCAGAGTTCTCCTCCTCAGACGGGGACACACTAGCCTGATCCAGGTCACTGGAGGCCTTCCGGGCTCGTTTTGAGACCGACATCTGGAGGGAGAGCAACCCAAACAGACCAGAAAAGCATATGTGCTCAGCAGAGCCGTCTCCCCCCTGACCCCTCTTAGCCCGGGAAAGAGCTCGAACTCTCCAACAGAGGTGGGGAATTCTGACCCAAGGGCCGTATAAGGCCCAAGAAATCATTTGGTCTGGCCTGCCAAGGCATTAGAGATGAGTTAATTAACCCCTTCCCCGGCAGAAACGTGTATACACGTTTTCACAAAATGTTCTTTTTTCAGTCGTCGACGAGTATACTCGTCTAAAAACTTTACCTTCAAAAACCAGCTACATACATACCATTCTAAATAATTTTCTCTGGCACGAGAATGTTATAAGTATCCAAGTGGCCCTTGACAGAAAAAAGGTTCCCCACCCCTGCTCTAGAACTTCTAACGAGGTCAACTGGGACCCTTCGAGAATCTGATTAAAAAACCAGGAGTGGGTAAGTAAGCTGCAGGATGCAACTTCAGGCTGGAAAGAGAAAGTCAGGGCATTGCTGGGCCACTAGCCCCTCACAGGCCAGGTGCACCTGCCCCACCCCACCCCTACCTTCAAGGTTGATGCTTTTCGCTTCAGACTGCTGTTGTCACTGCTCTTGTCTGAGTCTGAATCACTCTCCATCCTGTCGCTGGCAGCTGCAGCAGTCACAGCTGTGACAGTCATGACGCCCCTGTCCTCGTCGTCCTCACTCCTCCCTGCCGGGTCAGCTTCAGGGGCCTCACTGTCCGAGGAACTCACCGGCTGGGAGGAGGGGGCAGAGACAGTGAGTTCATTCTCAGGCTTGGGTGGATTTCCCAACCAGGGCAGTGACCCAGAGGACAGCACCCACCAGTGGCAGTGTCTCAAATGCCAGGGCCTCCTCACTTTCCCAATGGGGAAATTGAGGCCCAGAAAGCCCTGAGAACTGAGGCAGGAGGCTGAGATGGACAAAACTATGATTCAAGCACTGTGGGACACATGGTAAAACCCTGGGCAAGTGACGTAAGCCTCTCTGTGCCTCAGTTTCCACATCAAAGCAATGAGGATGTCACCGCTTTGGCCGCACAGGGCTATCGCAAGGATGAGACACAAGTGGTATGTGATGTACTTAGAACAGTGCCCAGACTGGCAAGAGATCCATCAAGGCTTGCTTTTTGTTACTATTACTATTATTACTATTCTCATAATTAAGAGAAGGGAGCTGACCTAACACAGGACCTCTGGGCTTAAACTTCAAGGCACTGTTATTTCTGCTTTACCCCAAATTCCTATAGAATGGAATACTATTCGCCATAAAGAGGGATGAAGCTCTGACACAACCTTATGTGTGGCATTTGTTCTACTCAAACCATATGCTAGGCTCATTTACAACTCACTTTTGGGAGGAGGTACTCGGTGCCAGGTACTGTGCTAGGTAGATGGTAAGTGCACAGATATGAACAGAACATGGTCCCTGCCCCTGGGGAACTTACAATCTAATGGGAGAAACCAACCATAGCCACCTGGACAGACCAATGTCACACTGTGGTGAAGGGCAACAATGAAGATATCAGCACATGAGTGGGAAGGATCAGAGAGAGGTGTATGCCAAGTGGTAGGAGTATTTTGCACTGGGAAGGGGACCTCAGAAGACATGACATTTTAGCTGAGGAGTTGTCCCAAGCATACAAAGGGATAGGGGCTAGAGCAGCCGTTGGCAGACTACGGCCCGCGGGCCGGATCCGGCCTGTTTGAAATGAATAAAACTAAAAAAAAAAAAAAAAGACCGTACCCTTTTATGTAATGATGTTTACTTTGACTTTATATTAGTTCACACAAACACTCCATCCATGCTTTTGTTCCGGCCCTCCGGTCCAGTTTAAGAACCCACTGTGGCCCTCGAGTCAGAAAGTTTGCCCACCCCTGGTCTAGAGGCATTTGGGAAGACAGGATTGGCATAAGTGAAGGTTCACCTAAGGAATCCGGACAAGTAGGGGAGGGGGGTGCGGGGCGGGGAGAGGCACAGCGAAAGAAAAGCAAATGACAGCAGACAGGCTGGGGGGTTAGGCCCGGCCAGGTGAGGCAGGGGTGATCAAGGCTCGAGGCGGTCAGCAGATGGCACAATGACAGGCCACAGGGCTTTCTCGGGTCCCTTTTTGAACTTCTGTATGTTTCATGTTTGTGTGAGGAAGACGGATGGGCCCCGGTCATATATAGCCATCATTCAGTCATTCAAAGAACATCACGGAATACCTGCTATATGCCTGGCCCTGTGCTGGGGCTAGAGACGAGTAAGACAGGGTCCCTGTTCTTGGGAGCCTCATAGTCTAATGGGGATATAGACAAGTAAATGCAATTACAACACAGCATGAGGGGAGGCACCCAGCCAAATCCAAGTGTAAAATCTGACCAGGTTTTTTCACAGTATGCACCTCTTTTCTAAATAACTGATTTTTTAAAGAACAAGACTGAGATTCTTAAAAGCTACATTCTCTGGAATCATGTGGAAACAACCCAAATGTCTATATACTGACGAGTAAATAAAATGTGGGATAGCTATAGAATGGAATACTATTCAGCCATAAAAAGGAATGAAGCTCTGACACATGCTAACCAACACGAGTGAACCTTGAAAGCATGCTCAGTGAGAGAAGATACAAAGGCCAAATACATGATTCCATTCATATGAAATGTCCAGAATATGCAAAATCATCAAAACAGAAAGTAGGTTAGTAGTTCCTACTGTAGGGCAAGAGAGAATTGAGGGTGACTGCTAATGACGAAGGTTTCTTTGGGGGTAATAGGAATGTTCTGGAATCAGACAGTAGTGATGGTTGCACAACATTGTGAAAGTATTAAAAGCCATTGTACTGTATGCTTTAAAATTCTGAATTTTATGTTAGTGAATTTTACCCTAATTAAGAAAAAAGACACTACCCCCAAAAAGCCACATTCCCTTGGTGTGATGACAGTTGGGGTTCTATGGATTGGAGCAGGGCATCCATGCTGACCAAGAAATAAGCGAGGAGGAACAAAAGGGCATGAGGACAGGAGAGGGCTGCACCAACGGGACGAACTAAGTGAGACTAGAAAGAGGAGTGAGGAGAGGTGGAGGTTTGTGTGGCTGGGTGGCCAGGAGGAGGGAAGACCGGTCATGAACAGCTGGACAGAGGTAGAGGCCAAGTCCCAGCAGCAAATCAAATAGAAGAGAATGGAAATGTGAGAGTAGAAGCGTGGGCGCCACAGCCAGACCGGGACAGCAGTGACACAGGAAGGACCCAGCGGATGGAATGGCCGGGAGGGACTCAGTCCATTACTCCCACTCCATGCTCACTCGGGTACGGAGCCACATTCTTCCCACTCCGAGAAATTGAAGTCATAAGTCCCCGCCCCGTGCCCCACCCCGGCCTTCACCACGATCCCTATTTAACAGGAGAGAAAAACGAGAATCAAGTGTTGACAGGACTTGGCAACTCAGCACCAAACACCTTTTGTCTCCCCTGCATCACTGTGACCTTAGGCAGGGAGGCAGGGCCTTGTCTGTGTGGTTGACAAGATTAAAAAGTATAAACCTAAGTAGGCTAAGGCCCACACCTAAAACGCTAGAGGAATCATGCCTTTATGGTGGGTTTGTCACACTGTCCTCCAGGACTGAGGAGCACCACTGGTGGACAGAGAAAGGAGATGCTATCCCGTTTGTCCCTTGGAGAGTAAGTGACTAACTGGCTGGTCCAATGCATCTGCAAGTGTTAAGTCAAGTGCAAACCACCAAACACTGAACTCATCCTCTCTCTTCTCTCCCCATCTCTTTCTCTCTGTGTGTAACTTGTGGAAGCTGTTATCCTCCTTTTGCAGATGAGAAAAAAGCTGGTGTGACAAGACAGCACAGCAAGTGTCAGAGATGGGATGCAAGGCAGGTTCACCTTGGCCACGAAGCCTGGGTCCTGCACACAGCTAGTGCTTATTAGATGCCTCCTCACTTCTACCGAGCTCTTTTTTTAAATATATTTTGATTTTTTTTTTTTTTTTTTACAGAGAGGAAGGGAGAGGGATAGACAGCCAGAAACATCGATGAGAGAGAAACATCGATCAGCTGCCTCCTGCACACCCCCTACCGGGGATGTGCCCGCAACCAACGTACATGCCCTTGACCAGAATCGAACCTGGGACCCTTCAGTCTGCAGGCCGACGCTCTATCCACTGAGCCAAACCGGTCAGGGCACTACCGAGCTCTTGATCAACTGTGCCTCCATGGCCCAGTCAGGCGATTGGGATGAATGGGCGTGGTTCACAATTAGGGAAACAGAGACTCTGGACACTGACTTGCCCTACACTGTGCCTGTGGGTAGAGCCAGGAGCGCTGATCTGAGTCAGCCCATGGCATCTAAGTGTCGGGAACTCTGATCCATGTGGAGAAGTTTGGGGGACATTTGGACACCCAGTGGCTAAGTGATGAGATGATCACTCATTTCTCTCAATGCCTTACTGAATCTGGATATGAATGAGGTGGAAAGGGAACGTGAAAGCCAGCCTGGCTTCCTCATTCCCAACTACTATCTTGCACTTACAAGGTACCTGACACACATTTGCTCACTTGAACCTAGGTTCAGATGCCCACATGGCACTGCTCTTTTTTTTTCAATAGATTGTTATTGATTTCAGAGATGGAGAGATAAAAAACATCAATGATGAGAATCACAGATCAGCTATCACCTGCATGACCCCAATGGGGATCGAGCCTGCAACCCGGGCATGTACTGTACCCTAACCAGGAATCAAAACGCGAATTCTTGGGTTCATGAGTTGATGCTCAACCACTGAGCCACACTGGCCAGGCTACCAGGCTAATTTTTAAGTTGACAATTTTGTATGGTCCACGAATGTTATAAATATCCAAATGGCCCTTGGCAGAAAAAAGGTTCCCCACCCCTGATGTAGAGGTTATTCTTGGGGCCTTCCTCCTCATCCTCCAGGCCCTTATCATGGCTTCTATCAGCCAGAGGAAAGAAATTTCACTCCGGATGGCAGGAGGCCTACGTTTTAGTCCCAGCTCTACTCTAACCAGCTTGAGAACCTTAGATAGGTCCCCTTACCTCTTCCTCTACCAGTGACCAGATACATTAAATGGCATCCTTCTAGGTTAATGGTGTTCAACCAAGGGTGACTTTGTCCCTCATTTGGCAATGTCTAGAGACATTCTGGTTATCATGTTGGGGTGCTCCTGGCATTGAGTGCATGGGGGCCAGAGAAGCTGTTCAATATTCCATGGTGCCTAGGACAGCCCCCCACAAAAAGGTCTCACAGATTCCAGCTGGGTCCCTCTGAGCAATCAAGTGAACTCTCTGGGCTTTAGTTTGCTCATCTGTAAAATGGGAAAAATGCCACTGGCCCACCCCACTCTAGGATTACTGTGTGGATCAAAAGACAATGAAGTTGGAACCATAGCAAGATACCATTTTTCACCTCCTGGCTTGGCCAAGGGATGTGGAACAGGCCTTGCCAGACACTCCTGGTAGGAACACCAGATGAGTTAAGGCTGTCGGAAAGAATGAGGCTATTCTCTGCACGTTGCCATGGGCCAGTCATCAAGCTATATTATTGGGGGGATAAAGCAAAGTAGAGAATTATATGCTATAAAAAAGAAAGCTATAGGGTTTTATATGCATAAAGAATCCTGGAAGGATATATAAGGAACTGGTAGCTGTGGCTGTCTTAAGAGGAAATGGAAACAGAGTGACCAGGAGGCAGGAATGACTTTTCACTGTACGCCCCTTTTGTACCTTTTCAATTTTGTACCATGACACTGTACTCCCACTCAAAATGTAAAAATAAACTGCAAACTTAGAGGATGAAAAAAGAGACTGTTCAGGTACCCATAAAGCAATGACTCTAAGTCTGTAGACTGGCTCCACCAGAAGCATCTAGGATGATACCTGGGAAGAAAAACCCCAAGGGCCCCAGAGCTCAGCCCTAAACTACTAAACCTAAACCTCTAGGGAAGTAGGGGTGAGGTCCAGGGATCTAGACTGTAAACCGATATTCCATCTGTAGGCACAGACTGGTTAAAGAACCAAACAGCAGTGCTAAGCTCTCACACTCAGAGCTACTTCTCAACATGGGGAGCCTGCATGGGCCTAGTTTAATGTCAAGGTCATACCATTTTTGAGTTCTCTTTCCTCGAGGGCAAGCATCTACATAGTAGTTAGCAAGCTGTGGGTGTGCAATAAATATTAAATGGAGTGATGATTCACCAGGAGGCAATAAGCTTAGGATGTAACCAAAAAGAACTTGAGGTGGGGCCAGAAAAAGAGCTCATGAAACTCAACTACCTTAAAGACCTTCCGATTCCCAGTTAGGGATGTGCAATGCAAAGGAAAAGAGTGGGTATCAAACCAGGGGACCTCTGTCTCCCAGACCCATCACTGGAGGTAAAAGTCAAATACCCCCCAACATGCACTAAATATGTGAACCTAGTCCACCTGTTGAGTGAACCCTAAATTCTGGGCCATGAGCTCCTGGAAGGCAAGAAGTGTGTCAGTCATTTTGAATTCCTGGTCCCTAACTGGTACAGGTGTCAGTACAGTAGTCTGCTGGATCAGTTGGTGGACTGAGCCACAGGGGGCACACCCAAACCATCTTAAGATCCGAAGTTCTCAAGCAGGACCTGGCCCCACAGAACCAAGCCCTCTCTGACTCCTGCTTCCCTCCCCACAGACCTTGCTGGTAGTACTTTTTCTCTCTTCCAGCCAAGCTCTGCCCACGTTGGTCAGTTTGCTTCCAGCCAATCTTGAGCCCACCCATGCTGAGGCCAGGCTACTCCGCCTCCCTACGCCACCCACAGAAACCCCAAAAGCAGTGGTTAACAACAGAGTGAAGAACCCCGCCTAGCCTCCCTTCATCTGCATCTCACCCCAAAATACCCAGAGTGAGGCACCCCTCTGCCGTCCTTTTGCAGCCTTCCACAGCTTCCTATGAACTTAACTTCAACTTTTCTAGATCTTTCCCTTCCCTGAATGTTTTCAGATACTGATTTGCCACTAAGATGTCATCTCTATGATCCTTGGCATTTTTTTCCACTTAAGCAAGAACTCTCACATGTACTAACTGCTGTCTTTTTCCAAGTCTAAAATCTGGCAGTAATGGCAGAAGTGGGGGTTATTATTAAAAGGAAAAATGTTTTTCTTAGAAAACAAAAGGTTTTATAAGAGCTAACACTATTATAAATTCACACTAATCCCAGAGCAGTGGGTCTCACCAGGGGTAAGCCCACATCCCTCCACCCCACCCAAGGGACACTAGGCAATGTCTGAGGACATACTTGATTGTCACAACTTGGGGGGGGAGGGG